>NC_047091.1:9054925-9360550 GCF_902459505.1 Geotrypetes seraphini
TCCCACTACCCTCTGGCTCCTCTCTGCAGCTTGAGTTCTCGAGCAAGGTCTTGGGCATCATCATTGATTCCACATTGTCCTTCAATGACCACCTCCAATCCTTGGTAAAAAAATACTTTTTCAGCCTTCACATGCTGAGGAAAGTTAGATCCTGCTTCCATCAAAAACATTTTACCCTCCTTGTCCAATCCATCATCCTCTCCAGATTGGACTATTGAAACTCTATCTACTTAAGCCTAACTAAGAAAAACCTCCACAGACTCCAATGGATTCAGAATGCCGCGGCCAAGCTCATCTTCGCTAAAAGTAAATTTGACCATGTCTCCCCGCTTCTGGCCAAGCTCCACTGGCTTCCGATAATCACCAGGGTCCACTATAAATGCGCCTGTTTAACTTTCAAAATCCTCTATGGTATCCTCCCTCCCTTTATCCCTCTTTCTTGGAATTCCTCAAACCCTAATACCACCAGATCCTCCCACAAATTAAAACTATCCTTCCCCTCGCTAAAAGGCATTTCCCACACAGGAAAGCTAGGGACCTCCATCCATTCAAAATCACTGAGCTCTGGAACAACCTTACCTCCCCTCTTCGGAACTTGAGCTCTCTCCAAGTTTTCCGCAAACATCTGAAAACCTGGCTTTTCTCAAAAAATGTAAGTCTCCCTCCAACTTAGGAATCAAGGAAACTCTTATATCTTGGCATCCCAAGTCCTGTAAATTTTCTTAACACTTCTACCTCTAACCCTCTGTTGTAGTTCCTTCCTATTTCTCCTACTGTAAACCGCGTCGAGCTCTACGAACGTGGAGATGATGCGGTATACAAACCTAAGGATTAGATTAGATTAGCTCTTCCCTGATCAGTCAGGGAAATGTAAAGAACATATGTAATTAGGCTGTGTTCAGTGGCGTTATAAGGGTGAGCAGCCCCCCCTCTTTCCCCACCCCCCTCACCGCGTGCGTGTCCCCTTCCCCCATACCTTTTTAACTTCTCTGGCATGAGCAGCGTGCCCATAGCGGTGCTGGCTCGTCCTCTGACATCACTTCTAGGCGCAGGTCCGGGAAGTGACGTCAGAGAGAGCGCTGATGCCAACGTGGGTAGCAACCTTGCGCTAGGGAAGTAAAAAAGTAAGGGGTGCTTTCACGCTTGACAAGGAGATGAGCTGGGGGGGGCAGCAAGGAGGAGGGTGCTGCACCCTTAGCATAATGGCGCCTGGGGCGGACCTCCCCCCCCCTACTATGCCACTGGCTGTGTTAAAGGCACATTAGTGCATTCAGTCCTATTCAATAACCTTAGCACATAAATATAATATTCACACGCCAAACAGTATTCTACGGCAGTGTTTCTGAACTCGTTCCTGGAGCTCCCCTCCTCCCTCCCAGTCAGGTTTACAGGATATCCACAATGAATATGATTGTATTCCTTCACTTTTAATTTTTGCTGCTCCTTTCTTTGTGATTTTAGATTGTAAATCGCTATAATCTGTTGCACTAGCGGGATATCGAATAAACAATATGCACGAAAGAAATTCACCTATAATGATGGCAATGTATGCAAATCAAGTTTATGCAAGGGGGTACTGCCGGGCCGAGTTGAGAAACACTGATTGCTTTTCAAAGTAATTTAATCGCTTGTCCAGGGCTAATCGGGCATTCAAACTATACTGTCTATTATTCAAAGCAATAAATGGCACAGCCCCCAATTACCTAAACAACCGCCTGTACCAAAACACCACCACTAGGCAAAGAAGAACTAAGACCCCTTTTACCTACCCCCCACTCAAAGACACCCAGCGCAAGAAGATATTTGACAGTCTGCTGGCGAAGCATGCAAAGAAACTGGACCACACTATCTCCAACCTGCTGATAACAACAAACCACTACAAATATTTTCGTAAAGAAATCAAAACCCACCTATTCAAAAAATGTATACAGATAGCTTAACCCCAAACAGACCCCCCTCAATGCAATTCCCCCCTCCTCCCCCCTTCACCAGTTCCCTTCTCTTTAGCCTCAAGCATGTCAACTGCTTCCCTAATGGTATATATACTGGATCTGCACTATTTCCTATTTGTACAGCATCTTGTAGCTCTCGAAATATACAGCTCCATTATTCTTGTAACTTCTCCTGGAAATGACCAGAATTCTCTCTGTAATTATCCTGGAAATGTCCAGTTGTCTCTTTTGTAATCCGCCCAGAACTGCAAGGTTGAGGCGGAATAGAAATCAGTAATGTAATGTAATATTTCTGTATCCTTTTCAAGATTCTTACACTCACTCTTATGGCATCCCAGGATGCACCAGGAAGGTGAAGGCCCGCCATTTTGTAAGAGGCGGGCTTGCCAGCTGGAGTAGGTAGGCGTCCTTCTGGCTGAACTTCTTGTCTAAAGTAGGAAGGGGTGCGGGAGGGTGGGGATGGGGGTTGGGTGACAGCGGGACAGAGTGGGCATCTGTTTCCCTGAGGGGTGAGTAGTAATGTCGGTGATTGTGTGATACAGAAGAACAGAGTGGGCATCTCTTCTGTCGATCTTTGATTTCAGGTTTGTTTGGGTTTTTACAATTTGCATTGGGGGGGGGGTCTGAGCTGACAAACATAAGAATATAAGAATTGACGCTGCTGGGTCAGACTAGTGGCCCATCATGCCAATCAGTCCGCTCACGCGGTGGCCCTCTGGTCAAAGACCAACACCCGGAGACTAGCCATACCAGCACACATTCTTGTCCAGCAGGAACTTGTCTAACTTTATCTTGAGCCAATCAGCGTTCAGGCACTGATCAGAAAGTAAGGCTATGACAGCTCAGACCTGTCGGCAAATTTTGGCTCAACAAGGTTAGGGAATCAATTGGTGATTATAGAGAATCGCTTGGAGTGCTCATTTTAATATTAATGACCTCATTGTACTACATTTGAATGGCAGTATCTAGAGGAAAAGTCCATAGTCGGTTATTGAGAAAGACAAGGCGGAAGCCACTGCTTGCCCTGGATCGGTAGCATGGAATGTCGCTACTCTTTGGGGTTCCGGAATTTTGTTACTCTCTGGGATTCCAGAATCTTGCTTTTCTTTAGGATTCTGAATGAAATGTTGCTACTCCTTGGGCTTTGGCCAGGTACTAGTGACCTGGATTGGCCACTGTGAGGACGGGCTTGATGGACCATTGGTCTGACCCAGTAAGGCTAGTCTTATGTTTTTAAAAGACCACAGTAAGCTGTTTTGGCTGGAACCAGTTTAGCGAGCACATTAAAGGCACATTTTAGTTTTGAGAATCTTCCCCATCGTTTTTGGTTGGTTTTTTTTTTTTTAAATATCCCTAATTGTAACATGCATTATTCTCTTTATGAGCCATACTAAAGGTTTTCAGAATCTGTCTATTGCACTTTCACTTAATTTTGCAATCCCCCTTAAACAACATTGTTTACACAGATAATAAGTACATTTCAAGTTTATTGATTTTTAATATACCAACCATCAACGGGTATCTAGCCGGTTTACAATAAAAGATAAAATACAGTAAAATTATGCTTGTAGATTGTAAAACTAAATAAAAGAGCAAAAGGGGAAGTGAACAATTAAAGACATTGACAATGTCTTGTAAGTTCTATCTAACGGGAGAAAGGGATACGTCTCTAGCAACACATCTGCAGTCTTTAAAGAGAACAGTGCAAGTCCTCTGTAGGTAAAACGGTTCCTTTATACGATGCGTCTTTCACCCCATGTCCCTAGAGAGCTGTTTAGTCCTTTCTCCATTGATATTCTGCAGTGTAAACTGGTTCAAGAGTTTATCCGAGTCCTCTGTGTTTTCCAGTTTCGTGTATCCAATGAGACCGATGTGGTCAAGTCTAGGCCAGCTTCTGTTCTTCCGCTCTTCAGTTGACAGCACAGGCTTAGTTCCTCGCCTGCTAAGTTCTACAGACTTACAATGACCAGCAATATTTAGATGGATTTCCGAGTTAAACGGTTTCCTAGCAGATTCTAGGCTCAGGTGCTCTTTAATCTGCGGGCTGGTCTGAGGTTTGGCACCCATATTGAGAACCACATGGGATCCACCGAGACCTTGCCCTCTTGAAGAATAATCCATTTTTGGTATACAGTTCCAGGAATGGCTTAAAATCTCTCCACTTTCCTTGGGGCGCTCAACTTCCTCGTCACTAGCCAGTTGAGAAACATCTGCACTTTCAATAATACAATTATTGAGCTTAATGATGGGAAGCATCAAAGTATTCATTGTTGAGGTCACCATTGACTCTGCATGTGTAAAGAAAAGGCAGCGAGTTGTTTCAACAAGGTTACAAGAATCTGACTGGAGGCTCCAAAAAGAGACGGATGGCGAGATGCCATTTTGATGAAGCAGCAGGGCGGTTGTTTGGAGCTTATTTGGAACACAAGACTCGGTCCATCTCTTTCCCGGGCTTAAGAAAGTCTGGAGGCTTCCAGGAGAGAGATCTGTATCATAAACTCCCTCCTCAGGCCCAGCTGTGACATCCAGCGCAATGGACTTCTGACAATACTTATCCTCTTCATTTGTGCTGGAAGGAAGACCAGTGGCCATGGAATATAAACTTTTCTGGATTAGCAGACGGGTCTCCATGTCTCTGTTCTCATACAGCATGGTGTTGGCACAGATAAAAATAAAGAGCCCCACCCCCATGATGACAGGACCAATCAGTTTAAGTCTATCATTGTTAGGAGGATTGCGAGGAAGGGCCACCGCTGCCGCTTTCACTTCATTTTTGATGTCTTTAGTTCCACTGCTGTTTCCTGCCTGGTCATTGAATGCTGCGAGTAGATCTCTCCGAGGCCAGTAACCAATGACAGCAACGGTCATACCTACGAAGACGACAAAGACTCCTAGAATCACAAAGGCCCCCGAAGGCGATTTCATCCTCAGCTTCCCCTTGATGGCCACCTCTGTGGCTGTTTGGCGTCTTGATTTGCAGATGTGCCAGACAGAACAGGCGCTGGGTTTCATTTGGTTAGATTTGGGGGTTTCGTGATTCTTCATGATCTCGTCTAGTCTGGGGCTTCTGACAGTCATCAAGTTACCAGGACATCCTGGGGTGGGAAGAGAGGAAAGAGGAAATACAAGACGCCTGTTAATACAGAGCACTAAGGAATTGGGAGTCCAAAATATATCAAATTAATGTGCTGCAAGGAGGACAATAGCTGCCAAGCTTTTCCCACCTGGAGCACCATGAACATAACATAATAATAGATTATTTAAAAAAAACAATAGAATGTGAGGATAACATTACATACCAACAGGATCCCTTCCACTAAAGGTTCATAGTCAAGAGATGATTAAAATCATTGACATTTCCTATCTAAACCCAAGTATGCAATTCATAAATTCTGCACGGGAGGCTTTATTTTAATTATGTTTTTGAAATGTACGAGGTGTTTGACTGTGGTCCCTTTTTTAAGCAGTTTCCCCCTCAAAGCTCTATCTCACCAATCCCACAGTCACCCTGGGAACCTTGATTTACTCACGATGATGGGGTACCAACCATAGAGGTAGGCATGAGCCCCTGCCACCTGGTGCTAGATTTCAAAATGGTGCCATCCGAACAGAGGCTTGTGCTGTACGGTTTATAGTGCGCAAAGACCGTGACCTCAGGTCAACTGGTGTCGTTTTGAAACAGCTTGGTAGGGCCTGGCAAAAGACCAATGTCGTTTTTCAGCCAGCTTTCGCTCAACTCCCATAGGGCCTTAGATGACGGCAGGAAATAAGAGACAACAATTGGCCTGTCTAGTTTACCCAGTATTCTGGTCCTCTCTGCCAAAGATTTATCCCATCAACCAGTTGTAAAAACCTTACTACCTCTTAAGTTATCACTGCTCATTCAGGTTAAATTTGTTATCCCATTCTTTACAGTAAACACAGTAACAAAGTAAATGCCAGCAGATAAGATCCACACGGTCCATTGAGGGCAAGGAGTGTTTTTGTGGGCACCCTGTATATATAATCCCCAAACATTGCCAACAGTAATGTAAGATAAAACGTTAGGAGTGGATAAGCCAGCCCTGATAATGTATGTGCCCTGCCATTAGTCTTTCTGCTTGTGTCCAACTAATTAGTTGCTTCTTCCATTAGAAGCTTGAGGATATAGTAATGCATTTAGAAGGGTGTGGAGCCCATTGACATCATTTGTTGAATCACATTAGTTGTCATGTACCTTTTCTTTTTAGTTAATTCTTTACACATTCAGGGTGGGAGGGAGGCGGGAAGGCATCATTATTCCTTTCATTTAGTTTATTGAAATTCTATGTGTTAGAGCAGTGTTCTTCAACCTTTTTACACCTATGGACCGGCGGGAAAAAAAAAAATTATTTTGTGGACCGGCAAACTACTAGGACTGAAATTTAACGCGAGCTCGGTCCTCGCAAACCATCTGATCCCATCCACACAAGCCTCAGTTATGATTTTATACTGAATGCATTTTATTAAAGTATAAAAAGAAACAATATTCTGTACAATTGTCGTTTTATAAATACAAATAATACAGAGCAAGGATCAACAAAACCCCTGTCTCCCCTCCCCTTCACTATCAAGAAAACTGAATAAGCCAAATTATTACAGAATGCTACACAGAAATATCATGCTAACAGAATACCACAGTCACACATAGCAGGAATAGGGTTAGGGGAGTGCAACTAGGGCAACTGCCCCCCTGGTCAGAGAGAAACCTTAAGCCACTGCCTGGACTTTGCAGTCCCCAGTTATGTCTAACACCAGCTCTAGCAGGATATATATTTCAAATCTGATATATTCTAATCACAAAATAGAAATAAAATTATTTGTTTCTACCTTTTTGTTGTCTCTGGTTTCTGCTTTCATCTTCTTTTCACTCTCTTCCTTCCAGCGTCTGCCTTCTCTGTCTCTTCAATCCAGCATCTGCCCCTTCCATCTACTGTCTGATCTCTCCCCCTTCCATATGGTATTTGTCTTCTTTCTATGCCCCTCTCCCCTTTCCATCCAGCCTATGCCCCCTCTCTCCTTTTTACATGATTCATTTCAACTTCACTGCTCTCTTCATTTTTATCTCTCCTACACCAGAGCTAGCATCTTTGTCCCTCTCAATTTCTCTGCTGATCCCCTTTCCCATCTCATTCCTGTCTCTCCCCTTCCCCTCTTCTAATCTCCCTGCCAGCTGTTTCCTTCCTTTTTTCTTCTCCCTTCCCTCCTCCCCCTGTCCAGCAGTAACTCTCTTCCCTTTCCTTTCCCTCCTCCCCTCCCAGCAGTACCTCTCCTTATCCCTCTCCAGGTCCAGTAGCAGCTGTCCCTTTTTTCCCCTTGCCCAGCAGCTTCCCAGACTCCTTTCCCTCCTCCCCTCCCAGCAGCATCTCTCCTTCTTCCTCTCCAGGTCCAGTAGCAGCTGTCCCTTTTTTTATCATGCCCAGCAGCTTTCTCCCCTCCCAGCAACTCTCCTTACTTGCCAGCGCTGCGATTCAGTAAGGCAGCCTCGGGTCCTTTGTTGGGTCACACCGCCTCTGAGGAAAGCGGAAGTTGCATTATCAGAGGCGGCCGACTCAGCAAAAGCTCCATGGCTTCCTTCCTGAATCGCTGCGCTTGTAAGTAAGGAGAGCTGCTGGGAGGGGAGAAAGCACGGCTGTCGTAGGCTCCCCGTTACCTCTCTGGGCCAATGCGAACTATTTTCCTCGATCTTGCCGGTCCTGTGCGGACCGGCAGGAATTTTCTGTGGACCGGCACCGGTCCGTGGACCAGCGGTTGAAGAACTGTGTGTTAGAGTACAGTTTTGGGGTTCAAGAAGGGATTAGATAATTTCCTGAAGGAAAAGGGGATAGAAGGGTATAGATAGAGGATTACTATACAGGTCCTGGACCTAATGGGCAGCCGCGAGAGCGGACTGCTGGGCGTGATAAACCTCTGGACTGACCCAGCAGAGGCACTGCTTATGTTCTTACTTTTATGGATGAATGGGATGAAGGGGGGGGGAGAAAATGACTGTTTTCAGAATGTTGAATTTGTATTTCTTATGTTTTGTATTTGCTTTCTTGAAACCCAATAAAAAATTTTTGAACAGAGAATGTTTGTATATTTAAAGTGCTTTTCCTGATTTATTTATGTTTAAAAAATTTTTTGCAATGCATTGTTAATATTTGAAAATTAATAAAGATTTTTAAAAAATTAAAAAAAAAAGAAGCTTGAAGAATGGCGCCAAGTTTTCACCTGCTTCCTGAAATAGAGAGAGTCCTGCATTCAGTCCAGTCCAGTGTGGGGCTACTCCAGAGAAGGCCGATTCATTAAAGTAGCCCTGCTCTTATACCCTTTCGTTTCAGACTGGGTTGCTCAAAACATTTGTGCCAGTTGTTGCAAAACCAGTAAAACAAACAAAAAAAAAATTTTTTTTAATGGCTTTCCAATAAAAACACCAGGACAATCCTTACAAGGGCTTAGAAGCAGAGGGTGAAAGTGACTCATGCTTAAATCATGGGCAGGTTTTAATTTAACGGGAGGAATGGGGAGGTTAGGGAGGTCACAGGAATGTCTTTAAAAAAAAAAAAAAAAAGAAAAGAAATGAAAAATCAGCAAGAAAACCTAGAAACAAGACTTGGAGGAAGGGGGCCAAGAGGAAAAATTAAAGAAAAAAGATAAGATGAGAGTGAAAATGCTCATTGCTTAAAAATTAATTTAATTAAATAAATAAAAGGAAGCCATGAAAGGAGGAAGTAGAGAATAAGGCCGGAGAAAAATGAATGCATAAAGGCCCCCTTTTATGAAGCCGTGTTAGGCTTTTTTTTTTTTTTTTAAATCACCGGCTGCGGCAGCATTAGCTCCAACGCTCATAGGAATTCTACGAGCATCAAAGCTTTTACCGCCATGGCCAGCAGTAAAAAAAAAAAAAAAAAGCCTAGCGCAGCTTCATAAAAGGGGAAAGAAAGTAATGCAAGACAGGACTGAAGCAGTGACTTTTTTTTTAAATCTAAGCAGCAGTTCAGACGATCAGTTCCATCCCGAGTCATTTTGGTAACTCGTGTGAAATCTGGCTTATCCAAGGTCACATGGTGTCATCAGGACCACAGGGACTCAAAGCCCAATAACTAAAGTTTCATATCTAGTACCACCACAGCCACAATTCTTGCCTTAGGCAGGCGAAGTGGGGGCATAAATCATGGGTCTTGTTTTCTGCTACACAATGCAGCCCAAGCAGATCATACATTAGGCGGCGGCCTGCAACTAACCTCCAGGGTACATGGGGATGCAAGCAAAGTGTTTGACCAGTGTAAAATTCATCAGTAAGCCAAGGGAATTATGGTCTTTATCTGTGGCCATATTGTATGTGCATGAGCGTTTTGGACCTGGACTTATCCTTAGTCTGGTTATTCTCCAGGTTTAAGTTAGCAACTCTGGAGCCGGTTCTGGGCTGTTCCCCTCCCCTCACCCAGACAGTCTAGTTCAGGGGTCTCAAAGTCCCTCCTCGAGGGCCGCAATCCAGTCGGGTTTACAGGATTTCCCCAATGAATATGCATGAGATCTATGTGCATATTCATTGGGGAAATCCTGAAAACCCGACTTGATTGCGGCCCTCAAGGAGGGACTTTGGGATCAGTTGGTAGGATATCTACTATATGGAGTTCTTTGTCACTCATATTCACTGTGATTAGCCTGAAAACCCAGGACCCCCAGGACAGGGTTTGGAACCACTGCTAACGAAGACCACTCTCACCCAAAGCCAGAAAATCTTTTCTTATGAACTCATGGAAGTTTTCAAGCCCTTGTTTCTGTGAAACCAACAGAAATAAACTCCTATAAAAAGAAGCATGGGCAGCCATGTGACTCACCCCCACCCCAAAGTTCTCCAAAAGCAGTACTTTATACATGGGAATAGAGTACAGACTCCCAAGGGAGAAAAAAAAAACAAAACAGAACCCAACCCTGGCTATGCTGACCTGCTGATCTGGCAAAGCATTCCCGTGGAAATGTACGAATACGATTCAGCTTAGTGCTCCTTTATTGGGAAAGGTTTTGCATGCAATAAATAAACATTCACAGATGCCCTATGATAAAACCCTGGACTTTTCAATCTGCCTCTCCTCAGACGGAGATGGCAAACCTAATATAAAGTGTCCTATTTCTGTAAGGGTTACAGTAGAGAATGACACGGGGAAAATATTTATCACCGTTCCCGTCCCGTCCCCACGAGCTCATCCCCATCCTGCAAGTTGTCAGATCCTGTCCACACAAGCCTCGAATAGTTATGATTTTATACTGAACTTATTTTATTAAAGTATAAAAAGAGACTATTCTGTACAGTTGTCATTTTATAAACACAAATAATACCGAGCAAGGATCAACAAAACCCGTCTCCCCTCCCTTTCACAAATATCCCCTCCACTATAGTGAAAACTGAACAAACCAAATTATTACAGAATGCTACATAGAAAAGTCAAGCTAACAGAATACTTCAGTCGCACATGACAGGAATACTGTTAGGGGTGAGCAACTAGGGCAACTCTCCCCTGGTCAGAGAGAGAGAGAGACCTAAGCCAGCTGGAAGCTAAAGAAGCACAGCCTGGGCTTTGCAGTCCCCAATTATGTCTAATACCAGCTCTAGCAGGATACATATTTCAAATCTGAAATAATCTAATCCCTCCTGCCCATATCTTAGTGGGGATGGGGGGTAGAGGGGGGGGTCGCCTGGCCAGGAGGGCTTGGGCTCCCTCCTGGCCCGATGTGGGCGGGGGGGGCGGGGTCGCGGTTCAACAGGGCAGGATCGTTGTAGGGGGGGGGGTGAATTCTATAACCGGTGTTGTTTTCCCTGCTTCTACTTTCAATGTTTAGGGCCTTAGGCCAAAAGGGGACTTTTTTTTGATTATGCCCCTCCACATGTTTTAGGACTCCTGATGCAGGTGGTTTAGTCAAAACACGGTCCGTGTCAAGTCCATGATTTGCCAGATGCTTTTATGATTGACAAGATGGATTTTATGCAATTTTTATTTTTTTTAATTACTGGTTGCCATTAAAGTGAGTTTTGAAGACCAGGCTCGCTCTGCTCTTTTCCATTGGATCCTGCTGCTATTTGGGCAGAGGTGACTCTCCCCATTGGTGCTGTCTGATTCCTGGCTCCACCACTGAGGATCCAGATTAATCCTTAGGAGATCGCCTAGCATTTAGATGGCTAAGATACCAGGCAAATGAATAGATCCCTGTGCTGATGTGTTAGTTTCAAGCTATCTTGAAACTTAATTGAAATGCTAATTGCTCTTTATTACTTCCATTCATTCCAGTCACTTGAAGATTTCTTTTATAAATTTATTTCGTTTTTCCCCATCCTTTTGTAATTTACCCTCAATGTTCTCTCCTTTCCTATTATAAATTGTATTTCTTTCCCCTCTATCCTAGTGTTTCCTGTAGTAATTTGTCTAGTATTTTAATGAGTTTTATGTTTTTATTTATATTATTGTTATGGTTTTATCTTGTATTTTTCTGTATATGTAAATCGCTTAGTAATTATGATAGGCGATCAATCAAATATTGAATAAACTTGAAACTTGAAGAAGTGTTGAAGTTCAAAAGTGTTATCCATTCATGAAGAGGAAAATTTCTGAAAACCTGGACTGGATTTTAACTTTGCCCTAATTGTGAATCTTGGTAACACTGTGACCTTGGGCAAGGTACTTCACCCACGCCTCAGGGGCTGTCTCATGGGCTGTGCGAACAAAGCTGCTGCCTCCCTGCTTGGCATTTTATTTATTTATTCCATTTTCTATACCGCTCAGAATGACTTACATGAATTTATTCAGGTACTCAAGCATTTTCCCATCTGCCCCAGTGGGCTCACAATCTGTCTAATGCACCTGGGGCAATTAAGTGGCTTGCTCAGGGTCACAAGGCGCAGCATAGGTTTGAACCCCCAACCTCAGGGTGCTGAGGCTGTAGCTTTAATCACTGCTACACACACCCCTGGCATGAGGTGCAGTGGGCGTCACACAGGCTGCAATTCTGGCTCTCTAAGACATGGATATCTCTACTGAACTACTATTAAGAAGATGTGAACTAAATCCAAATAATTAAATAAATATCAAATCCTTTGTGCATGCAAGCCAGATGCTCTCTCTTCAGGTTATATGAGAATAAAGCAGCTTTTAACTAAAAATTGCTCGAGCACAAGTAAAGCAGAGGTCCCCAGCCTTTATGCAAAGTTCTCTCTGTACAATGTCACTGCTATTCTTTGGTTATCAGCCCACTGAGCTAACCATTAGGCTATTTCTAATGGTTATAGAAACAGGCTGAGAAACCAGGAAAGCCGGGATTAAAATCTCCCTGCCACTCATCCTGTTCCTGGGCAAGTTACTTAACACCCAATGCCTCAGGTGCAAACTCAGGCCCGTGTGCTCAAAATTCACCTTGCATTTAACAAATCAATCTCGGTGGCGGTTCAGCAGCAGAGGTCAAGCGTCGACTAGCACTGGGGCGTGCAGCCGTGGTGAGTATGGACCAAACATGGAAGTGCAAGGACGTCTCGGTCACCATCAAACAAACAAAGACTGATCGCTGCCATTGTGTTCTCAATCGCGATACATGGCTGCGAGACATGGAATCTCAAGAGAGCAGATAGAAGAAAAATCGACGTCTTCGAGCTGTGGTGCTGGAGAAGACTTCCCACGGACAGCTAGGATCACCAACAAAGATGTTCTTGACCAAATAAACCCAGAGTTGTCCCTGGAAGGCAAGATTACCAGACAGAAACTGATCTTTTGTGGACATGTGATAAGGGCAACTTCACTAGAAAGGGAGGTGCTACTTGGAATGGTCAGTGGGAGACCAAAGGCCCATTGGCTGAATACCATCATGAATGACACGGGAATTAACATCAAGCAATTGAAAGAAGCCGTGAGAAACAGGGAAGGATGGCGAGGACTGGCCTACAGAGTATCCCAAGGGTCGGACGTGACTGAATGGACAGTAGCAGTGGTGTCAAAGTATTTCAGCTCTCGATGCCCAAAATGGCTAATCGTGGTCTTTTCAATGGTTTGTAGCAGCCTCCGATAATCGTATGTAAATGGATTGCAACAAGCTCATCAATACTAAAACGATCGATGCCCAGATGACGCACAAAATGAAGCGCCGGCCTATAATGATCCAAATTTGGCGACAGGTCGGGAGGTGCTGGTAGCGTTGAAACACGTGCGTTAGAAGCCTATACTGGCAGGTCTGGAATGTCGAATGCACGTAGGAGTTCATAAAAATACTTTTTATGGCATTGGGGACCACATAATATACACGGGTGCCAAGAGTGCATTTCATGCAAAATGTGTTAATGGTGCATCTCGTGCATGTCCATTAAAAGTGTATACTGGCTGGTCTGGGGCTGCCGATTGCATATGTCCTGCCCAAGTGGTATAGAAAAAAAAGCATATATATATCTTGTGTTTTCACATTTGCATGGTTTGTTCTTAGTTCTCCTCCTCCCTCTTATGACGTGAGCCAATGACACGCTACAAAAAAGGCACACCTATGATTGATGCTCAGGCGGCCCTGCGACGTAGCTATACCGCGCGTATGCCAGTCGCTTTCTCCTACGACTGACCGGATGCGATTATGGCGGATCTCCGCAAGACTCATTTGTCAGCGAAGTTGTTTGAACATCGATCGCCGTTTTCAAATCGGACAATTTACTGGCATCACAGTGGCCCGCAAGATTTTAATGGTGATCTCCGAGCATCTGGCTTTCAGGCGGTAAACCTTCCAGGGAAAGAAAATGCCTAGGGGCCCTGAATGTAAATTACCTTGAATTACTACTAAATTCAATTGCCCTTCACTTCCCCCATCTTCCAACCTATGTTAAGCGTTCCATAATATATTTACCAGGAAACAGCAGTGAATTCTTGCAAGGTTCAAGGTGGTACTGGAATTTTTCAGTTTTAGCCAGAGTTAAACACTTAGGTGACAAATCTCTCAAGGACCCAGAGTGACTCTGTAGAAGGGCCGAGTGTTTCTGTTATCAGGTCTAGTCATACGGCAGGACTGACTTTGTAGAAGGTCTATATAATTCAGCAACCCAAGTCATGAAACAGTGCTCGGCTCTGTAAAAATGTTCACTGTTTATTTAAAATTTCATGTGGTGCTCTTATAATCCCAAAGATCTTAATACTTTAAAGGAAGGAATGCTTGCTCCCCGGAGGCAGGGAAATTGTATGCTAATTACTGAAATACCCAGATCTCCCCTCTCTCTTCTGTGAATTACAGTCTACTCCTGACTCGAAGAAATAACTACAGCGTCTGTAGGCACCAATCAGACACCACGTGGAGCCCCTAATAGCCAGGGAAGGGTATTCCTGACCAAATGTGCTGTCTTGGGTAATAACAGCAGTTACGGCAAATAGCACATGCTGTCACATTGCTGCATTATTTGAGCAGGATTGAGTTAGAAGAGGGGCAGTCGATGACTCAAATCCAAACCAAAAATTACCTCTGAAGAGGTGAGAGCCTGAAACCTGAGCATTTTGAGAGATCAGAAAATTCCAGGCCTGGATTTATCTTGCACAAACGTACCTAGAAACGCAGCAGATGAATGATAAAAGGGATGGGACGACTTCCCTATGAGGAAAGGCTAAAGCGGCTAGGGCTCTTCAGCTTGGAGAAGAGACGGCGCAGGGGGGGTCTATAAAATAATGAGTGGATTGGAAAGGGTAATGTGACTCGCTTGTTCACTCTTTCCAAAAATACCAGGACTAGGGGGGCATGCAATGAAGCTACTAAGTAGCAGATTTAAAACAAACCGGAGAAAATATTTCTTCACACAATGCGTAGTTAAACGCTGGAAGTCGTTGCCAGAGAATGTGGTAAAATCAGTTAGCTTAGCGGGGTTTAAAAAAAAGGCTTGGATAATTTCCTTAAAGAGAAGTCCATAGGCCATTATTGAGATGGCTTGGGGGAAATCCACTACTTATTCCCAGGATAAGCAGCATAAAATCTGTTTTACTACTTGGGATCTAGCCAGGTACTTGGGACCTGGGTTGGCCACTCTTGGAAACAGGATACTGGCCTTGATGGACCTTTATTCTGTCCCAATACGGCAATTCTTATGTCTGCCCATCTACCAACTACTAAGCTCTCCAATTCCTTCCTCTCCCTTTGAGATCGTCTGTAATTGTCCCGTGTTTATTGAATTCAGATACAATCCTTGTCTCTACCACCTCCACTGAAAGCTATTCAATGCATCCATCCCCCCTTTTGTAAAGACATGTTTTGCCTTAAAATTACTTGATTATCTAGAGCAGTGATTCCCAATCCTGTCCTGGAGGAACACCAGGCCAATCGGGTTTTCAGGCTAGCCCTAATGAATATGCATGAGAGAGATTTGCATATGATGGAAGTGATAGGCATGCAAATTTGCTTCATGCATATTCATTAGGGCTAGCCTGAAAACCCAATTGGCCTGGTGTTCCTCCAGGACAGGGTTGGGAACCACTGATCTAGACAGAGAATGACATGGGGACAAATTTGTCTACATTCCTATGGGATCTATCTCCATCCCCCATCCCATCCTCGCAAGTTCTGTCCTCATCTGCACAAGCCTCGAACACTTTAAAATCATAAGGACAAAACTTGCGGGGACGGGAATGGAGATAGATCCCAAGGAACAAATTTGTCCCCGTGTTATTCTCTACATAGAGATATGAATGCAAATCTTATTGTGCACAACTCAAAAGGGGGTTTGGTCATAAGAGAAACATGGACAGGTCAGGGCGTTCACCAAGTTTATTAAAAAGTTAAAAAAAAAAAAGTTTGATATCCCGCTTTATCAAAGTGGCTTACATAGAAATATAATTACAGCTGCTGTTTCAGCACCCTGAGGTTGCGAGTTCGAATCCACCCTGCTTCCTGTGACTCTGGGCAAGTCACTTAATCCTTCTAGGTGTACACCAGAGGTCTCAAAGTCCCTCCTTGAGGGCCGCAATCCAGTCGGGTTTTCAGGATTTCCCCAATGACTATGCATTGAAAGCACTGCATGCACATAGATCTCATGCATAGTCATTGGGGAAATCCTGAAAACCCGACTGGATTCCAGCCCTCGAGGACCGGAGTTGCCCATCCCTGACATAGACACTCTAATCCAGGGGTCTCAAAATCCCTCCTTGAGGGCCGCAATCCAGTCGGGTTTTCAGGATTTCCCCAATGACTATGCATTGAAAGCACTGCATGCACATAGATCTCATGCATAGTCATTGGGGAAATCCTGAAAACCCGACTGGATTGCGGCCCTCAAGGAGGGACTTTGAGATCCCTGACCTAGGTGTACACTTATCTACCTATTAAGATTGAATAACCTCCTTTATGAAGAAATTCACCCAGGTACAGCTTGACATAAAAATGTACAAACTTGAATTGAATCCTAGTAATAGGACCAACAGGATACAGCAGTGGTTCCCAAACCCTGTCCTGGGGGACCCCCAGCCAGTCGGGTTTTCAAGATATCCCTAATGAATATGCATGAGAGAGATTTGCATACTTGTCACTTCCATTATATGCAAATCTCTCTCATGCATATTCATGAGGGATATCTGGAAAACCCGACTGGCTGGGGGTCCCCCAGGACAGGGTTTGGGAACCACTGGGATACAGTATCAGAAATTCAGTCTAAACACGTAGGGCTTGCATTTTTAGCGCACGCAGGATATTACCGCGCGCTCCGCGGCTAGAACTAATGTCAGCTCAGTGCCGGCGTTAAGGTCTAGCGCGCGTGCTATTCCGAACGTTAATGCCAGGGGTGTCAAAGTCCCTCCTCGAGGGCCGTAATCCAGTCGGGTTTTCAGGATTTCCCCAATGAATATGCATTGAAAGCAGTGCATGCACATAGATCTCATGCATATTCATTGGGGAAATCCTGAAAACCCGACTGGATTCCGGCCCTCGAGGACCGACTTTGACACCTGTGGTTAATGCCCTAATGCACCTTAGTAAAAGGAGCCCTTAATAGCATTGTAAAATTATATGGGCACACTTAAGAACATAAGAATTGCTGCTGCCGGGTCAAGCCAGTGGTCCCTTGTGCCCAGAGGTCCGAGACGCATACACCACCTCCCCCCCCACACTGGTTGTGAAGAAGGTCACCGGATGTACTAAGCCAGGGGTGTCCAATGTCGGTCCTCGAGGGCCTCAATCCAGTCGGGTTTTCAGGATTTCCCCAATGAATATGCATGAGATCTATTAGCATACAATGAAAGCAGTGCATGCAAACAGACCTCATGTATATTCATTGGGGAAATCCTGAAAATCCGACTGGACTGCGGCCCTTGAGGACCGACATTGGACACCCCTGTACTAAGCCCTACTCACTGCTGTCCCTTCCAGCTCTGAGCTGGTCTTATTTTTCCCTGAAATAATGCAGCTTGAGAAAGAAATTCAAGGCAAGCTGTGCGATTCAATTTGCATAATGTTTTGCATCTCATTATTATGTAGCTCCTGATGCCGCTTACACATAGATAACTCATATACACGCTGGATTCAGTGCAAGTTAAGAATGCCATATAGTGAACACAACTAGAGCACTCAGACTACCCAATCTAGATTGGTGGATGATAATTATTTTATCCACCCTAATTTTTTTTTTAAGTTCTTTTTTTTTCCCCCAATTTTGTGCATTTTTTGTGTACTAGAAGTCTTGATTTTTTTCCTATTGGTTTGGTCTACTTTTCCCTTTATCTGCTTCAAAGGGATTAGCCGCCTTTTTTTTAAATAGCGGTGTTTATTATTTTTTAAAACATTAAAAATATTTAATTTATTTCGCAGTTATTCATCAAAGTGTAAGGTGATGCATGTTGGTAACAAAAATCTTGTATTTCTCATCTGCGAAAATATGGGGGGGGGGGATTGGGGAAGAGAAAAAGTTTCCCCAAACCTGTAGCTCTCAGATAGCGCGCAATGTTTCCGCGCAATCAATAACTAATGAGCAAAAAAAAGCTCACCTGGGAAAAGCGATCAGACCCCGCGACGAGCAGAGGGGGAATCAAAGCGTTTGTGGCCTATTGTACTGTAACATCAATCTGCTCGGATCTCAAAGGTGCGTCGATGTTGGGATTGCGACACGGTCTTTAACCTTGTTCCCTTGATGGTCGAGTTCGTATCAAACGATACTTGCAGGACAAAAGGAGCGAAATAAGCTTTTAGCAGGGGAAAGAAGCAGCGGCTAAAGGAGTTTTTCTCCCACTGTGCCTAAGACAGTGATTCCCAAACCTGTCCTGGGGGACCCCCAGCCAGTCAGGTTTTCAAGATATCCCTCATGAATATGCATGAGAGAGATTTGCATATAATGGAAGTGACAGGTATGCAAATCTCTCTCATGCATATTCATGAGGGATATCTTGAAAACCTGACTGGCTGGGGGTCCCCCAGGACAGGTTTGGGAACCACTGATCTAAGATGATGACAATACTCAGTACGCTTGATCCCCAACCCTGTCCTGGAGGACCACCAGCCAGTCAGGTTCTCGCAATAGCCCTCATGAATATGCATGAGAGAGATTTGCATATAATGGAGGTGGCAGGCATGCAGATCTGCTCCATGCATATTCATGAGGGCTAGCCTGAAAACCTGAGTGGCTGGTGGTCCTTCAGGACAGGGTTGGGGACCACTGCCCTAGAGCAGGGGTAGGGAACTCCGGTCCTCGAGAGCCGTATTCCAGTCGGGTTTTCAGGATTTCCCCAATGAATATGCATTGAAAGCAGTGCGTGCAAATAGATCTCATGCATATTCATTGGGGAAATCCTGAAAACCCGACGGGATTCCGGCCCTCAGGGACCAGAGTTGCCCACCCCTGGTCTAGGTTAGCATCGGGTCACCAATCAATTGCTAGATCACAAGGGTGTCAAAGTCCCTCCTTAAGGGCCGCAATCCTGTCGGGTTTTCAGGATTTCTGCAATGAATATGCATGAGATTATTAGCATACAATGAAAGCAGTGCATGCAAATAGATCTCACGCATATTCATTGGGGAAATCCTGAAAACCAGACTGGAATACAGCTCTCCAGGACCGGAGTTCCCTACCCCTGCCCTAGAGGTGCCCTTTCCTAAACATCTCCACCCCCCCCCCTTCTACTTCTACAAAAGCATAAGAACAAAATGCTGCAGGAGTTCAATGATGGCCATTTCTTATTTAAGTAAGAGCTGCATTGGTGCCAAGTCTCTGAAAGATCTGCAAGGAGGCGTTTCGTCCTCCCTTCCAAACTCCTGGGAGTCCAGAACGGGGGAAACGGCAACATTTTTTTTGTCGGGGGGGGGGGGGGGGCAAAGATTCCAAAAAAAGAAATGTTGTGCATCCCCTAGAAAGTAAAGCAGTCAGCTCCGGACTTTATTTGAAACGTGGCCGGTGAGTTGTGCCCTCGCCTAGCAGGAGCTGTTGAGAGTTTTAGGGGGAAGGAGGGAGGGAGGGGAGGGGGCACAAGCGGTTCCTGCCACCCGAGGGACTGAGCTGCCCCCACCCGAGCTTTCCCCTGCAGTGACCGACCCCCCCCCCCCCCCCAAGCAAACTGCTCCTTACCCCGCACTCTGCTGCCCCTTCCGCAGTCTCCGCGCGCCCGGATCTGCCATCCCAATGCGAAGCAGCAGAAAGCGCCCCCGGCCCGGGGCTGGTTGTGAGCCTGGGCTGGGAGGGGGCAGCCGCGCTCTTAAAGAGACAGCGTGCACACCGCCGGATTTTGAATTAAAGGCGCTGCATGAAGAGCTAGAGCACTTTTTTAAAAAAATTTAAAGCAGGGGTGTCAAAGTCCCTCCTCAAGGGCCGCAATCCAGTTGGGTTTTCAGGATGTCCCCAATGAATATGCATGAGATCTATTTGCATGCACTGCTTTCATTGTATGCTAATAATCTCATGCATATTCATTGCAAAAATCCTGAAAACCCGACTGGATTGCGGCCCTTAAGGAGGGACTTTGACACCCCTGTGATCTAGCAATTGATTGGTGACCCCATGCTAACGGCTGGAATCCCATCAGATTTTCAGGATTTCCCCAATGAATATGCATGAGATCTATTTGTATGCACTGCTTTCATTGTATGCTAATAGATCTCATGCACATTCATTGATGAAATCCTGAAAACCCGACTGGATTGCGGCCCTTGAGGAGGGGCTTTGACACCCCTGTGATATAGCAATTGATTGGTGACCCGATGCTAACCTAGACCAGGGGTGGGCAACTCTGGTCCCCGAGGGCCGGAATTCCATCAGGTTTTCAGGATTTCCCCAATGAATATGCATGAGATCTATTTGCATGCACTGCTTTCATTGTATGCTAATAGATCTCATGCATATTCATTGGGGAAATCCTAAAAACCCGACAGGATTGCGGCCCTCGAAGAGGGGCTTTGACACCCCTGCTTTAAAGGCTGGACTCTGACATAGTGCAAAATGCATTTAGTGGAAGTGGCTGGAAGATACGTTATATAACCTTCATTCAGAAACTGGATGCCACCATACGATAATCGAGCAGATTCTTCCAGTCTGTGTGGATTTGTAGGTTTGAGGTACTTAATGGGAAAACCTGTAATTACAGATGCATGCATACATAGTTTTGGGGGGTGTAAGGACTGGGTAACCTTTCGTTGATGTGATAGCCTTAGTCCACCGCCTGGCTATCCAAGTATCAGTTCAGCTAGTCCTGCTACTGTCACTCAAGCTTAATTAGATGACCACTACTAGAGCTACAAGACCCTACAACAGCAGGACACATGGCTAGCTCAGACTTACTGGGAACTGCCTGCATTTAATATGATATTGGCTGTTGCTAGACAGAAATCTTTCATCTTTTCTCAGTTTCATTATTCAGTTGCTGCTATTTTAAGCAGCGTGAACGAGAGCTCAAATGTTTGAAAAAGGACAACTTCTAAGCAGAGAGTGAATTTTTATTTTTGTTATAAATTTTTGCAAAGCAGTACAAATAAAACCAATGATGTGTTTGCAAATGCATCTAGCTCAGTGGTCTCAAACTCAAACCCTTTGCAGGGCCACATTTTGGATTTGTAGGTACTTGGTTGGGCCTCAGAAAAAATAGTTAAGGTAAAACTCTTTATAGTTATAAATCTTCCCCTCCCCCTGTCCACCGAAGGCCTGCATGTTCCCTCCCCCCTTCTTTGAAGCATCCTCCAGCTTCCCCCCTGGCCTTAGTTTCAGCTAATTACTGCAGCCTGCAGAGAGGATCGCCAGTGCTGTAGCGTTCCTTGCAGGCTGCCATCGGCCTCTGCAGCACGTTCCATCTGCCGCGGTCCCGCCCTTCCTTTGATGTCAGGGGCAGAATCGCAGCAGAGGGAAAGTGCTGCTCAGGACGACGGCAGCCTGCAAGGATTGCTGCAGCACCGGCAATCCTCTCTGCAGGCTGCGGTAATTATCTGAAGGTAAGAGTGGGAGGCTGGGAGGAAGCCAGAGGACACCGCAAAGAGCAGGCAGAACTAGTACAGACTGCAGGCCGTAAAATAATAATAATTTATTTTTATACTAGTATTTTAGCCCGTTACATTAATGGGTGCTAGAATATATGTCTGTCTGTCTGTCTGTTTTTATTTCCGTCTCTCTCTCTCTCTGTCCTGCTGTCTTTCTTTCTGTCTCTCTCTGTCCCTGGCCCCCTTTGTCTGTCTTTCTGTGTCTCTCCCTGTCCCTGTGTCTTTCTTCTTTTCTTTCTGTCTCCCTTCCTCCCCCTGGTGGTAGAATATATGTCTGTCTTTCTTTCTGTTTCTCTCCATACCCCTGTCTTTTTCTTTCTGCCTCTCTTCCTCCCGCTGTCTTTCTTTCTGTCTCTCTCCCTCCCTGGCCCCCTTTGTCTGTCTTTCTGTCTCTCTCCCTGCCCCTGTCCCTGTGTCTTTCTTCTTATCTCCTTCCCTACTTCCCTGTCCAGCAGCCGCAGCATTCGCTCTCCCTCTATTTACCGCGAGAGGAGCCTGCACGGAACTAACAGCCCGAGCCCCCAGCAGTGTAACTTCCCGGCGGCTCCTCTCACGATCGCCGCCTTCTCCGATGCAGGAGCGGCTCGTGAGAGGAGCCGCTGCAGTGTCTTTGAGAAGTTGAAAAAAACTTCGGCCCGTCTCCGTGCTCGGCCGCGGCGGGCTACAGCTGCAGCAGCCGACATCCGCCTTGCTGTATTTTTTTTTTTATTTGAAAGACGTGGCGGTGGCTCCTCTCATGATCCCCACCTGCGTCGAAAGTCCGACGCAGGCGGGGATCGTGAGAGTAGCCACCGCTGCGTCTTTCAAAGAACCGTAAGCCGCGCATGCACACTTCCTATGGGTTGCTACAGCTCACGGAAAACGGACCCACGCGATGGGAGTGCGCATGCGCGGCCTAGCGTTTTATTATATTAGATACCGCCATACCAAAAGTTCTAGGCAGTTCACAACAGTCAAGACTAATACATAAAATGCAGATGAATACATCAAATTAAAATACATCCAAAAATTTGGCGAGATTAAATGCATACAATATAGGTAAAATACAACAATTTGAGATCAGATAAAAAGGTAGTAAGTTGAAAAACAAGATACATTAAGATACCAGCCTGTTGAATAGTTATGTCTTTATCTGTTTTCTAAAATCAAACAGTGCCTAGCGGGCCGCGAGGTATTGAGACTACTGATCTAGCTAGAAGAGAAATGCCAAAATTCATTTTTATTTTCACTAGTATGTGATAGTAAATCAACTTTATATAGGATTTTTGGCCTCCTAAAGACCTCTAGCATATGTTTGAAAGCTAAAACTGCTGCCTCTTCTATGGATACCACTAAATAGTACCCTTCCTCCTAAAAACCACCCCTTAAACAGCTTAATACATGCATACGTTACACTATGGATTCATTTAAGCTAATGTCCATTTATTATATACTAGCTGATCACCTGGCGTTGCCCGGATATTTATTTATCTTAATCTTCCGATATCGATAGACTTGTATTCAGTGATTACGCCTAGTAAAACAGGACGTATTTTATTGTTTATTGCATGGCCATCTTCATTTTTAGCAGCAAGAATGGCCCTCTCTATGGGGCTGAACTTGGACTTAAACAGCATTGGCAGTGTCAGTATTCATCTCAGCGAGCCCGAAAACTATGGATTAGACACTAATATTTGTCAATTACCATTATTTGTACATGTCACCCCCTTCCTATCCCCACAGTACTTTTTCCCAGATAGTAAGTCATATGTATACCAAGTTTGGTTGAAATCTCTCCATGTGTTTCAGAGTTAAGCTGGAACATACATACACACAGATACATCCAAGATAGATAGAGAGAGAGAGAGAGAGAGATGACTCCTAGGTAATTTATAGTTTTTACACTTCTCTTTGGTCTTTCAGCAGCTGTTTTAGCCTCACATAGGCAGCTCCCCCCTCTCCTTCCCCTGACACACTTTCTGGGGGCTACCTTGACAGCTCAGAGAGATCGACTATAGCTCCCCAAGAGTTCAGCAAAAGGAGCAACTGAGGAGCCCACTGCTGATTTCAATGGGCAGGATCAGACACTACAAATCCCACGCTGCTTTGAGATGAAAGTTCAAAACCAGGGCTGGCCACAAATCTGCGGTCTGGGACTGAATAACTTGGCATCTATGAATCTAGTTCAGTGGTTCTCACTCCTGTCCAGGGGGACCCCCCCGCCAGTCAGGTTTTCAAGATATCCCTAATGAATATGCATGAGAGAGATTTGCATATAATGGAAGTGACAGGTATGCAAATCTCTCTCATGCATATTCATTAGGGATATCTTGAAAACCTGACTGGCTGGGGGTCCCCCAGGACAGGTTTGGGAACCACTGCAATAGACTATTCCTCTAACTTTTGCCGATCCTTTTTCATATTTTCCACTCCCTCTTCGGTGTCTACTCTGTTACAAATCTTGGTATCATCTGCAAAAAGGCACACTTTTCCTTCTAACCCTTCAGCAATGTCACTCACAAACATATTGAACAGGATCAGCCCCAGCACCGAACCCTGAGGGACTCCACTACTCACCATTCCTTCCTCCGAGCGACTTCCATTAACCACCACCCTCTGGCGTCTGTCCGACAGCCAGTTTCTGACCCAGTTCACCACTTTGGGTCCTAACTTCAGCCCTTCAAGTTTGTTCAACAGCCTCCTATGAGGAACTGTATCAAAGGCTTTGCTGAAATCCAAGTAAATTACATCTAGCATATGTCCTCGATCCAGCTCTCTGGTCACCCAATCAAAAAATTCAATCAGGTTCGTTTGGCACGATTTACCTTTTGTAAAGCCATGTTGCCTCGGATCCTGTAACCCATTAGATTCAAGGAAGTACACTATCCTTTCTTTCAGCAACACTTTCATTATTTTTCCAACAACTGAAGTGAGGCTCACCGGCCTGTAGTTTCCTGCTTCATCCCTACGACCACTTTTATGAATAGGGACCACATCCGCTCTCCTCCAATCCCCAGGAATCACTCCCGTCTCCAGAGATTTCAAAGCAGCTCTCATACTACAGACTTAGTTAGCCACACTTGAACAGGTGAGAGGTCCTTAGCTCTAACTTTCTGAGTTAAAATAAAATTAAAAAAAAATCTTAGGTGTGCTTCATTTGGCTCAGAGTAAAAGCTAGAGTGGTTCAAATTAATACACCACTGTGAAATCTTCAAAACAATTTCCTGCTTCTTCAGCTCCTGGGGCTATCAGAATTCAGGCTTTCAAGACACACATGGGTCCCTCGACTTCTTGTCAAGTGGGTCTCACACAATTGTATTGCTTGCTTGTCCCCTTTAGTCCACAAAAGGAGCCTCCCTTGGGAACCTCTACCACAATGTGTCACAAACCTTTTAAGGTGCAGGACACGAATCCCACCGCCACAGCTTAAAAATTATTCATCCTCTTGCCTGGCTTCATTGCAGCAAGACAGTGGTGAAACAACACTAATTTCACTGAATACAGGCTGATTCCAGAGGTGCCAAGTTACTCAGTTTCAGGCTGGAGCTTTTGAGATGGCCCTAGTTTCAAACTTACATCCAGAGCAGTGTGGAAGTTGGAGTAGCACCTGCTCCTGCCCACTGAAATCAGTGCTCGGCAGCCTGAGGTTGTGGGAATCAATCCCAGCATGGCTCCTTGTGACCCAGAGCAAGTCCATTGCCCCAGATACAAAATAAGTAGCTGCAGTGGCATAGCGAGCGAGGGTGGCAGCCAGTGGCACCATGCCATGTGCGCCCCCCCCCCCACCTCCTCAAATGTTTGCCGGTGTGAGCAGCACCCGCCACCGGCTGCTCACACCAGCCTCAGCCCCCTTCTATCACATCCTGGTCGTGTAACCAGGAAGTGACCTCACATGGGAGCCGAGACCAGCACAAGCAGCAAGAGGAAGACGCTGCTTGTGCCAGCAAACTTTTAAACAGGTACACAGGGGAGATGAGAGGAGAGTCACTGGCGCCCCCCACGAAGATGGTGCCCCCTGCCCCCCTTATTATGCTGCTGAGTACCTGTATAAGTAAACAGTTTTTTAATGTATAACCACAAAAAAATTGTATAGAAATCCCTTTCCATAATGTGCCAAAATTGGGTGCTCAGAAATCCAGGATTGTCCAAAACCTCCAGCCTGGAACATGGGAACTTGGCATCTCTCTGATTTACATCAGCGTTTCCCAAGTCATGCCTGGATAAACCCCCCCTTGCCAGTCAGGTTTTCAGATATCCATAATGAATATGCATGAGATCTATTAGCATACCATGAAAGCAGTGCATGCAAATAGATGTCATGCATATTCATTGGGGAAATCCTGAAAACCTGACTGGATTGCGGCCCTCGAGGAGGGACTTTGACACCCCTGCTGTAACTCTATGATAAAAAATTTTAAAACACACACTATTCGCATAACTTATAGTAATATAGTAATGGGCAAAAAATCTCACAAGCACGTGTATTGAAGGCCAACGATTGCACCTTTCCTCCATTCGCTAGCACGCCTATGATTGATACAATGACATAGCGTCGATTGCTGATAGTTCTCCGCCCTTCCTATCCATCCATGCCTCTTTCTGTGGACTATTCTGTGCATGCGACGATCGCTATCACCAGCGATTGATCTCATGGAAATTTGGTGACTCTCCACGAACCTCATTTACATGTGCGGCTCTTTGAGAATGACTCATCTTTTGAATTGTTAGATTTATGGCTGCTGCAGTAACCTGCCAGATTTTACCGGCGAGGTTAGAGAATCCAGCCCTTAGTCCAGGGATAGGGAACTCCAGTCCTCGAGAGCCGTATTCCAGTCGGCTTTTCAGGATTTCACAATGAATATGCATTGAAAGCAGTGCATGCAAATAGATCTCATGCATATTCATTGAAATCCTGAAAACCCGACTGGAATACGGCTCTCGAGGAACGGAGTTCCCTACCCCTGCCTTAGTCTTATTTATTATCCCTTTTACAATAATTCCTAGTATCTTGTTTGCTTTTTTGGCGGCTGCTGCTGCTGCCACATATTGAGCGAAAGGTTTCAGTGTATTGTCTGCAATGTTTGACCAGGCATGGCCACACTGGAAGTGTCCTGGCCAGGTGTCAGGCATGGCCAGGACACTTCCAGTGTGGCCATGCAAGACGAGGAAGTTGACCAAGCAAAGACGAGGAAGTTGATAGAACGGGTTATATTGCAAAAAGGTTAAGGAAAAACAATTCAACTCTGATAAACTGTAAATCTCACTTTTTATTTGGTCCTCCACTCATGAATGTCAAAAAGTTCAGAAAAAATAATTCAGTAATCAATCAAAACAAAACACAGGGACTTATCCCTTAAGTATGTAAAGTTAACATAGTTCATTATAATTCACAGTCTGAACTTTTCTGCAAGTACTAAACTTCACACAAAAATCACCGAGTATCTTTCCTGCCGGCTTCAGTCTGGCCTTAGTCAGCTGTACCAGACCAGCAACATCTCTCAGTACTTTGAAAACATGATAAGACAATTTCCCAAACTTCCGCATTGCTTTTAAATCTACAGTCTCTGCCACCACCGGAGAATTTTCCTTGGGCATGACCTTTTCTGGTAAAGCCCAAATCATGGAATCTATCCACCCAACTGATCAGCTTAAATCAGATCCCTTCCAAAATGTCCCAAATTAACTTAGCTTTTCTCTCCAGTGAAGTTTCAATTGAAGTGATTTTTTTCACACAACAGGCCCGGCCTGCACAAATTTCTTAAAACAAGTCCTTAAAAATCATCTTTTCGTTCCTGTTAGCAAATAAGGCTTAACTTCCGGCTTTCCTTTCTTGCAATACTGCTTTCTTTAACCAACAGTTATCTCTTCAAAACCTGCTTGCACTTTACTTTCAATTTGATCCAAAACATACAGCATTTTCCTTTCTGTCAGCCACCCACTTTAACTGGTTTCAAGTCATGTCCATTTCCTCACTGGGTAAACATAGAAACATAGAAATAGACGGCAGATAAGGGCCCACGGCCCATCTAGTCTGCCCACCTTAATGTCCCTCCCCTACCTTTGCCCTGTGAATAGATCCCATGTGCCGATCCCATTTGGCCTTAAAATCAGGCACGCTGCTGGCCTCAATCACCTGTAGTAGAAGACTATTCCAGCGATCAACCACCCTTTCAGTGAAAAAGAATTTCCTGGTGTCACCTCGTAGTTTCCCGCCCCTGATTTTCAACGGATGCCCTCTTGTTGTCGTGGGACCCTTGAAAAAAGAAGATATCTTCCTCCGCCTCGATGCGGCCCGTAAGATACTTGAACGTCTCGATCATGTCCCCCCTCTCTCTGCGCTCCTCGAGCGAGTATAGCTGTAATTTGTCAAGCCGTTTTTCGTATGGTAGATCCTTGAGTCCCGAGACCATCCGGGTGGCCATTCTTTGCACCACCCCCACTACAGGTACTAAGGCTCTCCACCATTTCCACATCTTCTGGACAAACAGATATGGTGTCCCCCAGAGCCACCCAATCTTGGGTTCCTACTGGCTCCCCTGAAACTAGTTTGAAAGTCCTGAAATCCTCAGAATTTCTGAATGTTCTCCACTTCTGCTGCTAAGGGATCCACCCTTTTCTCTCCCTGCAGTTGGGTAATTAGATCTGAGTGCAGGTGTTCCTAACCCTGATTGCCCCTGTGTTCTTTTGTTTGATGGGCTGGTTGAAACCGGTCCAGCCCTGGGTTTAGGTTGGACTTGCTCTAGCCTAGCTGTGACTTGTCGTTCTGCTCTTACAACTTTAGCTTGTGCGCTAGGAAAACAATAAAGAAGTCTTTAAGGACTCAGACCCAGTCTGCGAATTGCTTTTAAGAGGTACTTTCTTTCCCTGCAGCACCCTAGATTTTATACCGGAACTGGTATGTGTTGAAACCTGTGCCAACTCACTTCTTTCTGCATCTGGCCTGATTCTGCGGGTGTTCCTTTGCGCTCACAGGGTCTTCCCTGTGACAAATGACACCCAGATCTTGTTCATGGGCGCTGACCTCCTCCCCAGGTGGAACCTAGCTCCTGGTAACCATAATTTGGGTTATTCTTCCCAATGCGCATCACTTTTGCGTTTGTCCACATTAAATTTCATCTGCCACTTGGACGCCCAGTCTTTCAATTTCCTAAGGTCCGCCTACAATTTTTCATAATCTGCATGTGTTTTAACAACTTTGAACAGTTTAGTGTCATCTACACATTTAATCACCTCACTCGTTCCATTTTTCAGATCATTTATAAATAAGTTAAATAGCACTGGTCCCAGTACAGACCCCTGCGGCACTCCACTGTTTACTCTCCTCCATTGATAAAAAGGGCCATTTAGCCCTACCCTATTTTCTGCCTGATAACCAAATCCTAATCCACAACTGAACATTACCTCCTATCCCATGACTCTTTAATTTTCTCAGGAGCCTCTCATGTGGATCGTTGTCAAAAACTTTCTGAAAATCTAAATACACTACATCAACCGGCTCACCTTTATCCACATGTTTATTTCACTATGGGGTCCTTTTATCAAGCTGCGGTAAGGGGTTTAACGCACGTAATACTGCACGTTAACCACCTGCCGCGCTAGCTGCTACCGCCTGTATTGAGCAGGCGTTAGTTTTCTAGCCAGCCGCAGGGGTTAGCGCATGATGAAATGTCCGACGCGCTAACCCCGCTAGCGTGGCTTGATAAAAGGAGCCATATGTGTATGTGGCTATCCTAAAAAGCTGACTGGCTGTAGGGGTCACCAAGACAGGTTTGAAAAGCCTTGTTCTAGAAACCCGAAGTGCAGCTCTACGATGGGAGGGATGTTATTGAATGAGAGTACCCAAGAAAGGGACTTGGGGGTAATGGTGGACATGACAATGAAGCCGATGGCACAGTGTGCAGCGGCCGCTAAGAAAGCAAATAGAATGCTAGGTATAATCAAGAAGGGTATTACAACCAGAACGAAAGAAGTTATCCTGCCGTTGTATCGGGCGAAGGTGCGCCCGCATCTGGAGTACTGCGTCCAATATTGGTCGCCGTACCTTAAGAAGGATATGGCGTTACTCGAGAGGGTTCAGAGGAGAGCGACACGTCTGATAAAAGGTTTGGAAAACCTTTCATATGCTGAGAGATTGGAGAAACTGGGTCTCTTTTCCCTGGAGAAGAGGAGACTTAGAGGGGATATGATAGAGACTTACAAGATCATGAAGGGCATAGAGAGAGTAGAGAGGGACAGAAAGAGAGAGAGAAAGGGAGACAGAGAGAAATAGAGAGAGAGAAAAGGAGAGAGACAGAAAGAGAGAGAGAGAGAAAGATTGGAGGAACTGGGACTCTTTTCCCTGGAGAAGAGGAGACTTAGAGGGGATATGATAGAGACTTACAAGATCATGAAGGGCATAGAGAGAGTAGAGAGGGACAGAAAGAGAGAGAGAAAGGGAGACAGAGAGAAATAGAGAGAGAGAAAAGGAGAGAGACAGAAAGAGAGAGAGAGAGAAAGATTGGAGGAACTGGGACTCTTTTCCCTGGAGAAGAGGAGACTTAGAGGGGATATGATAGAGACTTACAAGATCATGAAGGGCATAGAGAGAGTAGAGAGGGACAGATTCTTCAAACTTTCGAATAATAAAAGAACAAGAGGGCATTCGGAAAAGTTGAAAGGGGACAGATTCAAAACCAATGCTAGGAAGTTCTTCTTTACCCAACGTGTGGTGGACACCTGGAATGCGCTTCCAGAGGATATAATAGGGCAGAGTACAGTACTGGGGTTTAACAAAGGATTGGACAATTTCCTGCTGGAGAAGGGGATAGAAGGGTATAGATAGAGGATTAATGCACAGGTCCTGGACCTGTTGGGCCGCCGCTTGAGCGAGCTGCTGGGTGCGATGGACCACAGGTCTGACCCAGCGGAGGCATTGCTTATGTTCTTATATTCTTATGTTCTTATATCTATCCAGACAATTTAATATGAAAATATACATAGAAAAATGACGGCAGGAAAAGGCCACGGCCCATCTAGTCTGCCCACACCAATGACCCACCCCCTAACTACCCCCATGAAGTAATCCCACATGCCAATCCCTTTTTTTCTTAAAATCTGGCACGCTGCTAGTCTCAATCACCTGTAGTGGAAGATTATTCCAGCGATCAACCACCCTTTCGGTGAAGAAATATTTTCTGGTGTCGCCATGAAATTTCCCACCCCTGATTTTCAACAGATGCCCTCTTGTTGCCGTGGGTCCTTTGAGAAAAAAGAGATCTTCTTCCACCTCAATATGGCCAGTGACATATTTGAACGTCTTGATCATGTCTCCCCTCTCTCTGCATTCCTCGAGGGAGTATAGCTGCAACTTACCCAGCCGTTCCTCATACGGGAGATTCTTGAGTCCTGAGACCATCCTGGTGGCCATGAATACAGGAAACAGAGCATCTTTGAGTTTAATTGCTAATCATTGGAAAAATAAGGTAGCTCCAACACACCTTGACTGGATCAATTGATTGTTATCTCTGGGAAAGATGGAGATGGCAGTGGCTAGACGTCGCCACGTCTATATACTCCAAACCCCGATATGGAATAAAATAGGGGCATTGTTGGCCACTCTGTAAGGGTTCACTGGATCTTGCATCTCTACTGGGATCTCTACTGGGATGCTAGATGCTGGGGGATGGGGGAGGAGGTCTGGAGTCAGTTGGGTAGGGGTTACTGTGTATGGAGGGTGGGGGTTCTGAGGGTGAAAATTGTAAGGTTGTTGTGCCTTTTCTGCTGTAATTGCTGTTTTTTTTCTGCATTTGCTGTGTCTGTTGATTGTTACATTGTGTGTATTGTTTCTTATACAAAATCTTTAATAAAAATTGAAATATTAAAAAAAAAAATGGTAGGGACTATTATAAAGAACAAAATTACTGAGTATACATAAGCATGGATTAATGAAATAAAGCCAGCATGGATTTAGTAAAAAAAAAAACAGAGCATCTTTGATTACTTAGACCACCCCTGCATTGCTTTTTATAACAAAGAACAAAACAGGACATAACCACAAAACAAGGTATGGGCAAGAGTCCATAGTGGGCTGGAAAAAGAGAGAGCGTTTTCCAAGTCTTTAAATGCTAATAGGATGAAGAATTTTCCCTCTCTGCTGGTGCTGCACGGATAGGACTGTTCGAGTCTAGTTTCACCACTCCTACTAGCTTATTCTCAATGCTTATACAAGGTGATGCTGAAAAGCTCTTAGCACAACCAAGAAAGAAATGGCGTCGAGCCATGAAACTTACAAGTTATTCCACATATTCACCCCTAAGTTCAACAAACTTGGCACATCGTGCCTAAAGTTTCTGTAATCCTTCCAAAAATATTCTGATGTCTGGCCAGTGAAATACTGCTCCCCTGCTACAGTCATCTTCATATCACTCAAAAATGTTTGCTCTTTCAAACTCTTTTTAAGGTTTGGAAACAGGAAATGGTCAGATGGAGCCAGATCTGGTGAGTAGGGTAGATGGTCTATGCACTGAAACCCCAACGGCATCAAAACATCCATCGTTTTGCCAGCCTTGTGAGCAGGTGAATCATTTTGCAAAAAGAGAACTTTCTTTCAATGCCTCTAATCGGCACAGCAAGTTAAAGTAGTATTCTGCATCAACTGTTTGACCCTTAGAAGATAGTCGGCCATTACGACATCTTCCTGAACCCAAAAGACTGCGGTCATGACCTTTCCTGCTGACTTTTGGGTCTTGAATTTCCTTGGCCTTGGAGAACCTGAGTGCCACCATTGCATGGACTCTTGTTTTGTCTCAGGCTCATAGTGGTATAACCATGTTTCATCAACAGTAACTAGTCATTCCAAAATGTTGGCACCAGCTTGCTGAAAATGCTGTAAAATCGACTTGCAAATGTCCACTCAATGCCGTTTCTTGTCAGCATTCAAGCATTTGGGCACCCACTTGGCTGGCAGCTTCTACATACCCAGCTGCTCATGGATTCTACTACACCCAACACGTTCCCTGGATAGATGAAGTGTCTTAGCAATCGATTTAGCTGAGTTTCACTGATCTGCCAAAATGGAGTTTTCTTATGCAGGTATAGGAACTTCATGACAGCTCAGAGTTCCACACTTGAAAATTCCACACTCTTGGTTCAATCAGTGATCAGTGTCAGTCCTGTTTCACTATCATGTTTTCAATAGTGAGGGATAGGCAAGCTTTGCAGGATGCACAAGTTGCTGTACATGCACAACTCATGCTTTTGGAGGAAACATGCAGATAAAAACCATTCGGCCTATCTGCTATGCCTATCCATGTCATCCACTATCCCTTCATCTCTGTTAGAGATTCAATGTACTTATCCCAATTTTTATTGAATTCCGATACATTTTTCATCTCCACCACCTCCACCAGGAGGCCATTCCGCACACTCACCACCCTTTCTGTGAAAAAGGATTTTCTGAGGTTACTTCTTAGTTTGTCCCCTTTCATCTTCATTCTATGCACCCTCATTTCAGAGCTTCCTTTCAATCGAGACTCTCCTCATGCACATTTATGCCATGTAGGTATTTAAACATCTCTTATCATATCGCCCTTGCCTCCCTGTCCCCAGTGACTGAAATCACATTAATGGAGGACACCTACTCAGTTCAGAGGGAACAGTAGCTGCAATTCCATTCATTTCTACTTCTGGTGCCAAATTTGTATTGGAATCCAGGCACCACCATTGCATCCATGTCTCTTGCAACCTTGCCCTCTGCAGCATAGAGCATTTCCAGTCTTGCAACAGCAAGTCCAGCCAGCAAATAAAGGGGCTGATGCAGAAAGCTACCGTGGGCCTGATTGCATCGTTATTGATAGTTGAACACGGGCTATACACACCGAGCAATTGCAGTGACGGATTCCACGCAGGTGTTAATCCGTGTAGAACCTATGGCCAGACGTTGCATTAAAATAAATGCTAATGAAGCCGTTGAGTATTCCACAGCAATGCAGAGAGGCAAACAGGGGCTTTTGCTGTGCAGTTACCATGAGAATTTTTTTCACCAGGTCTGGGGCTGCATTGAAGACTTTGTGGAGAGAATTTCACATCAGCTTTTGAGATATTTGCAAGATCAGTTTCAATGTAAAGTATTTTCAGTGGCCACACTAATCTTATTGTAATCCTTTCTGAAGTAGCCGATCAAATACGAAAGGTGAATTAAATAACAAATGGAACCATTTTTTCCTTCTGTCCAGATTTCTAAACTTTGGCTCGGATAATAAAAAAAAAAAAAAAAAAAAACAACAAATGGAAACTGCAAATCTCTCACTGCCTTGGGTGAATCTTTTCCTAAAGGCAGTTAATAAATTCCACTAAATAAATAAGCAAGCCCCGCAGGGCCTGTCTGCACCTGAATTATCTTGCTGAAACTGCTGCTGTAGGGTGGGAATATTCTCCCTCTACTATAATTATTTTTATATGAGGAGCTTACTATTGCCTAGAGGCAGCCCTGTTTTAAATCCAGCACCGGAGGCGTGATACTTGAAGATTTTATCTAGAAAAAGATTTTTTAAAAACTATTTTTGATCCATTTTATTAAACCGATGTCTCTCAAACTGTGTGCCACGAGAGATCCCAGAATTTCGCTTTATTTTTTTTTTAAATTCCCTTCATAAGTATACACTAGAACAGATGACATGTACAGCACGTACGCAAGTCTGTCAAAGTTACGAGTGTCTGTGTGCGTAAGGATACAACCACCCAGGCAAGCATCAATCTGTGACGCGATAGGTCCTTGAAAACTAACGGCAGAAATTTTAATGTTATTTGTTTTATGCAGAAGTTATCCTAACAAAGCCATCAAGGCTTTGTTACTCTTTGGATCTTCTTATCTTTGGGAATTTGGGTTTTCAGCTTTGACAGAAATTAAATTGGAAAAAAAAAAGGAGAACGACTGCAAATGGTGGATGATGAAATGCGATTGCTTTTCGACTATTGAGCTGCATTTTGAGTTCATTTGCACCCAAAAACAAGCACATCCATCACATGGATTAGCAATTCTATTCTATCTACTTTAGTTTCACCATTGTTACAATTACCCCATACGTAGCTTAAAGAATTTAAAATAAATAACTCTCAAATTTAATTTTTTTGTTGGTTTTGCAATTTTATAATTTCAATTACGTGCCGCAATAAACATTTGCTCTGTTTAGTTTGCCAGAGCTAAAAAGGCTTGAGAGACACTGTACTAAACCATGGTACAAGTTGCAGTTACCACAACGTAACATGGGACTTTACTGCCTGGTAGCTGAAGTTTTCGTAGACAAACCACTTGGGAACTGAAGGTGCCTCTTTGGATGAGGTACCTCCGTCAGTAGTGCAGAGACTTTTATTACAAGCATATATGCTGGACCTCTGAACAGAACTAGCTGTATAAAACAGAGGACCCCGAGAGTCTCGGACACAAAGGTTATCCTGTCCAAACTGGTATAACCAGCTCTGGCCAAAAAGGTAAGAGCAGAGAGAAAAACAAAGCCATAAATCCATCCTATAGTCCACAGGTGTCGAAGTCGGTCCTCGAGGGCCGCAATCCAGTCGGGTTTTCAGAATTTCCCCAATGAATATGCATTGAAAGCAGTGCATGCAAATCGATCTCATGCATATTCATTGGGGAAATCTTGAAAACCCGAGTGGATTGCGGCCCTCGAGGACCGACTTCGACACCCCTGCTATAGTCTATACATCAAAGCTAGCTAACAGCAGCATCCTGTTGCCCCCCTGGCCATGACTGGTACCAAGACGGATACATAGAACAGGCCTGCATGCAATACGTGATATCTCAGAGCAATAAAAATGGAGTCACAGGTTGTTGTTTTATATATTACAACCCACTGATCTAAGATGGAGTTTCTTCATATACACCGTGACCCAGCTATAACAGCTGGCTAGGGATCCTTCCGGAACGCTCTCAGAATTTGCTGTTATAGGTGCCATGTCAGGGTTACCAGATTTTCCATTTGGAAAATCTGGACCTAGACCAGGGGTGGGCAACTCTGGTCCTCGAGGATTGAAATCCAGTCGGGTTTTCAGGATTGCCCCAATGAATATACACTGAAAGCAGTGCATGCAAATCGATCTCATGCATATTCATTGGGGAAATCTTGAAAACCCGAGTGGATTGCGGCCCTCGAGGACCGACTTCGACACCCCTGCTATAGTCTATACATCAAAGCTAGCTAACAGCAGCATCCTGTTGCCCCCCTGGCCATGACTGGTACCAAGACGGATACATAGAACAGGCCTGCATGCAATACGTGATATCTCAGAGCAATAAAAATGGAGTCACAGGTTGTTGTTTTATGTATTACAACCCACTGATCTAAGATGGAGTTTCTTCATATACACCGTGACCCAGCTATAACAGCTGGCTAGGGATCCTTCCGGAACGCTCTCAGAATTTGCTGTTATAGGTGCCATGTCAGGGTTACCAGATTTTCCATTTGGAAAATCTGGACCTAGACCAGGGGTGGGCAACTCCGGTCCTCGAGGGTTGAAATCCAGTCGGGTTTTCAGGATTGCCCCAATGAATATACACTGAAAGCAGTGCATGCAAATCGATCTCATGCATATTCATTGAGGCAATCCTGAAAACCCGACTGGATTCTGGCCCTCAAGGACCGGAGTTGCCCAGACTCACCCCCCAGGCCTGCCCAGTTCCACCCATCCCCGCTCCCCCCCTGCTGCCTGCTCTCTAACTTGTTAATTAAGATTCTTTCCCCTCCCCCTTGAGTTGCACAATAAAGTGATATATTATACTGCAGTTGCTGTACCTTCATCTTTCTTCTGCCATTTCTGAAAACTAGACCATGCAAGCCTGTCTGGCAATAACCTTAATTCCCGCTACTCTTGCCCAACTTAAGGCCTCAACAGCCATGTTGTATTTCCATTCTCTTTTTATTTAGGCAACCCCTATGCTTATTCCACACATTTTTGGACTCCACCCCCTTCTCCTGGAAGGACATTACAGGCATCCACTACCCTCTCTGGGAAAAAGTATTTCCTGACATTACTCCTAAGTCTACCTCATTGTAACCTCAGTTCATGGTCTATCACCCTTACATCTCTGGAAGAGGTTTTTTTTGTACATTAATAGCTTTCAAGTACTTACATGTCTCTGTCTGTCTGTTTAGACTGTAAGCTCTTTCGAGCAGAGACTGTCTTCTTTGTGACTCTGTACAGCGCTGTGTATGTCAGGTAGCACTATAGAAATAATTCATAGTAGTAGTAGTGTGAAGAGTTTCAGTCTTTGGGAAGCAGAGCTGAGACTGTGATGTCGTAATGGCTCTTCCACCAATAAGAGCCCCAAACTCATCAGTGATGTCACAATAGCTCGATTGTCCTGTACTCCCCTCTGCCCTCCAACCCAGCCAGCAAATTAACCATTCCCCTTAACTGTATCCATGACATCCTGTTTGTCTTTAGGAAGCAGAGCTAAGATTGTGATGTCATAATGCCTCATTCTACCAATAAGAGCCAACCTCATCAGTGATGTCACAATGGCCTGATTGTCCTGTACTCCCCTCTGCCCTCCAACCCAGCCAGCAGATTATCCGTTCCCCTTGACTGTATCCATGACATCCTGTTTGTCTTTAGGAAGCAGAGCTGAGATTGTGATGTCATAATGCCTCATTCCACCAATAAGAGCCAACCTCATCAGTGATGTCACAATGGCCTGATTGTCCTGTACTCCCCTCTGCTCTGCCAGCTGATTAACCGTTTCCCTTAACTGTATCTATGACATCCTGTTTGTCTGTTTAGATTGTAAGCTCTTTGGAGCAGGGACTGTTCTTTGCCACTCTGTGCAGTGTGGTGTGCGTCTGGTAGCGCTTTAGCAATAATTAATAGTGGCAGAACACTTCTCTTGCTCCTGTCCTCTAGTGTATACATATTCAAGTCTTCCAGTCTCTTCTCATACATCTTTTGTCACCTTCCTCTGAACCACTTCCAGTCTTTTTAGGTCCTTTAAAAGATGTGGTCTTCAAACGGGACACGATTCTCCACGTGGTGCCTCACTAATGACTTGGAAAGGGGTATCAATACCTACTTTCTTCTGCTGTTTATGCCTCTCTGGTACCAGCAGCAGCTACTATCACCTCAAGGTCTCTTTCCCGATCAGTCCTTACCCCCTCGTGTATCCTGCTCTTTTGTATCAAATGCATCACGTTGCACTTCGTCACATAAAAAGGTTAACTGCCAACCATTAGACCAGCCTTCTGATTTTTGTAGATTGAGACGTTTTAAATATATCACGGGCCGTATTGAGGTGGAAGATGATATATTCTTTCTTAAAGGACCCTCGGCCATGAGAGGCAGGGCTGGATTTTCCTATAGGCTAACTAGGCTTCAGCCTAGGGCCTCAAGATCAAGAGGGGCCTACATTCAAAGAATGTTCAAAGAAGCGTGGGATGAACACAGAAGATTTAGAATCAGAAAATAATATTAAATATTGAACTAGGCCAGTTACCGGGCAGACTTGCACGGTCTGTGTCTGTGTATGGCCGTTTGGAGGAGGATGGGCAGGGGAGGGCTTCAATGGCTGGGAGGGTGTAGATGGGCTGGAGTAAGTCTTAACAGAGATTTCGGCAGTTGGAACCCAAGCACGGTACCGGGTAAAGCTTTGGATTCTCGCCCAGAAATAGCTAAGAAGAAAAAAAAAAAAAAAAATTTAAATTGAATCAGGTTGGGCAGACTGGATGGACCATTCGGGTCTTTATCTGCCGTCATCTACTATGTTACTATGTTACATTCAAATTGTTAGCAAAATTAAAATTACAGTATTCTAAAAACAGTGAACACTAAAACACTGAACTGAAAATAAGGAGAAATTCTATGCTTCGGGATCGGAACCGGCTCCGGCCACAATGGGGCGCCGACTCGGCTTCTCCCTTTCTTTTTCTCGCCCTGGGAGGAGGATCGGGGAGGGAAAGACGTCAGTCCGGAAACAGCTGGGCAAAGCCCAGCCCCGCGGGGAGAGAGGCAAAACGTGGATCCGTCAGGACAGGGCGGCCCAGACTGGCATCGGGGGTGGGGGGTTTCAGTGGAAGGGAGATTGGAGGCAGGCAGGCTGGCATCGGAGTGGGGGGGGGGGGGGGGTTTAATGGAAGGCAGGCAGGCAGGCAGGATGGCATGGGGCGTTCAATGGAAGGGGGATGGGAGGCAGGCGGGCATCGGAGGGGGGGCAGAGGTGAGGAAGGATGCACTGGGGGCACTATGGACATAGGAAGGGGCAATGTTGTGTTATGTTTGATTAGTTATTGTTACAAGTACTATATATGGTGCTGAGAATAAATGTCCAAATAAGTGTTCTCGACTTTTTTTTATTTATTATCCATGTCACATTTTTTATAAAGGTTAGTACCAATAACAACATGTTTCATTTAACATATTGATATATATCACAGTAATGATGTATTTTATTATCTCTCATGTAATTTACAAACTTAAAAATGGCAGGTGAAAGGGACTCATAAGTGGAATAGCCTAGGGTCTCTTTTCATCTAAATCCAGCCCCGACGAGAGGGCATCCGCTGAAAATCAGGGGCGGGAAATTTCATGGCGATACCAGAAAGTATTTCTTCACCAAAAGGGTGGTTGACCATTGGAATGAACTTCCACTGCAGGTGATTGAGGCCAGTAGCGTGCCAGAGTTTAAAAGTAAATGGGATACACATGTAGGATCTCTAGGGGGGGGGGGTCATTAGAGTGGGCAGACTTGGTGGGCTGTGGCCCTTTTCTGCCATCATTTTTCTATGTTTCCTTCTTCAGCCTCATTTTGCTCGTTACCATCTGTCCCCAAAAAATGTACACAAATCTCTCTACAGAAACAGATATTCCGAGACCAGAGCCATAAAGGCATTGGAAAGGACATTATGCACTGTGCACTTTAACCCCCAGACACAAACTGAGAGAAAACCATTATTGGATAGGCTCTGGAATGGAAGAAACTCTCTATCAAAGAACTAACGATGTAAGCAAAAAAAAATCTGCTGTATAATTTGACTAAAAACTTGCAAGTCTAATAATGTGCAGCTGGAAAGATAATTTGTGGGATAATTAGTGGAATCCGCTGGGGACCAACTGTGCTGGAATTAAGTCGAGGCATGTTTTTGTTTATTTGTTTTCCTAGCACCGGAGTTGCACAAATATAATCCACGCTCTTGCTGAATGATGGTATTGAGATGATAGAGGCCTGGGACTTCGCTCTGTTCCACAGTTTCCCTTGAACTACTCTTAAAAAGAAAATAATGCATATTTTAGGAAAGAGGTGAAAACAGATGGGAAGGGTAAAACCCTTTTGTTTGTGTCTAGACGAGCAGTGGTTCTCAATCTCAACCTAGCCCTCAGGTCACAACTCGTTCAAGATTTCCATCGTGAATATGCATGAGATAAATTTCCATTCCATTGTATGCAAATGTATCTCATACATAGTCATTGTGACTAATCTTTTAGTGGGGCTCTCGGAATCTGTTTCGTTTGCCTACTGTTGCCAACCCAGTTGAGCAGTACTGATCTAAACTAGAGAATGACACGGTGACAAAATTCATCACCGTCCCCGTCCCCGCGGATAACCACGGGAAATAATCCCATGTCATTTTCTAGTGTCTATTTCAACCTCGGTCCTTCCATACCAGCATTCTTCAAAGCAAAGCTTGCGGGTCAGTGGTTGTGGCCATTCATACTCTGATTCTTATGGGAGCCAAGGATAATGAAGCCATTGTGACATCACTGATGTGATTGGCTCTTAGGCACTGGTGGAATGAGGCATTATGACATCACAATATCTGCTCTGGATACCAGAGACTGTCATTCTGTAGTGTCTATTTCAACCTCGGTCCTTCTACACCAGCATTCTTCAAAGCAAAGCTTGAGGGTCAGTGGTTGTGGCCATTCATACTCTGATTCTTATATGAGCCAAGGATAATGAAGCCATTGTGACATCACTGATGTGATTGGCTCTTAGGCACTGGTGGAATGAGGCATTATGACATCACAATATCTGCTCTGGATACCAGAGACTGTCATTCTGTAGTGTCTGTTTCAACCTCAGTCCTTCTACACCAGCATTCTTCAAAGCAAAGCTTGCGGGTCAGTGGTTGTGGCCATTCATACTCTGATTCTTCCCTCTCTCCTTAAAGAATGACATGAAGATGGTTTCCCGCGGGGACGGGAACGGTGATGAATTTTGTCACCGTGTCATTCTCTAATCTAAACAAAACACAGATGCACACTCATGTCCCAAGGGTAAGGCACGTTCATACCTTGGATAGATAGCAGTGTTCACTCTGTCTGAAAGCTCTTGTGCTGTCTACTACATTTTTTTTATTTGAAGAGGATGCTTTTGTGATCATTTGCAGAGACTTAATGGCTGATTGATATTTGGTTTCCTTTTGCCAGTGAAGGAGGGGGGGGGGACACACAGATCAGGAAACTGGGTACCTCCTCTCACATCTGCTCCAGTTACTCCACAAGCTGCAAAACTCCCCCCCCCCAAAAAAAAAAATAAAAACCCCCACCACCACAGTTTACCCCTGCCCACAGTAGGAGCATTTTTCTTCATAGGAAGATGAAAACTCCTCTAATCTCCTGCAAAGGAAAAAAAAACCCCACAATGAACGATAGTCAGCGGCATTTGGTGATTTTTAAGACACTTGGGGCACGATGCTCAAAAATCCCTGTTAAAATCCTGTGTGCCATTGTAGGGCTAGCATTTTTTCCAATTTCTAAGTGACAAGCGATGCTTTAAAAACTTTGCATGTAAATGAGGTTCACGGAAATTCCATTAGACCTAGTCACTGGATCAGTGTCCCGCAAATTTTCTCAAGACGCAGCACGATAAAAGTAGTGGCCGTGGCTCGAGGCACCTGGAAGTGCACAGATATCGCCGTGATGACATCATGCGCATGCATGACATCATCATGTCGATGTCCGGGTGTGTGTGAAGGCCCTCCAGGTGGGCCCTGAGACACCAGGGGGGGAGTGCTAGAAAGGCAGAGGGTCAGAAAGGATAGGTGCTGGCACCCACTGATTGCCTACAGGACCTGCCTCTTGCCACGAGAGGCACATCCTGTAGGCAGTCAGCTGGCGTTGGCACCTTTCCTCCTCCCCAGTGTACAGCGGCACACCTGAAATCTCAGGGGGCACACTAGTGTGCCTTGGCAGTTTTGAGATACACTGCAATGGATAAAGCGACTGACTCGTGCAGAATAGTTCACAGAAAGAGGCATAAATATGTGCCTGAGACAGGAAAAGCTACATCATAGGCATGCATGAGCATCAATCATAAACATGCCTTATTGTAGCACATCTTAGGAACATGTCTTAATGCCATTGGGGGGGGGGGGGGGTAAATACCATCAAACCATGCAAATGTGAAAATGCAAGATATACAGTATATGCTTTTTTTCCTACACTGATGAATGTATACTGCTTTTTTTTTTTAACTTCCATCTCTCATGCAAATTGGCAGCCCAAGACCTGCTGGTATATGCTTGTAACACATACAGTTCAATGCTACCAGCATCTCCGCACCAGCCAGTAATTTTGGAGCGTTAAAGGTTGTGCATCACCTGGCAAGGTCTGGGCATCACCTGAAGTGCTCATTTTAATATGAATGAGTTTGTTGTACTACATTTCCGTAGTATTCTCAGAGGCTGCTACGGGGCATGGAAAAAACCGCAAACAGAAGAGGCATTTTGTGCATTAGAAGCTAAAATGCTGGTTAGAACTGGTTTAGCATCAAACGTTACAGGCACGGTAAGTTTTGAGCATCAGGTCCTGACTGCTGCAAATTGAATTGGGCCTAGATTTTTAATATCAGGCTAAGCACCAGCAGTAAATATCCAGGTTTTGCCCAGCTGCTGCAAGTTACCTGGATAACTGTCAGAGCAAGTTACTAGGATTGATATCGTCCCCCCTCCTCCACTGCTGCAGAATTTTGGCAGTGCCCAGATAACTTCTGGCTCCACCCCAACCTCTCCTGGGCATGAAACAGTGTGTATTGTGGCAGTCCAAACATATACTCAATAGTTCTCTCAGATTAAGTGCTAAACTAAACTAAACCTATACTGCGCCATCTCCGCAAACGCAGAGCTCGGCACGGTTTACAGAGATAAGAGGAAAGGAACTACAATAAGGGATAAAGGAGAGGGACAAAGAAGATAGAGAGAGACCGGATGCTAGAGAATGGGAGGTGATTAGATTTTTGAAAAGAGCCAAGTTGTCAAGTGTTTGCGGAAGGATTGGAAGGAGCTTGAATTTCTGAGCGGGGATGAGAGGTTGTTCCAGAGTTCTGTGGTTCTAAAGGGGAGGGATGTTCCAAGTTTTCCTGCGCGGGATATACCTTTTATAGAGGGGAATGATAGTTTCAGTTTTTGGGAGGGTCTAGTGGAGTGTGGGTTTGAGGAATTCCAAAAGAGTGGGATAATGGGAGGAAGGACGCCATGTAGGATCTTGAAGGCTAAGCAGGCACATTTATAGAGGACTCTGGAGTATACTGAACCATCTCTACTCCAGGGCTAGTCAGCACAACTTAGCTTCTCCTGTTCAGTGAAATCATTTTCAATATTGACCCCGATAATTTAAGTTGTAGCAAGGCACTGTACAGTGTAGTTTTCCACTGACTTGATGGTTCTTGTACCTTTGAACGGCAGTTAAACAAAAGCAAGTGGAAAGGAATATGCCAACCCTTGGTTACACGAGACTCCTGTATACTTTAGGTTCCTGAGGGCACATGCAATAGCTATATGTACAACTTATTTTTACTTTTACCAACATTATCTACAGCTCAGTTCATTCCGAGGTTATTTGTCACCTATAGATCCTTTCCTAATGTCAGAACATGTCTGCCAGACGCAGAGGAAGGGACCCTTCCTCTGCATAGCTGGAGCTATCAAAGGTGGGAGAAGAAATTAATAAGTTGATGTTTTGGCTTCATTACAATTGTTGTTCATTACAATTGTTGTTTTCCTAATGCCCAGTAGCAGTCTCGATGTATTACCACAAAGTGGTGAGTTAGCAGTTTCTGCTGTTAAGTACCTGTCATATAGTGTCATCTGGCTGTGCTTAATGAAGTCTTAGGGAAGAGTAATAAATTATACTGATCTCAGCCTCCTCTGCATCCAAAAGCAACTGGGTATATGTGCAACACTTTTCCCTCTCCTTCAGTAGGTTGTAGACTCCCAGGAGACAGCTGGCCTGAAGACAGACTTGCATCAAGAAGCTAGCTTCCGTAGTTAAGACAGCTTTTTCCTGTAGTGTGTTGAAACTAGAGACATCTTGTTTATGTAAAAATACATATGGCATCAACCACTCGCTGAATATCTGGATCTGAAAGAAGGTAGTTCTGAGCTCCAGGAAGGTCATGTGAAGATGCCTTGAGTGCATCAGTGAATGAAATGAGCTCCCCCTACCAGCTGTGGGGGATGCATGCATGGCGAACACTAGATGCCACCGGTAGTTGACAAAAATCCTAACCTATGCATCAGGCTGAAGGAATCTACCCACTAGACTAGTGACTACTGGTGTTGCTGCCTCCAAAAACAGTGCCAAAACAGTTGTGCCAGCAGTCTCCTGTGCAATTTCACAAAGGACAGACTGCAATTACAGCCAACTTATAAAACTTTACAGTTTGAGAATGGTTGCTGGCCAATGTGGATCAACGGAGGATATCCAATGGTTCAGCAACAATCATTTGAAGGCAGGAAAAGTCCACAAGCCAATTATAGCCAGGTAATCTTGGGAAAGCCACCATTTAGTTCTTTGTCTCAATTTCACACTCCCTCTTCAGATGATATCTATCGCTCTCTTCAGACAATATCTATCATATCATACAAACAATCCATAAGAATCAATCTCTCCTGTCACACTCAAAAAACACTTTTCAATATTTGGCATATTCATACTTGAGATGATCAGTAAAAGTCTCTGCACCGGAACAATGCCCAAACCCTTGAAACAGGCCACTGTCTTCCCAAAACTTACAACAGCCAAGACCTATGCACTAGCTATTGCCCTATTGTGAACCTGCCATTGGTGTCCAAGATCTTGGAAAAATTAATATTCAATCAAACTTCATCGTTTCTTGAAAAACACAAATGCTTTTCACCCAAATCAAACTGGTTTCTGCCCAAGGCTCGGTGCTCGGGCCGCTGCTATTTAATATATTCATAAATGATCTAGAAACAGGGACGAAGTGTGAGATAATAAAATTTGCGGATGACACCAAACTATTTAGTGGAGCTCGGACTAAGGAGGACTGCGAAGAATTGCAAAGAGACTTGAACAAAGTAGGGGAATGGGCAACGAGATGGCAGATGAAGTTCAACATTGAGAAATGTAAAGTATTGCATGTGGGAAGCAGAAACCTAAGGTACAACTATATGATGGGAGGGATGTTATTGAATGAGAGTACCCAAGAAAGGGACTTGGGGGTAATGGTGGACATGACAATGAAGCCGACGGCACAGTGTGCAGCAGCCGCTAAAAGAGCGAATAGAATGCTAGGTATAATCAAGAAGGGTATTACTACCAGAACGAAAGAAGTCATCCTGCCACTGTATCGGGCAATGGTGCGTCCGCATTTGGAGTACTGCATCCAATATTGGTTGTTGTTCCTTAAGAAGGATATGGCGTTACTCGAGAGGGTTCAGAGGAGAGCAACACGTCTGATAAAAGTGATGGAAAACCTTTCATACCCTGAGAGATTGGAGAAACTGGGTCTCTTTTCCCTGGAAAAGAGGAGACTCAGTGGGGATATGATAGAGACCTACAAAATCATGAAGGGTATAGAGAGAGTAGAGAGGGACAGATTCTTCAAACTTTCAAAAAATAAAAGAACAAGAGGGCATTCGGAAAAGTTGAAAGGGGACAGATTCAAAACAAATGCCAGGAAGTTCTTCTTTACCAAACGTGTAGTGGACACCTGGAATGCACTTCCAAAGGACGTAATAGAGCAGAGTACAGTACTGGGGTTTAACAAAGGATTGGACAATTTCCTGCTGGAGAAGGGGATAGAAGGGTATAGATAGAGAATTAATGCACAGGTCCTGGACCTGTTGGGCCGCTGCTTGAGCGGGCTGCTGGGCGCGATGGACCACAGGTCTGACCCAGCGGAGGCATTGCTTATGTTCTTATTATACTCCACAGAATCCTCCCTAATTGGCCTGACTACGGCCATTCACTAGTTCAGGGATCACCGTTAAATCTGTTCTTCTCATCTCCTTAGATCTCACAGCAGCTTTTGACACAATTGACCACATGCTGCTCCTTAACAGATTCCATTTCTCCGGAATCCCAAATAAGGCTTTATTAGATTGGTTCTTTTCTTATTTTCAAGATCGTAAATATCAAGTAAGTTTCAATAACACCTTATCCACACCCATCTCTCAAAAATGCAGCATCTCCCAAGGTTCCATTCTTTCTCCATTACTCTTCAATGTTTTCCTAGCCCCTTTGCTAACACTTGCCCAATCTGTAGGATTCATTGTATTTGCTTACGCAGAAGACATTCAGTTGCTACACCCCGTTGACCTCAAAACATACGACATCCAAGAAATAAATCTCAAACTGACTAAAATCAGCTCCTGGCTCCACCAAAATATGCTAGCACTGAATGTATGTTTAAATGATTTTTATTATTCCAGCAGTAAGAAGCAAATACAAACCGTAGTACCATTCAGGAAATAACATTTTCAACAATATAATCAGTTCCCCTCCCATCCCCCCCTCCCCAAGAATCCATGGCCAGTCCAACAGCTGAGAGTGGGAATAAAATCTTAAAGATTCAAAAGTCTACTGCGAGCACGCGGTGTGAGGTCCTGCCAGAAGTGCTCCCACACCTGACAAAATTTGCGACCCAGGCCAAGAGTCAAGTCTCCCACCATACGTCTCTCCAGTGTTGCGTGCACTATCATTAGGGATCTCCATTGTGCATATGACGGGGGATCACGGGAGAGCCAGTTGGTGAGGATGGCTTTTTTTCCCATCAAAAGGGCTCTGGAGATAAATGCTGACATTCCCCTGGGTTTGGGCGAGGCTATATTATAAAATCCAAATAACGCCCTCGGTTGCGGAAGCCATCGCCTTCCTCAAAGCGATGTAATATATAGGCCAAGATGTCTCCAAAACTGTTGGATTGCGGGGCAGGCCCAAAACATGTGACTCAAAGATGCGTGAGCCTGATTGCACTTCGGGCAAGAATGCGACGCAGTAATCCCCATCCGGTCTGCACGTTCCGGTGGAATGTAAAGTCTAAGAACAATTTTCAATTGCATTTCCCAGTGAGTAATATTGGGTGACACCTTCTGAATGTTCTTCAGGACCCGTTGTAACTGTTGAGCAGTCAACTGACAATGCAAGTCCTCAGCCCACGCAGTCGCTAATATATCCAGGTTCGTACTTGGTTGGCAATCCCGGATCCCCACAATATGAAATCGTAGAGGAATCCTCTGTTGGGCTGAAAGGCTGAAGAGTTCCGAAAGCGCCTCCCCTGCAGACTTCAGTAAGGGCAGCCACTGGGAGGGACTGAACATAGTGACGGATCTGGTAATAGGCGAAGAGATCATTAGCCTGTAGGTCAAAAGTTCGTTGCAGCTCGGCATATGTGACCAGGCTCCCCTCCTCCGAAAACAGGTGAAAAAGATAATGTAGACCTTGTGCTTGCCACCTAAGAAAGGTGGCATTTTGTATGCCCGTCTGGAAAGCTCCATTGCCCAGTATAGGCAAATATAAAGACACCCTAGAAGACAATTTGGCTGTTTTACAGACCCATCTCCATGTCCTTCTGGCCGGCATAAAAATGGCGTAATGAGACACCAAAGGACGCATCCTCGGATCCGCCACATGCTAGCACTGAATGTAAAAAAAACAACAAAATGTATACTATTCTCTGCTTCCGATAATGAAGTTCTACCACTGCCTATCAGCATAGACTCTGCAACATTCCAGATAGATACCAAGGTTAAAATATTAAGAATAATCTTAGATCAAAACCTAACTTTCCATACCCATCAGTTTCGTCGTTCAGAAGTACTTCTATAAAGTAAAATTGATCTACTCAATTACCTCACTACTCGACTCCTCTTCCATAAACATTCTTATCCACTCTTTAGTAATTTCGACTACTGCAATTCAATATACCAAGGCATAACCCAGAAAGAGATTCACCGACTTCAAATCCTACAAAACACAGCAGTTAAACTTATCTACAACACAAAGAAATATGACTATGTCACCCTCCCCTACTTCTTCGGAACGCCCATTGGCTCCCTATTTTGCACCGTACTCTCCTTCTTACTTACAAAATAAAACAATCCAACAGTTCAGCCTTCATTGACAAACTTCCGATTCTTTACTCACCAAGCACAACACTACACTCCAACAATCAGGATCTTTTAGTTATTTCCTCTGGTCGCAAAATCTTCCACGATTCCACCAGAAAGGCCATTTTCTCAGCCGCAACCCCCAAACTATGGAACGCCCTCCCCTTCCATATTAAGCTGGAACCTTTTTTACAAAAATTCAGATCCAAAATTAAAACTTTTCTATTTACAGATGCGTTTAACAGTTAGGATCTTATCCTTTTTCCAATCAAGGACAACTTCTCTGAAAAGAATAACAAAAGCGACTTCCCTCCCTCATGTATTTCTTTTTATATTTTATCTCAATGTATTTTTCACCCCCTTATGTTCTTACCATCATGTCCAGTAAGTCCCTTCAGTCTAATTTACCCTCCCTTTATTTTAAACATTATCGTTTTATTCAAATTTTATTGTATTAATTTTTACAAGCTACCTTTTATAAACTGTTTAGCTATGTTATGATAAACTGTATATCAAACATGAAATAAACTTGGAAACAAGATATGGATCTATGCTCTACTTGTAACCTAGGCTGCTGAGTTTATGGAACTTTATCGGACCCTGTATGGTATATCTTATGGTTCCTAATTATCTCAAGTACCCAGTTATTAATTAAGCTGTTGTGTTTTTAGTGGGGAGTAATCATTTGAATTATGCGTCTACTGCACCGCAGTTAATGTGCAGAAATGATCTCTGCATTCATTACAAGGTGCAATTGTTTGGCTTTTTTTTTTTTTTTGCATGATGTTTTAAAACAGCAATCAATGCATACTAACAATTAGTGTACATGGTAATTTATGTGTTAAAAGTCTAATGCAGCTTAGACATTTGGGATCTTAATACACTTCTTTACTAGCTTTTGGAATGGATTACTCCCTTTCCAGAAGGGTGTTCCAGCAGCATTATTATAACCATAACTGTTTCAGTTAAATTATTTTCACCACCATGGTCTGTCTGCACTGCAGTTGCTTTTCTGGTTATTTTTTCCTCCGAGCCTTGAAATTCTTATTTGATTTGCAGCATTACACCAAGAAGGACAAAGTAGCTTTTGATCAACCAGAGACTGAAGTGATTGAATGAAAGATTTCATAATCACAAAAGCTGTTAATAATACGATGCCTGATTTTAGGTACTCGACCCTAGCAGCTGTCCCATGGAAGCCATGGTGATACAATAAATAGCTGCAGAACAACAGTGAGTGTTACGTTTACTTCTTTTCTTGAAATTTTTTGATATGGTATTGACTTTTTTCCCTCTTACCGGACCGTAATTTGTTGCAGCATTGTAGTTGTAAATAACAGACTCGCAGGGCTTTTTCACACTGGAGTAGTCTATTTTAAACCCAATTTCTTTTTTCATTTATCTACATGGTCCTTGGTTTGCTGTAGATCAGGGGTGTCAAAGTCCCTCCTTGAGGGCCACAATCCAGTCGGGTTTGCAGGATTCCCCCAATGAATATGCACGAGATCTAATAGCATACAATGAAAGCAGTGCATGCAAAAAGATCTCATGCATATTCATTAGGGAAATCCTGAAAACACGACTGGATTGCGGCCCTCGAGGGACTTTGACACCCCTGCTGTAGATGCATAAAGCAATGTTACTTACCGTAACAGTTGTTATCCAGGGACAGCAGGCAGCTATTCTCACTAATGGGTGAAATGATCCTGGAGAATCAGCTCTTCATACTCTGGACTGTAAACGTGCTTTGGCTTTCTACCTGGAACGCACCAAGCCACACAGAACTGCTCCTCAACTTTTCATCTCCTTTGATCCGAACAAGTTGGGACGTCCCATCTCTAAGCGTCCCATCTCCAACTGGATGGCGGCTTGTATCTCCTTCTGCTATGCCCAGGCTGGATTACCCCTTCAGAGTAAAGTCACAGCCCATAAGATCAAAGCAATGGCAGCCTCCGTAGCCTTCCTCAGATCGACACCGATTGAGGAGATTTGTAAGGCTGCCACTTGGTCCTCGGTTCACACCTTCACTTCTCATTATTGTCTGGATACTTTCTCCAGACGGGATGGACAGTTTGGCCAAACAGTATTACAAAATTTATTCTCCTAAGTTGCCAACTCTCCCGACATCCCATTGTGGTTAGCTTGGAGGTCACCCATTAGTGAGAATACCTGCCTGCTTGTCCTGGGATAAAGCAATGTTACTTACCGTAACAGTTGTTATCCAGGGACAGCAGGAAGCTATTCTCACGTCCCACCCACCTCCCCTTGGTTGGCTTCTATGCTAGCTATCTGAACTGAGGAGACACGCCCTGGTCTGGGCGGGAAGGCACTCGCGCATGCGCAGTGCGGGTGACTCGAAACTTAAAGTTTCCTCAAGCAAAAATGCTTGAGAGGCGTCCGCATCGAGGCTCCGTTGGATCACTTCACCCATTAGTGAGAATACCTGCCTGCTTGGCCTGGGATAATTCACTTACTGGAATACAAATAGAATGGAGGACTAGTCTTGTGGTTAGCTCAGTGGGAACCGGATCAGGGGATCCAGGTTCAAATCCTGCTCTAACTAACCGTTGTGATTTTGGTTAATCACGTCACCCTCCCTTGCTTCAGGTAGAAACTTAGCACTAGATTTTCTAACATCTAGTAATGTGCTTCAATGGATTCTGAATTTTTTGCCAGCTCAAGCAAAATTACCTGTTTGTAATAGAAAAGTGTGCAGCTTTACCTCTTATGTTCAACTAGTCTTTAAGTCCGTTACATTAACGGGTGCTAGAATATATGTCTGTCTGTCTTTCTTTCTTTCTGTCTCTCTCCCTCCCGCTGTCTTTCTTTCTGTCTCTCTCCCTACCCCCTATGCAGCAGCATTTCTTCTCCCCCACTTCCCTGTGCAGCAGCCACAGCAGCATTCCCTCCCCCTCCATATCCCTGGGCAGCAGCATTTCCCTCTCCCTCACTTCCCTGTGCAGCAGCTGCAGCAGCATTCCCTCCCCCTCCATTTTCCTGTGCAGCAGCATCTCTCCCCCACCCCACTTCCCTGTGCAGCAGCAACAGCATTTTCCTTCCCCCACTTCCCTGTGCAGCAACCGCAGCAGCATTCCCTCCCCATTTCCCTGTGCAGCAGCATTTCCCTCCTCCCACCCCACTTGCCTGTGCAGCATCATTTCCCTCCCCCCACCCCACTTACTTGTGCAGCAACAGCAGCAGTATTTCCCTCTCCTTCCACTTCTCTGTGCAGCAGCAGTGGTATTTCCCTTCCCCTTCATGTCCCTGTGCAGCAGCAGCAGCATTTCCCCCAAGCCCCCCCCCCCATTTTATCTTCCTGAGGTCTGGCCTGCTTCCTTAGTCCCTTGCAGCCTCCCTTCCCTTCCCACAGTCTAGCCTGCAGTATTAGTTTGAGCCTCGATGCAGCGACTTCTCTCACGATCGCCGCCTGTGTTGGAAGCCTTTTCCGACGCAGGTGCAGCTCGTGAGAGGAGCCGCCATTGCGGCTTTTAACTTAAAAATAAACTTTGACCGGTAGGGCCGAATTTACTGGATGGAGGACTGTGTGAGGAGGAGCACAGGGAGGCCGGGCACTGCTAAGCACACATGCGCACTCCTGCCGGCCAGGGACCTACGGATCACAGATCATGCAGGTAAGAGTGCGCATGTGCATTTAGCGTTTTATTATAGTACATTTTCCTGAACTTTCTGATTATATACTTTGGGGCTGATCTTTATTGATTGAAATTCACTTCCAATCTAGTTTGAGTGGTAGGGAGCCTATTTACAAAAAGTTTCCTCATTTTCAAAAGGTTTAGTTCTAGATAACTTGAAAAGAGCCGTTGTCAGGCCATTACTTAAAGGCAAAAAAAGTTGGCTCCATCACTTCCAGGAAGCTATTGTCCTATCTCTTTCTTAACATTTGATGTGAATTGAAACAAACCAAGCTGCCCTGATGAAAGATCAGGCTGTATGGCTGGATAAAGTTAGTTACTATTTTTTTAAGCTACATATTTTTGCTCTGGCCTAGGAAGCTCTCAGACTAACACAGAAAAAAAACGTTTTTGCAAATCTTTCTCATCTGTTATCACAGCTAGTGCAACTGAGAGCAATGTAGTAGCAAACATTTAAAAAAACCCAACATATAGTTATATGCTTTTCCATTGGTTATGGACGCCATCACCCCCTAATCGCAGAGGGTATCATTTTTACAGTATTTTTGCTATTGGTGAGATGCTTGCTCACATGCATGACCTCAGCACAACTGTCCTTTCCCTTTGGCCTGCTCTGACCAACTTCTGAAGGCACGCAGGCTAAGATTACAGCCTGCTGTTTCTGGACCTTACCTGACTCCTGACAGCTGTACCTAGTTACTGTGATTATCTGCTCCACCTGACCTATATCCAGTATGCAAAAAGCTACGTATTCTATCGGATCTTTTTGAGTGGGTTATTTGCACATATTTGGAGAAATACAAAAGAACCATGAGCTAGTGACTAGAAGCTCACATCACCACTTCTTTAATTCTGCCCAATGTTCAGTGGTCTTACAACACTTACAAGATTTCATTGAAACCAAATAGAATACTTGATAAATGTTATTTTGGCTCTTAAGCAAAATATAGCAGCAAACTATTAGTATCTGTAGATGATACTGGTATTATCCAGGAACAGCAGGCAGATATTCTCACAGATGGATGACACCATCCACGGTGCCCGGTATGGACAGTGATAAAGTGCACTGTCACTAACTTCTTTAGAAGTCTCAAGACCTCCTGTACCACAAGTGCCTTCCCGCCCGACGTCTGTTCACAGGACCATCAGTTCGTTAAAAAAGCTAAGAAGCCAACTAGGGGAGGTGGGAGGGTTGTGAGAATATCTGCCTGCTGTTCCTGGATAACATCTGTTGCTTTACCCCAGGTCAAGCAGGTAGCATATTCTCACAGATGGGACTCCCTAGCTAGCATGAAAGGGTAGGAGGGAAGTTGGCATCTAAACAGAAAATAAATTTTGCAGAACTACTTGGCCAAACTGACTATCCCGAACAAGGGTTAGAGTTTAAAAAAAAAGTATTAAAAACCAATGGGCTACTATTGTAGCAAGTTATAGTAGTGATTTTTTTTTTTTTTTTTTTTTTTTTTATAATCTTTATTCATTTTCTTTTGTTACAACAAGTGTTTCATATAAACTTATTAGATACTTAAATATATACACTTGATATACATACTTATCATCTTCAAGTTTAACATTTTTTTAGAAAATTAATTTTATACAAGTTTTATAATATTATGCAGTAAATCTAGATTTATATAATTTCTTTTGAATGTAGTATTCCCCCTCCCTCCCTCCCATTCAATCAATAATATTTCAAAACAACTTTATTGTAAATTCATTCAACATTGATATAGTGTGTAAATCAGAAATAAAATCCCATCTCATTTCCCTCTAATCAATTTTTATCTTGGGAAAAGTTAATCATTCATTATAAAATTCTGTTAATGGTCTCCATATCTTTTGAAATTTATTAATATATCCTTTTTGTGTTGCTATGGTAAGTTCCATTTTATATATATGACAAACAGAATTCCACCAGAAAGTGTAATTTAATCTGTCATGATTTTTCCAATTCAATGTGATTTGTTGTACTGCTATTCCAGTTAAAATGTATAATAATTTGTTATTATTTGATGTTATTTGACTTTTTGTTCTCATTGTTGTTCCAAATAATATAGTATCATATGTCAAGGCTACTGGGTTTTCTAACATCCTATTAATTTGAGGCCAAATTGATTTCCAGAATGTTAAGATGAATGGACAAAAGAATAGAAGATGGTCTAATGTCCCAATTTCAATATGACAGTGCCAGCATCTATTAGATTTAGAGCTATCAATTCTATGTAAACGTGTAGGGGTCCATAAAGCTCTATGTAAAAGAAAAAACCAAGTTTGTCTCATAGATGCTGACAACGTACATTTTAACCTCCAAGACCAAAGTCGTGGCCATTGAGATGCACTAATTTGGTGCTTTATCTCAATGCTCCAAATGTCTCTAAGACCATTTTTTGGTTTTTTATTTATATATCCAGATATTAATTTATACCACTGTGCAGCTTCATGTCCTATTGAATTTATCTGGAAACACAAGAATTCCAAGCTGTGATAATTAGTAAGATTTTTCCATTCAGGGAACCCTTCTTGAATGGATTGCTTCAATTGCAACCATCTAAAATATTGTGTTTTATTAAGATCAAATTTATGTTGCAATTGTGAAAACTCCAGCATTTTACCATTTTTTATTATATCGTCTAGAATACGAATACCTGCTGTCATCCAGTTTTTCCAGATTATTTTGAAACCGCCTATTTTGATCTTGGGGTTTAACCAAATTGTTTGAGTTGTTGATTTACTAATTGGAATAGGAGTTAGATTACTTATATATCTTAAAGTTTTCCATGTATCCATGAATATTTTATGTTCTTTGTATAGCCTTGGCATTTTGATACTAACTACATGACTAAGACGTAATGGAAACATAAGTCTCCATTCTAGCCAAAACCATTCTGGGATATTTACATTGGGCTCTGGGAGGATCCAATACATACCTTGACGTAAAATATAGGCTTGATGATACCTATAGAAGTTGGGAAAGTTTACCCCTCCCTCCGCAATTGGTCTTTGTAGTGACACTAAAGCAACTCTGGGATTTTTCCCAAGCCAAATAAACTTTGTCAATATTTTATTTAATTTTTTATAAAAAGAATTTTGGAAGAAAATTGGTATCATTCCCATTTGGTAACAGACTACAGGTAATATCATCATTTTAACAGTTTGTATTCTTCCCCACCAAGATAAGTGTAAAGGGTTCCATTGCTCACACATCTCTGTTATTTTTTGTAATAAATTTTTTTCATTAATTTTCATTGTGTCATCTATATTTTTTGTAATCCAAATTCCAAGATATTTAATAGCATCCTCCTTCCAAACAAAAGAGAATGATTTAAATAAACCTTTTGTACAATGTATATTTAATGGAAGTACTTCTGATTTGTTCCAATTTATTTTATATCCTGAAAATTTTCCAAATTTTTCAATTAGTTCAAGTAAATGTGGAATGGTAGATTCTGGGTTCCTCAAATATAATAATAAATCATCAGCATAAGCTGATATTTTATATTCTTTATCTGAATAAGGTATACCTTGTATCTCCTTTACTTGTTGGATTGCTAATATTAAGGGTTCTAAAACTATATCAAACAGTAAAGGAGACAAAGGACAACCTTGTCTAACTCCTCTTTGTAGATTGAATTTTTCTGAAAACATATTATTAATGTATAATCTAGCAGAAGGGGAGCTATATAATGTTTGTATCATTTGTGAGAATCCAGGACCTATACCAAACCATTCCATTGCTTGATACATAAATGTCCATTCTATTCTATCAAAAGCCTTTTCTGCATCTAAAGATACAGCAAAAGAGGGCTCGTTCATTTTCTTTGTTAAGTATAACATATGGAATGCTAGTCTAGTGTTATGAGATGAATGTCTTTGAGCAACAAATCCTGTTTGAGACATACTTATAATATGTGGGAGAGCTTTAGCCAATCTTAACGCAAGGATTTTTGCTAATAATTTTCCATCTACATTTATTAAAGAGATTGGTCTATAGTTTGATACCAAAGTGGGATCTTTATTTGGCTTTGGCAAAACTATTGTTAATGATTCTGCCATAGTGCCATTTGTACAACCTTTATTAAGTTGATATTGAATAAGATTTAATAAATAGGGTAATAAAAAGTTTTGAAATGTTTTATAAAATTCAACTGTATAACCATCACCACCTGGAGCGGATCCAACTCTAAGGGATTTCAAAGCTGTTTCTAATTCTTTTAGTGATATTGGTTCTTCCATACTTCGTTTTATATGTTCAGGAACTTTTGGACCCTCTAATAAATTTAAGAATTCTAAACCTTCCTTTTCTTTATTTAAATAAGTCTCGGAAGAATAAAGAGATTTATAGAATTTTAGAAATTGTTTTAAGATTGGATCAATTTGTGTAAGTGTTTCACCATTTTCATCTTTTATAGCAATTATTTTTGTTTTCTTTTTTTTCACTTTTAGATAATTTGCCAGTATTCTTCCCGACTTATTTGAGTTTCCATAATACAGTGCCTGCTGTGCAAATAAATCTTTTCTTATCATTTTTGATGATATTTCATTGTATTTACATTTGAGTTTTAACAGTTCTTGTTGTATAGAATATTCCCATTTTTTTATTAGTTTTAATTCTAAATTTTTAATTTCTTTTTCTAAATTAGAGTATTGTTTTTTATTTTGTTTGTTAAGATAAGCCGAATAAGAAATGATTTGTCCTCTTATTGATGCTTTAAATGCATCCCATAATATTTCTCTAGAGATCTCATCTTTATCATTTACTTGAAAAAAATCTTTCATTTTTATTTGAAAATTTTCACAAAATATTGGATCAGCAAGCAATGTATTATCAAACTTCCATATTGGTCTATTTGTATTTTGATCTGTGATCTTAATTTCAATCCATACCCCACCATGATCAGATAAAATAATTGGATCAATGGCAGCTTTTGTTACTTGATGTGCTAGGTGTTTTGATATAAAAATATAATCTATTCTTGAAAAGGAATTGTGAACATGAGAACAGAATGAAAATTCCCGTCCATTAAAATGAAGTATTCGCCAAATATCTATTAAATCACAAGTTTGTATTAAATTATCTAATCCCATTGATTTCATATATCTACTTGGGTTTTTGTCCAATAGAGGATCCATAACAGCATTAAAATCCCCAGCTACTATTAGATTTGAAGTAGCCAGTGGCAATATCAGTTGTTGAAGAGTTTTAAAAAATTCATTTTGGTTCGAATTAGGGGCGTATATATTAATCAACGTCATGGTAGTATTTCCCAGATTCATTTCCACAATTATCCATCTTCCATTAATATCTGTTGCCTTTAATTTGAATGTAGCAGTACATTTTTTATTTACCAGAATAGCAACACCTGCTTTTTTCCTTGTAGCTGGTGAGAAAAAACAATGTTTGACCCAACCTCCTTGTAGTTTACTAGATTCAATATTTGAGAGGTGGGTCTCTTGTATAAAGCATAAATCCGCATTTTGCCTTTTTAAAAATAGTAGAGCTTTTTTCCTTTTTATCATATGATTTAGACCATTAACATTTAAGGATATTATTTTAAGATCCATTTATGTATTTTTGATATATTTTCCTTAAAATTATATGAATTGTTTTTCTTAATTTTTTCCCCCAGTATTTAAAATATTTTAGAATGTACACTTTTTCTTTTTTTTTCCCATTTTCCATTATATTTTCCCATTCCCTTCCCTCCCTTCCCTCCCTTCCCTCCCCATTTTAGTATGACCACTTGGATACGCATTTTGAGGTTAGGTGTATATAACTCCTACAAGCTATTAAAATATATAAATTTATTTACTACTATTATTATTTATTTTATTTTATTTTATTTTATTTTTTTTTTTTTTTAATTATATTTCTCCATTTAGAGATGTTTTAATTTATTTTATTTCATTATAAATTCCCAATGTATAATTTTTTTTTTTTTTTTTTTTTTTTGTTTTGGTTTGTATTGTATAATAAAATAATTGTTTTCTAACAGTAAGTTCTAAGTGGTTTCAAGAAATGTTTTCATTTTTAAATAATAAGTATAATTTATATTATTTCCCTTTTCTTTAAGGAAATTATTGCATATGACAACAATGTATACCACTAATTCAGTTATATATGAATTAATTCAAAATGATATATAGTTGTAATTGAAATATTATAACTTATATTTTTAAGGCTTAGGTATATGTTTGAAGGCAGTCACAAAGGATGAACAGATTTCTCCTCAGTCCAACCTTCAGGAGATTACCTTTAACTTTTTCCCTTCAAAATAGTCATTAGTTACATTTTAGAATATCAAATCAAAGAGTAGGAAACTATTATGTCCAGAAGAGCATTCCTTTTCTTTTCTTTTCAGAGCAAGCTGTGGCAATAACATCTCTGAGTGTCTGTTACTGTCTTGGTCGTCGTCACAAATCGTATCTTGGTTTTGTAAAAAGGGTTTAACAAACAAATGACATTCCGGTAATATCAGGAAATTATTCTCAGTTTTCACAATCCTCCTGTCTTATTTTGCGTCTCAAGTTTTTCTTGTCTATTGTTATTTCAGTCAATTTTCAATCTATATCCATTTCATTTCTTTGTCTTTGATCCAATCCTTCGTTTGTCTCATGTTCGTTCATATCTTATCTCTCATCAGCATGGCAAGATTGCATGTTGGATCCTTTTGACATAGAATCAATTTCGTTGTTTAGAATATTCCTGTAGTTTAAATCACAGTTCTATGTTCTTCTATTTCCTTTCAGTTGGATTTGAAAGATCTGTTTCTGTTTCTGTATCGAACTTTACATTTGTATTCCAATTTAATCTTTATGTTTTATTAATTTAAACATAATTATAAATATAAACACAAATATATTATTCGATAATAAGTTCTTGTTTAAGAGGACATTGGCTGTTCATATTGATCAAGGAAATCTTGAAGTTTTGTAGGATCTGAAAAATTTTGAGTCTTGTTAGCAATGGTAATTTTCATTACTGCTGGATACAGAAGGCCATATCTAGCCCCTAGAGCTCGCAGTTGGGGTCTCATGTCCAGGAATTGTTTTCTTCGTAGTGCAGTCTCTTTTGCAAAGTCAGGAACAATGTGGATTCTTGCATCCTGACATTTTAGGTTTTTGTTTTCCTTTGCTAGCTGGCAGATTTCTACTGCTTGTTGGTGTCTCAAAAGTTTAAATATTAAAGTTCTTGGTCTTGATTGAAGGTTTTTATTCTGTGTTGGTATTCTGTGCGCTCTTTCTATTTCTAATGCAGATTTGAATTTTAAAGGTAGTATTTTAGGTAGAAATTGTTCCAGGAATGTTATAGGGTCATTTTTTTCTACCCCTTCCGGAATTCCGATGATCCTTAAATTATTCCTTCTTTCTCTATTTCGGCTGTCTTCCAAGTCTCTTTTAATTTCTTCAACTTCTTTCCATATTATTTTAGATTTTCTCATGTCTGTATTTAGTTGTTCTGTATTGTTTTCTAGATCATTTATTTTATTTTCAACTATATCAACTCTTTTGGTGAGAATTGCAGCATCTTCAATTGCTTTTTTTAGTTTTTTATTGCTGTCTAATACTATTTCTTTAATTTGTCTCAATTCTTCCATGACGTCGGGGCTTTCATCTGATGGCAACGGAACTTTTGAGGGTGTGTTATTTGGCTCTGGTTTTGATCTTTTATTGCTGCTACCAATACCGGAACCACTTGCTTCTGCATCATTTTTGTTTTGTTTTTTAGATGTCATCTTCTTTTATTCTTTTCTTCTCTTTATTACAGCTTATCTTCACTGTCTCTTGGTATCAGTTTCAATATTTTGTCTCTTATCTTTTTTGTTTTGAGTATTCTATTTATGATGAGTGGATTTCTTTCAGGATTTGTTTCTATATTTTTTAAAATTTTTCTTTTTCCAGCCTTTTTCCTTTTTTTTTTTTCCTTCTTTTCTCCTTTCTTAATTATCTGTCTCAATCTTTTATTAGAACAGACTCAAAACTTTTATTTCAATATTCTTAGAGCAACTGTCAGTTATTTGTCTCAAGTTCTATTGCTGTGAGTAAAAAAAAATGTCAGTAGTTCTTCTCTCTGTTTCTCTTCCTTCAAGCCTTGTCTCAGCTTTTTATGAAGGCAATAATATTCAAATTAGCAACCTTTCTTTCCTTAATTTTTAGATATTGCTGTTTAATCTTTTACAGATTTATTTTGTTAAATCTGTTAGTCACTTTTTTTTTTTTGTTGACACTTTGCATCAGCGCTGAAAATTCAGTAATCCTTTTTTCTTGCTTTCCTCTTATGAGCCCAATCGCAGCCCTTACTAAGGAGAGCAGTAATCCTTTCAGTATTTTTGAAATATATGTATAAGTATATATTTTTATCAGTTTCCAGCGCCTCTCATTCTTCGATATTATTTTTTTTTAGGTTAAAAACCGTTGGTCTTTTATACTGTCATCTTTCTCACAGCCCAAGAAAAAACAAACAATCTTTTATATCAGAAGAGGAGAGGAGATGACATTATATTATATTAGTCATTCACAATTTTTTTTGAATTTGGCAGCAAGGAAATAGATTTAAAAAAAAAAACCGTTGTCAAGTTTTATAGCTAACTTTACTTCATCTCCGGCAGAGGAGAGCTATTTTAAAACAGCTTATCTCCACAGCACGACAGGCACAACCTCCTCATTTATTATTTATAAAGAAGAAATTTTCAAGCTTGTTGTTAGGTAGCTCACCAGCAGTTTCAAATTTCGTCAGTCTCCTGCTTTTTACTCCTTACTTCTCAGACTTTAAAAACGGCACTTTCACTTTGATTTTTTCGTCTTCAAACGTCTCTCCGTCTCTGTTGAGGATGCAGATTTCAATTTATATCACCATCAAGATCATGGGAAATAAATTTTTTTGTAGTAAATTTCGTAAAATAAGCTTGTTTGTACGGAGCTTCGCCTTCACCCGACCGTCATCATTCGCGTCCAAGCCACGCCCCCTATAGTAGTGATTTTAAAATAGCGAGTCATTCTCCAAATAACGCTCATGCAAATGAGGTTGGCAGAGAGTAGCGAAGACTCGCTAAATTAGCATGTGCCCGTCGCTAGTTATAGTGATAGGCACATGCGCAGAATGAAAAAACCCCCACAGATGCCCAATCTCTCCCACTGCCAACTGGCACACAGCCCCCAGTAGTGGGAGAGATGTCTAATGTCTCCCGCTGCCAACCAGCACCCCCAACCCTCCTCGGCAGCAGGAGAGTGGCCCACGGTCTCCTGCCACCAACTAACACACACCACTGTCAGCGGGAGAGATGCCCAGTCTCTCCTGCCCATCCGACACCCCCCTCAGACAGTGGGAGAGATGCCGCCAACCAACACACTCCCAACCTCCCCTTGGCAGCGGGAGAGCTGCCCATGTTCTCCCACCGCTACAGAACCCTCCCCTCCCGTGCCTCTGACGATCCCTGCCCTCTCCCCCTTATTTTCAGATGGCTGGCCGGAGGGATGCCTACTCCTTCCAGCCAGCAGACCCACCTCTTCAAAATGGAGGGCCTTCCCCTCCCCAATGCATCCGATTGGCCCAGGTTGTTTAAGGCTCCTCCTATGGAAGAGATTCACCCAAAGCTGTTTACTACAATACATTGAATAGTAATCAGATAGGGAAACGCTCAAGACTATCTGTCCTGGCATGCTCACAGTCTAACTGTGGCACCTGGGCCAATGGAGGATTAAAGTGACTTGCCCAGTCACAGGGAACAGGCTGGGATCGAACTCAACCAAAGGGTTCTGAGGCAGCAGCTTTAACCACTAGGCCACTTCTTCCCTCCAATCCTGAAGGAAATTCACTATCTAGGTGCGTTGTTAAGGAGTCTTCATTAACTTTATCTCCACATTTGACATCTGTAATTAGAACCAATTTTTAAAATTGCAACTTGTGAGGAGACGAAGGAATTTTTTTTTGCCCCCTAAAAATTTTAGACCGATGATCCAAAGAATCATTATGCCACATTTTGGTTATTGCAACTCTTTATATCCAGGGTTATCACGTTGGGCCTCTTTTTATCAAATTAGCGTGGGCCAGCGTGGCAAATGCACTGAAGCCCATAAGAATTTAAAGGGCTTGGGTGCATTTGCCATGTGTTACTTGCTAGCGTGGCTTCATAAGAGAGGCCCTTTATGTTCCATGTGTTAATCGTTGTGTGTTTTGTTTGCTAACTGTTATGTATGTTACCATGTAACACGCTCTGGGCTCCTTGGGGAGGACAGGATACAAATCAAATTAAATAAATGTGTACAATTTTGGAGACCCACACCTTCAAAAAGATATAAACAGGATGGAGTCGGTCCAGAGGAAGGCTACTAAAACAATCAGTGGTCTTTGTCATTTAAGGCATATGAGGACAGACTTAAAAGATCTCAATCTGTATACTTTGGAGGAAAGGCAGGAGAGGGGAGATATGATACATACGTTTAAATACCTACATTGCATAAATGCGCATGAGGTAAGTCTCTTTCACTTAAAAGGAAGCTCCGGAATGAGAGGGCATAGGATGAAGTTAAGAGGCGATAGGATTTCCTTAGTTTACTCCTGAGCCTTTCTGTAAAAATAAAAAAAAGTGTGGTAGAAGCGTGGAATAGGCTCCCAGTAGAGGTGGTGGAGACAGTCTTGTCTCTGAATTCAAGAAAGTGTGGGACAGGCATGTGAGATCTCTTAGGGAGAGAAAGAGATGGTGGATGCTGTGGATGGGCCACTTGGCCTTTATCTGCCATCATATTTCTGTGTTTCTATGATACCCAAGTTACTGCTCTCATTGTCCTGTGTTCGTAAATTGATTCTTAGTTATGTTTCTAATGTATAAATATGTAGAGTGAGCAGAATCTAAAATTTTTAAATAAATAAATTGAATTTATTAATGTGAGATTAATGAAATTTGGGGTTGATGTGATGCAATGGTATACCATAATGTGTGCTGCTATTTGAATAGTTTTACTGCTGTAATTGTTTATTGCCTCTGCCCGAATTATACTTGCTATACAATACCTTGGGTGAATTTCTTCAAAAAAGTGGTAAATAATTTCAAATAATAAATAAGCAAGATTTGTGTTATTTTTTTGTGAATTATAATTTTTAGGTCTATTTTTTTTTAATGTTTTGTAATTGTCTATGATCTTCCAGTTTTTAAGTGGATATAAATAAATATGGCATGCTGCCTTTGACCAGGAAAATATGCATAATTCCCATAACTATAAGCCTGATAAAAACAAATTTTAAGGCCCCTTTTTAATCAAACTGCAGTAGAGTTCTAATGCTCATTCAATTCCTATGAGTGTCAGAGCATTTACCTTGCTAGCCCGTGGTAAAAAGCTCTACTGCAGTTTGATACATGGGGGCCAAAGTCAGGAATGATCATTTCTGACACCATTTTTATTAAATTAACTTTATTCATATTTGCAAGGAAGAGTGTAATTTATTACCAGTACATGGCTTGTCTGTAAAAATTCAAGTATAAGTTGTTGTTTTTTTGTTTAGAATAATAAAGTAAAAAATAGTAAAAATAAAATATATATATATAAAAAACAAAAAACACTGTAACAAACCCTCCACCCACTTGCACAGAGCTCCAGTTCAAGGCATTTAAACTCTCAGAAAGAAGACATTGCTGCAGGTTAGATAACTAAAAATCACTTTCAAAAGTGCTGTGGTCTATACTGTTAACATATCATGATGTATAAAACTGAGAAACAGAAAAATTGGTGACAATTAAAATTCATCTTGTCACAAACTTTTCTCTAGATGTACCACTTCAGCTTGGCAAGGATGCTGAAAGGCAATATTGTCCGCATACCCATACTCTCAGTGAAATTTTGCTCCTAGGAGTGAAAGCACATTATCAGATGACATAGACTGTTCTTTTCCCAGCAGCATTGTACAGATAAAATTGTATGAGCTGAAGAGAGCTGCAGCATGGCCTAGTAAGATGACTGGAAAGAATATATGCGTACTCTGTGTTCATGGATATGAGAGATCCTCTTGTCATGATTAACGTGATACCATCACTTTGTGTACATTCCTGCAGTAATTCAGATACAACCCCTTCCCCCAAATGGCTCTGGTTTTTAAGATATCCAGATTAAGGGTTATAAATGCATATTTTTGGTTAGCCAGAAAACAAACTACTGTATTTTTCGCCCCAAAAGTGGGTGGAAATCTCAGTGCGTCTTATGCAGCGAAGGTACAAATGTTTTAACACCCCCCCCCACTGTTTAAAAACACACCCCGCCACCGCTGCTTTTTAAGACACACCCCCAGCCCACACGCCCGCTGCAACTTTTTAAAAACATCTCCCACCCGCAAGCCCGTTGCTGCACCTTTTTAAAACACCCTGCATGCCCGCCGTTGCCATCGTACCTTTTAAAAATCTTCCTGGTGGTCCAGCATGCATCCCTCCCTCGCTAGCTGTCTCCTATTTCCCGGCCAGTGGCGCACAGGTCAGGCGTGCAGAGTTCAGGAGCAAAGCTTTCTGCGCTCCTACTTGGGCCCATGCTGCTTTCTGAATTGCTGCATCAGTTCTCGAAGGGCCAGGCGGAAGCACGGAAAGCTCGCACCTAACTTCCGCATGCCTGACCTGTGCACCGCTGGCCAGGAAATACCGTAGGAGACAGCCATCTAGGGAGGGAGGGATTCAAAAAGGTACCAGGGAGGGGAGATGATTAAAATACCAAGACAGCTGTCTAGGGAGGGAGGGGTTAAAAAAGGTACCGGGGGATGATTAAAATACCAAGATATCCATCTAGTGAGGGAGGGATTTAAAAAGGTATCGGGGGTGTAAAAAATTGTTAGTTAGCTGGGATGGATCCCTCCTACCACTAGACCACCAGAGAGGGGACAGGGCAGGGTAGTGGGACAGAGTACAGAGCCTGGCAAGGAGGGGGGGCTGGGTGCAGAACTTGGTATATTTTGTTAAATATATTAGTACACCATTTGGCTCAGAATACTTTTTTTCTTGTTTTCCTCCTCTAAATCTAGGGTGCGTCTTATGAAGCAAAAAAATACGGTAAATTTGGAGATGGTGACGAACCACTCTTAACTAGGATAAGAGGATGTGTTTCAAAGCTCAGTCACTTGACCAGCAGAAGTAAGTGTACAAAATTGACAAATATCTGATCAGTATTGAAGTTTCAGACCTTCAAAACTGGAACAAAGTAATACTTTTCCAAAAAAGTCCACAGGGGGTATTTAGTACATGCTCAGGAAATGTAGTTCTAATCTGTGATTCTGATTTCCATGTCTAAGGGATAAGCAAGAATCTCTAAAATAGGCTACAGCTGCAGTAATTTTCCCACCTCCTCCTGGATTACAAAGAGATCTGTTAGGCAATCAAGGAAAAGTTGGCCTCGATGGATCACCAGGCCTTCTTGCAACTAAACCAGCTATGTTGCTATTAATTATGAAAAAATTTCCCAGATTAAAAAAAAAAAAAAATCGGGTGTGTAGCCGAAGTCTAGACAAGTCAGTGCTTTGGTCAGAAATATCTATACAACTCTGCTTGCCTGCTAGTTAGGGTAGACAGACTGTTCGTTTTGAATTAGGGGCACTCCCCTTTCTTGCCACAAAAAAAATATATATATTTATTTATATAATAAAATTTTTTCCCCACTTTTACATTCTAAAAGTCTATCTTATCCAAGGCACTCCAAGAAGGGTTTAAAATAGATCTTGCAAATCAGCTTGGAAACGCACACATACTGTGTGCCAGTTCACACACCTGTGGAGACCCAAGATGTAGCCTTCTGTGTAGATTTTACATCAATAGCAGAAGATAGAGGACTTACCGACTTCTGTCAATAAAACGTTAACAGAGAAAACACAGAGCATCCCGAGCAATGATTTTAACCAGGTTGGCTGGAGACAAAAGGCTTTTATTGACTGTTTTATTCTGAGGAAATTCAGCTATACTTTTCAACCAAAACTGTGGGTATCAACGCTTCCAGGCATCTGTCATCCTATGTGGGCCTGCAGCTTTATCACTGCATATGTAATAGTGTCCTTGAGCCTCACGGGAGTTGTCAGAGAATCGCTGGGAGTCTGTTATGAAAGGGTCACTTGTTTCAGCCCTGCTGGAGTTTCTGCCACATGCCACTCAACACACTGGGTCATGACCGCTTTTTCTTTTTCGTCTCCATCAACTTGCAGAATGAAGAAACAAAGGTTTGTATAGACCAATCTGGAGGCAGATTGATAGGCCTTTCCAATTAATAGAATGTTCAGGGAGCTGTGTTCAAACTCCTTTTTAATGCTTCGTTCAGTTTTATACAAGCAGAGAAATACCTTGAAGAGCTGGTGGTATCAAAAAGATCAGCCCTTTATTGATGCTATTACAATGAAATCAAAGAGGTGCGTTTGGTGGTTTACTCAAGTTAATTTCAAATCTCAGTCCGACTTTCCTTAAGAATTGGAAAATCTTTAAGTCTCAAAAGAGCAAAATTTCATAAGGTAGACTGCAAATTTACCCTTTGGTCCAAGAAGTTAGATTCTCCTTTTTTAAAGCAGCGGCACGCCTGTTCTGTTTTCCACCCATCATTCATTACAGATCAACTCGAGGAACCTGCTTCCAGTGATGCACTTGTTGAATCCTCGGAATGGAAGTCTGCTCGGTTCTGGATGTTTTTATCCCTGACCCTAACCCTTCTCTGTGTTCAGCGATTCGCTCTGTTTCTCTCTCAGTCCTCTTCTGCACTTCTGAACATGAGGATAGCATTGTAAATCTTCAGTGCAGGACCCAGCTTGATACTCAGGATTTTGACAATATCTGTCTGTGTCAAAAGCAGGAAAGCTTCGCCATCAATCTGCTGTGAGGTCAAAGGAAAATTGAGGTTACAGAAAGATAACTAGCACTTGCCTTTCAGAAGAAAACACAGCCAGTGTTACTATCAAAACTGTTCAGGACTCTCTTTTGGAATGCTCTCTCTTTACCTTAAGAATGCTGAGCCCTTATGATTAACTGTTTGCTCATGATCCTGGACTGTCTTTCCTGTCTCTATTTCACCTTCCCTCCGATGTCAGAGCCGACATCAGAGGAAAGCCTTCTGGGTCAGCGAGGGATCCCAGTTAGCTCCTTCAAGGTGGGCTGTGCCTTCAGCAGCACTTGTTACAGGGACACGTCAGTGGCTCTTTCACGCTGCACACGGCTGACCCGGAACCCTCTGCGACGTCAGAGCTGATATCAGAGGGAAGGCTTGTAGGTAAGTCATGATCGGCGTGTCTATACAACAATTGCCGCAGAAGGAGCAGCCCAACTGGATGGCCCTGAAAGAAGTGTGTACGGCCCTGAAGTGAGCAAGTAAGGGAAAGAGGGGACATGATCTGGGACAAAGGGAGAAAGGAGTAGGGAGGGAAGGAGGAGGAGTGCATTGGGATATGGAAGGGGCACGATTTTGGGACAAAGGCTAGAAGGCAGGGAGGGGCACGAACTCAGGACACAGAAGGGAGGGAGGAAGAAGGCACTAACTTGGGACATAGGAGGGAGAGAATAGAAAGGGAGAATTGTTGGGCATGAGTGTGTGAGAAAGGACACCTTCCAGGGCCAGAGAGGGAGCTCTTTGGCGTGAATTCATCGGTAGAACAGGTAGGAGGAATTCCACTTGCCATGCAAATCCGGAGCTGACCAGAGATGGCACTGTGCTGACAGGCAGAAAGCATCCAGCTCCACCAAAATGGAGGCGAGCCATAGGAGTGCAGATGGCTGGTCTGTAGATGCTGCTCAGCTAACCAGGGAAAAGGTGCTACATGTCATAACAGGCAGGAGGCACCCTGAACAGACTCATGTCCCAGGGGAGTAGCTGTGCTGATAAGGAAATAATGTTTTGTACATGATAACTGCATCAACTTACGCATGCCATCCATAATGACTGTTATTGAAATTACAGGACTTTTTAGCTGGCTCACACAGGTCCTTACCTTCTGATACTATGTCAAATAATGTCACTTACCTCGTCTTTGAAGATGGCCGCTTGTTCTTTGCAGCCAGGTAAACGCTGAACAAAATTAGCCACCTATATGTGCAATAAGAAAATTGAACCAAAGTGAATTCAGAGCAACAATAAGAAATTTTGGAGTGTGGTTTTGCTGTCACTAGCAATAACAACACAGCACAACACTTATACAGCAGTTAGGTCACATATACTATGTATATAGCTACTGTGCTATATACATAGTCACATGAGTCAGAAAGTCAATACAACTTGCTCATAAACTGAATATGGCTAGGGGAAATGGTGATAAAAAAAAACAAGGAAATAAATCCCATAGGAAGACAAGTAGGGATGGAACTGTACACTTTAATCAGGGATAGATTAAATGAATAAATATTTATTGAAATATTAATATAACAGTCTCTATCATATATTCACTGTATGTCATGGACCCGATACGATCTGTGTTTTGGCGTTTGAGCCTGTATCAGGGGTGTAATCGCCATCTAAAGGATGAAATTTTAAAAATATATATTTTTATTGTTCTCTTTATTTATTACAGTTTTGGTTCATTGTTATATTCTCTTAGAGTATAACAATGAACCAAAACTGTAACGCCGAAACACAGACTGTGTCGGGTCCATGACATGGTGTGATATAAGACAATTCACTATTATATTAATATTTCAATAAATATTTACTCGTTTAATCTATCCCTGGTTGATGTGTACAGTTCCATCCCCACTTGTACAATTTCCAGGGGAAATAATGATCACTGTTTAGATATGAACCTTTTATTACTGCCTAGAGATCAAGTGACCATTTTTCCTTACCAGTAATTAACGCTTCAGAACTGCAAAAAAATTTTAAAGTAGGGTTCAAATCTGGGTCTCATGGCTCTATTAACAGGCTGAATTTTGGAGTCTTATTGGTGTTAGCTTAAGCTTAAAAAAAAAAAAAAATCCCACCCAAACCCAAACAATTCTTATTTAACCAAACTGAAACAGACAGAGCAGAAGACCCCACCTCTTCCACTGTCCACTTTGACACATTCCTGGCAGTGAAGCCGGAGACTTCAGGTAGCAGTCTGCAGTGCTGCTCCCAGCAGAGGTGCACCCTATGGGTTGGATTTGGGGAGAGTGAAGACATAAAAACAGACTGATGGAGGGCCTGCTGCAAACTGAAATCTGAATCTGGAAGGTGAAAGAGAAAGGGATCATTAACCTCCAGTCACTAAAAAAAGAAAAAGTAATACAAAGCCAGAAAAGAAAGCGTCATCACTTCACAACCTTTAAATTCCACAACCAGTGTGAATGGCAATTATAATCTTGAAGAAGAAAAACCCAGGATTGGAGGTTTTAATCAACAAGCTGCCTTGTGCTGCTTTGCTGTTAGCAATACTGTTTGTAACTATATATCCATAAGGCAGAGTTCTGGCAATATTCCATGACACAGTTGTCTACCCATCTGCTAATGGTACTCTTGCAAGCTTGGACCCCGCTGGCAGCAGCCGTAACAGCTGGGGAAGCCCCAGAGCTGAGGGCAATTGGGGAATCCCAGGCGTTCCCAGTGCCGGCGGCCAACTTTCCCATTGTAGCCACTGGGGAATCCCTTTTGCCAATCCTGACTAGGCTGTGAACAAAAAGAACACACGCTGGCCGCATTGAGATTCAGCGGGAGACACTGAGCACTTCTTCAGCCAAGAAGTGCTCATTGTGAACCGTGAGACAGGCTCAATACAACTTCCAGTTAGCTAGAAGAGAGAAAAATGAATTAATGACACCTTCCCTTCAAAACGGCACAAGTAAAAACTGAATGGCTCTGCCTTATGCGCCGGGGGAGGGGGGGGGAAAGGTTTCAATGAAACATACAGCTGGCAAAACATACAGCTGAGGCACATCTAAATAAAAATAGGGGAGGTGAGGGAATGGAGGAAGGGACTCAGTTGCCTTACTATGCAACATCCCTGTAGTTGAATGGGACCCCTGCGGGCCCCCAAGCTCGGTCCAGCAATCAAAAGTCCTGAAAAAGCCCCTGCCTATCCTCTCCAAAAGTTCCTAAGGAAAGGCCTAGAAAAATAGAACAGGACTGCATAGGCTTACCACACCACCTGCTGGAGACTGAGATCAAACTGATTGTAGGAGAGACTGCATAGCCCAGCATCACGCAAGCCACTTGTTGGGGGTATGCGGTACTGGTGCCGCCGAGGATATTGCATGGCAGCTCGAAGCTGCCGGCGGGGATCCCTCCTTCCTGCACTCCACCCTCTGTCGAAGCTGCCAACAGGGATCTCTCCTTCCTGCCCTCCTTTGAAGCTGCTGCTGCTGGGGATCCCCCCCCCCCAGTAGGAAAAAAAAAAAACCTCACAAGATTGCCTGCCACAGTCACCAGACCAATGTGGCTTGAGAGCTTGTCACCTCTGTTCTAACCACCAAAATGTGTTGCAGTTATACTGTGGTTCAAATTTTGTGATACAGGCTGGTCCAAATGGAGTCTAGTGCAGCTTCCAAAAACATAATCAGCAAATACTTCCATATGGAGGCCTTAGGAACCAGGGATGAGGATGTCCTGAAGGTAGGACTCAAGAGTCCCTGGGTGAAGACACCTAGGTCAGACTTAGCTTCATATTAGCTGGGTTTCAAAGGGAGACATAGGCTGAGGATCAGAGTCAATAAGGATTACCACTGAAAGTTGGGAACAAGCATATAAGATGATAGGGAACCATAAGTAGCTGCATATCAAAGCTCTTGGCACCCTAGCCCAATAAAGCTTGGTTCCAATTGTGGAGTAAGAGGAGAAAATTAAAAAATTAAAGTTTTAAATGATGTAATATTGTGTACTTGTTGTAAGATGAAAAAATGAATAAAGAATTTAGAAAAAAAAAATAAAATTAAAGTGTTTAAGTAACTAGCTATATATCGGTGCATCAGGGACCACCTGGTTGTACCAACAAGTTATTGTACTATACTGCCTGAAAACACACAGCAAAGGAGTTAGATTAGATTGTGAGTTGGAAGAACAGTATCTCATCCCATGGTGTCTTCAGTTGGATTGCAAGCTTACATCTCCCTATAACATACTGCGATTTACAAATATTTTTAAAAGAAAAAAGAAGTGGGAATGTGACAGACTGTAAAATCCAGCTTAGCAAGTCCAAATCTATTTATTTAGTTCATGGGTATATGAATCTCTAGAGCTACTTGTAAAGCTCATTGCAGATATAGGCATGGAGGACTCTTTGGTTCTTCTCTCCCTTTGCCATTTCTTCAAACCACTACCATGGGCCTTTCTCCCACAGAAGCTGGGCCTAGCAGCACCAACTGAAAGTCACTAGTGTTCCACATCCTAGATAATCTTCTCTCAGTGCAAGATGTGGCTCACAGTGTGTGCTACAGAGAAGCTGAGAACAGAGTGCACTCACTGCTCCTCTAGCAATCCTTCCACCACCTCAATTCACAGCACCAGCTTCTAAAAGCTACACACACATTGCAAAGAAAAGAGGTGCACATTCTTCAGCATTCCTAGGGAGCGGGTCATACTGCGACCGGTTCCCTTCTTTCTTCCGAAGGTGGTCTAGCCGTTTCATGTCATTCAGTCCGTGGTCCTCCTGGTCTTGGTTAGTTGGGATGGGTCATTGGAGCAGAGGCAGCTGCGCAAGTTGGATGTCCATAGGGTCCTACGCTCTATGTTCAGCGGACCCAGGAGTTCTGTAAATTGGATCGTCCTTTTCGATACAATTATACATGAAATGGCGGGATCTAACAGGGGTGTAAAGCATGTAAGTTAGATTTCCGCCATGTTACAACATTCCACTGTTTTATCCATCTTACGGTTCCGAGGATCTCTCAGGGCCGAGCTGCCTTTCACTGGCACGGTATGTCTGAACGCAATAGCCGAGACACCACAGAAAAAACTTAAAGGTATCTCTACCCCCATCTAGAATGCGGTAGTCTGGCCATGGACCAAGTCAAATGAAACAAGCAAGCATGTCCGGAATGTTCCACGGAGCATGCATTACCAACCCGAATATCCTGAAGCATAGGGAAAGAGTGGAATGCTGACTGGATCTATCCAAGAAAAGGGTCCACTACACGAGGGGGTCCTTAGCTGCCTCTTCAAAGTGTAAAACTGAAGACACCTGAAGAATGAGCTCCTACAACTCTTATAGAGGAAAAATGCACACATTTGTGTCCTCGCCAACCTGCGCCTTAGAAAAAAATCTCTCTCCAAAACATGAGACCCCCCCTAACGGATCTGGAAAATCCTCCCCAAGATCTAAGTCCCTTCCCCACCGGAGGAAATAGATTAGCCAGAAAAGAAACCTCGTCCCAAGACACCTGCGGCTGCTTGGATGATGGCTGAGAGGTCGGATAGAAGTAACCTTAGCAGGAGAATGAACGGGGTGGCTGTGGAAGGGAAAGACCCCCCAGATGACTCCCGAAACCAAAGCAGAACCCTCAGCTGCCTGTAAATAAGCCTTGTACATGGCTAACAAAATCAGGGCTCAGCAACCCCGGCAGTAAACTAGAAATCATAGCATGAGCAGAAGACCCATTTAAGACCTGTTCTCTTAAGTCAGGAGGAAGGTCACCTGAGGCAGTGGGCAAAATGGACATGTTTCCAGCCAAAACTGAGGGAAGCACCGTCACTAAACTGCCACCTGAAATCAAATGTGGCACCAAAGCCAAACTCGACCCCGTCGCTAAAACACCATTAGAATACCCAGCCTCCTCAGTGGTCCGCAACCCCGAATCTGCCAGACCGCCGGTAGCTGAGGAAACTCTGCTGTGGGCAGCAGGTGAGGCCCAGGTGTCACCAGCGCCTCCAGCCGATGAGCGGTACGTACACGAAGGGGAGACGTACATGCCAACACGCGAAGCTGGGACCTCCTCGAGGCGGCTGGAACATTTTGTGCACCCGCCAGCCACCACTGCTTGGTGCCCACACAAAACACACTTGTGCTTCCTCTCAAAGCACTCATACTGAATGCACCAAAAACCCACATACAATGCCATACAAAAAACGGCGGCTTCAGAACCACTTTATGCTCAATTTATTTCTTGTGGTTTATTTTTTTTTAAACTTCTCACAGCTTACCAACTGTCTCAAGTTAAAGCAGACCCCACATGGCACTCTAAACTGTAGTTAGTGCCGGTATAGGTGGCAAGACTCCTCTAAATACAGAAAACCTGTGGAGGTGGGGGAAATGGGAGAAGGGACTCAACCCTTTCAAGTGTGGCACCCCCGAGGTCAGTAGGACCCCCAAGAGGGTTCCCCAAGCTCTATCCAAACAACAAAAGGGACCAGAAAAATTCCCTAACCAGATCCAACAGGCCCAAAACAAACCTCAGCAGAGTCTGCAAAATCTTACCACTCCACCTGCTGGAGACTGAGAAAAGGCTGATTGTAATAGGGACTGCACAGTCCACTTGTACTATAGCCAAATATTAGTGTTCTCAGTCTCCACCTGCAGGCAGAGAAGTGTAAACCCAACCGTTTCTGTGCCGGTCTGGATGGACGCTAAAGAACATCTACTGATCCTAGTACACTCTTCTGCTAGCTACCATGCTCCAAACTGTGGTCCCAGATTCCTGACCTCTGTTGGGGAAACAAATCTCCAGCCAAATCATCATTGTAGTTGTCCTAAAGTCTCTGCCAGCAAAGATTGGAAAGCCATGACAACATATTGCTAACTCATATATTACACCTGCCTGTTCTGCTTCATAACTATACTTAGGAGGAAGGATTTTTTGTCTCCAAGCAACTTCTATGCTGCTTAATCACGCAAGTGTGTTGTTTTTTGGTTTTGTTTCTTTTTGGGGTTTTTTAATTCAGTTACGGCTGTGGGCAAGCCCTTGTCATTACAGAGAACCTTCAAGCATCCTGACTATACTTAGGAGGAAGGATTTCTTGCTTCTGAGCAACCCTGTGCCGCTTAATCACGCAAGTGTGTTATTTTTTGGTTTTGAGCTTTCACTACTAATTGTAAAACCTCAGATTCTAAGGAGTCAGTTCAGATGAAAGGGAGGGAGTGAAAAAAAAAAATCTGCTAAACTGACTGTTGCATCAGAAAAGGAAACCACCCAAAACTGTCCTAGTTCTACTGAAGGAGAACAGACTCAAGGTTTTGCTTTCAAAGTTGTCGTACCAGTCTACATATCTTTATCATCTGCTGGAGACAGGGAAATACTGAAAAGCTGAAGACTATAAGGGGAATGAAGTCAGTTCTGAGCATTTTTCTCAGTCTCTATCTGCTGGCAGGATGGCCTTAATCCACTTCTGGCATATATGAAAAAGGAAAGGAATATTCTCCTTCAAGACCTTAACAGGTTTACTTCTTGTTCCAAATGAGGAGAATAGATTTTCACAAATGAAACCAATATCCCTTTTTCTAACAACCAACCTTTCCCATCATCTTCCTGCTTTACAAGTTGGAGCCGTATGTAGGTATGCGAGTGACCAAGCCTGCAAACATAAATTCACAGTGAATATATTGTAACACACAGTGAACCACTGGGTATGCACAAAGGAGCAGCCAATTTATGATTTGAAATCCATGAGGAAATAGTGATACACTGAACTATTCTGTGCATAGGCATGCCCTGTGAATAAATTACAAGACATGCAGCTGAACCATTCTGTGTGTACATATGCAAGTATTTGTCCCTTAACTTTAAGAAATACTAAACTGTAAATAAAATTTCTCTCATATGCTGATTAGCAGGGATGCATGCATTTTTTAAACTTTGTTTATTGCACAGACTGAGAGATTCTCTCTCCGCCGCAGATAATTTCAGGACGATAATTAGCGCAGTGTTCGATTACTGTAATGCTTTGTATCTCGACTTGCCTAAATGTTCAGGTTCTGCAAGTTGCTCAAAATGCCTCTGCATGAATTATTGTGCGGGCTTCAAAATTTAATCATATCACCTCAATCTTACAGAATTTGCATTGGCTGCCAATTGGTGCACGTGTGGAATTTAAGGTTCTGTGCCTGATTTTCAAGCTTTTAAATGACAATTGTCCAATGGTACAGCGTTCTTTGTTGCATTCCTATCAACCAACACGGATGCTACGGTCTGTGGATAAGATGTACCTGGAAGTGCCATCCATGAATATAGTCAGACTCTCAGGTTTTGTAAAACCATGTTGACCGTACAAGGCCCATATGTTGGAATGCATTGCCCCCTGAGATAAAAAAAAGCATTGCATGTTTTGCAGTTTAGGAAAATAGTGAAAACCATGCTATTCGACTGAGTGTTTGATTAATAGCACATGTTATTTGGTTTAGTTTTTTTTTTTCATTGTTATGACTTATATTGAATTGTGTTATAATGAAATAGTACTAGTGATTTTATGTTGTTTGTTATTTTATTATGTATGTATTGCTGTTACCCACGCAGAATTGTTGTGTGTGTTGCAGGATACAAATTTTTAAATTAAATTAATGCTGCCCGACAGATGGGAAGCCAAGTTTCCCTGTGAAAGAAGATTACACTTACTTTCTAGGCTTCAGTTTGCTGTCCACCAATGGTTCCTCATCAGGCCAGTCCTTGTCTTGACTGTTTTCAGACTGCTCCGAAAGGCTGTGGATGCTACTACCAACTGACCCCTCACCGTCTGCTATGGTTGATTTTCTAACCAAATCAAAACAAAAAAATGTGCCTCAATCGGTGCATAGGACCCACTGATGGGTCCTCTCCAGAGGAAGATTATGAAAGCAGCATATGGAAAGGAAGCAACTATAATGGTACTAGGAGGGCCAGCTTGGTCAGGGGGGGTCTTTAAAATGCTAGGGAAATAATCAGAGCTCAATATTAAAAAAACACCTTATACAGTATGTTCAGCATCATGCCAAACTAATACTTTTTTTAATTGATCAGTATTATACATATAAAGCTGGATGTAAAGCCATTTTCACTATAGACACTAATGGGCAGAAGCGAGTTATTGATCCTACCCCAACTCACCACTATACCATCAGGATGGTACAGTAAGGCCTTGGAGTAGGGGGGGAGATAGTGGCAGAGAGACACACCACAGGGAAAGAAGGCAAAGGGAGGCATGACTGACACCACAGAGGAGGGAAAGAATACTGGACACAACAGGGGAGGAAGGGAAGAGGAGGAATACTGGAATATAAACCTTTACTTTATACACAAGTTAATATTCACCTCCCCCCCTCCTTTTTTTTTTTTTTTTTAAGGAAAAATGTTCTCGGTTAATATTCAGATGGGTTTATATTTGAGTATATGTGGTATATATTTATAAAATAAGTTAAAAATGAGTCGCCATACAACAAATCACATTTAATTGGAAAAATTGGAGTAGACTTAATTATTGCTTCTGGTGGAATTCATTATGTCACATTTATAAAATGGAAAGAGTAATTGCTATACAAAGAGGGAACTATAATAAATTTAATGAAATCTGGGGGCCATTGACAAGATATTGTAATGAATAGATACCATTTTTCCATTATAAATACAATAAAAAGGAAGGGATGGAGGGAGATTTTATAATTTTATTAATATTTATACAAATAATAAAGAATATTATATAGGAGTTTTGTGAATGCATAGATTATGGTTGGGTTGGGAGGGATTGGGTTAAAATTATAATGTTTTAATGCTGAATATGATAAAGTTACAAGTGTTGTATTCAATTTTAACTGTTATTTATTGTTACACTTGTTATATGATGCAAAATGAATAAAGATCTGTAAAAAAAAGAAGTACTTATGTAGACTTCACATAGGAGGTACCCTTAGGGTTGTCCAGAAACTCCTAAAAATGGAAAAACAGTGCAAATTGAAGTTTTTCCCATGAATTTAATTGTGCTTGATCAGAAAATAATTTTTAAAAAAATTTTAAAGCCCATCCTGGGGTCCCTCAAAGCCACTGATTACATAAGGCTCCATTTTTCTTAAAATATGCTATTATTTTTGCTTAATGGAGCAAATTTCTTGGTATTATAGCTATAACGTTATGTTTTCACATTCAACGATGATAAAAAGACATTTTATGCCAAGTCTTTTTTTATTAAAAAAAAGAACAATAAATCAGTATAGAAATGACACCAACGTCTCCAATATGCTTATTATAACAAGTGGGATCGGATTCCTTAGAAGTGTTACAACCAGAAAAGAATAGGAAAACCACCTACTGTCATCAAATAAATGACATTTTAAGCAAAAATTCTAGCAGTATTTTATTAAATGAACCATCAACATCTGCACTTTTTTATGGAAAATAACAGAAATTTAACATACTTTACTAATAGCTAAACTCGTACTCTTTAGTGTAGTCATCTAAATGCACTGAGTGCAGTGTGAGAGCTTGTTGCAAGGAGTTGAACATAAGAGAATGACATGGAGACAAATTTGTTCCCATCCCCATCCCCATGGGATCTCAATATCCCTGTCCGGTTCCCGCAGATTCTGTCCCTCTGCCTTAACCACACAAGCCTCGAACACTTATGACTTTAAAAGCGTTCAAGGCTTGTGCAGATGAGGACAGAGCTTGCAGGAATGGGGCAGGGGCAGAGCTCATGGAGATGGGATGGGGATAGAGATATCCCATGGGGATGGGGAAAATTTGTCCCCGTGTCACCCTCTAGACAGCATTGCAGGCTTTATCCTGACTATGTCAAGAATACATTGTATGCTTGAGTGTTTGGAACGCCATTGGTAGATTACTACACCAAAGTGTACGTGGGGAAAAAAACTTCAATTCACACAGTTTTTCAAACTTTAGGTTTTTCTTGACAACTCTTAAGGTACCCCGTTATAAAATTACCCTCCACAAGTGGTATTAATTCAACCAACGAGAGTGTTTCTCTTTGTTATGGACCAATAAACGCAGTTTCATTCGTTGGATTTAGACATCTCACTTGCCTCTTTTGTGTAAGTGTTGCCATTTTTTCTCGAGTCAAGGTCTGTGCTTTTCTCGTTTAGCAAAAAAAGATTTTCAGTGTTGACACAATTAAGGTAAGAGCCTGGATTTGCACCCAGGAGCAGAGACAAGATGTGGGCTTACTTAGACTGTGGAGAGTCTGGCTGTGGGTCTATGGGAGGTGTTGGCATCTCTGGTCTTTTGGGCTTCTGCATGTTACTGCTGGATAATGGTTTCTCCCCACTGAGCCGGTCAGGTAAGGAGCTTTCTCTGCTGAGATTAATGTCGGAGTACGGGCAGCCCATCGATCTACAGCAACAAATGAAAAGGATACTTTCACAACAAATTACAAGAACTTATGTACAGTATGTTTAACTGCAGAAAACTCTGTAACTAAACAATACGTAGGCCTTGCTACAGGGTTTCAGCTTAACAACCGAGCCTGTCTAATTAGGACATTTACGAGAATTCTACAACACTGTGCCTTCTTTCCCTCACGCAATACTAATGTTAGTGGTGAAATATATCAACAAGAAAGAAAACAAGGGTAATACTTTATCACTTCGCTTCTTCAAAACGGGTGAGATCACTCTACACCAGTGGTCTCAAACACGCAGCCCGCCAGGTACTATTTTGAGGCCCTCGGTATGTTTATCATAATCACAAAAGTAAAATAAAGCAGGTTCTTGATCATATGTCAAAAGCAAAGATTTATAAATTATAAAGAGTTTTATGTCATGCAAAATTGTCATTTCTTTAATAAGACATTAACTATTTTTTCTGAGGCCCTCCAAGTACCTAGAAACCCAAAATGTGGCCCTGCAAAGGGTTTGAGTTTGAGACCACTGCTCTACACTGATATACAAAAACCACTTCCTCTTCACACCAAAACAATTTAATTGTCAAAGACCTTCTTTTCAATATCCCATGTGCCAGGGAGTTTTCTTGAACTTCAAAAACTAACACTAACCAGAAGAGGAACATCAGAGGTCTAATTTAGGGAAAGGGATCATGGGGTCTCCTATAGCGCAAAGCTATTTCAGAACCCGCTTCACCAATCCCTATCTTTTTAATCATTTGTCCCTCCCTTCCACCTCCCTATCTGAATTTTATTATATTTTATGATCCTTGCTTTTAAATTAAGCAATTGTAAAATATTCTGTGAAAAGATCACAACAGAATCTACTAGCTCCAACAGCTTTTATCAATTGCAAAGTGTTGAGACTGGACTTATCTCTCCACAAAGAACTCCAGCTATGTCAAAAAATTTTTCTATGATAATGAAAGGCTTCTCTCTATTCCTTTTTGGAAATGGTGCGTTACAAGTCAGTACTATGTCTATAAGGCTAAAAGCCACATTTAAGACTTGTTTTAAAGAAATTGTAAAAAAAAAAAAAAAAATTGTGTGTGATGTAATCTCCGTGCAAAGGTAAAAGCTATCAGTCTCGGAAACCCGAGTTCCTGGCTTACACAATGTGGAAAAGGGGTCATTTCTCAAGCCACTAACAGCACCATCATAGGCATACATCGGTGCTTTAAATAATGTTAAACCCACTCAAAAGGTGTTTCTGTGATAATTTAAACTATTAATACAAAATTGTAATCCACCAAACCAAAAAGGTGCTCAAACTAGCGATTTCATAGAACTTATCTCGGGTACTCCTCAGTTGCTCAACGGTTCTCCTTGTAATTGTTCCTGGTGCAAATTTCACCGCAGGCAAATGTGGCTCAACTGTGCCCAGTTTCAGGTATATTCCCTTCTTCAGGAGACAATTTTAAGGGACTTAAAAAGCAATATCCGAACACGGCAGGAGAGGAGAGAAGGCCCAAGAGAAATTTGTGGCATTACAATTTTGTATTAATAGTTTAAATTATCACAGAAACACCTTTTGAGTGGGTTTAACATTATTTAAAGCACCAATGTATGCCTATGATGGTGCTGTTAGTGGCTTGAGAAATGGCCCCTTTTCCACATTGTATAATCTAATCTAATCTAATCTAAACCTTAAGTTTATATACCGCATCATCTCCATGAGAATGGAGCTCGACACGGTTTACAAGAACTTAAAATAGTGGGTAGAGAAGAAGGAAAAGGATGACATGAATAAGCCAGGAACTCGGGCTTCCGAGACTGATAGCACTGAGGTTACATCACACTAAATTTTTTTTAGAATTTCTTAAAAACAAGTCTTAAATGTGGCTTTTAGACTTATAGACATAGTACTGACTTGTAACCCAACATTTCCAAAAAGGAATAGAGGGAAGCCTTTCATTGTCATAGTTATTTACCCTCTCAGACAATTGTTATTAGTGTAAAAAAGTTTTCTATGGCATATACAGTTGGAGAGCATTCTCACACAGAGCTTCATTGGAAGACAACATTCATGTGTAAGGCTGATGTATTGCTGATTGATCTCAGAGGACCGCACATAAGTGCATATTTTAGATACACAAAAGTGCCTGTCCCACTTACAGGTATATTGCTTAAAGATAGGCCCTCCATGCTCTCAAGGCCTGCTTTTATATGTATACATCTCCAGCTCAATTTTATAAGTGCCTATTTGAACACATAAAACACTATTTTACATGCTCCAAAAGTGTAATTTTAGAAGTTTCTTACATGTGTAAACAATGTTAAACATTCTTTTTGGATCTGTAGTCAAGTCACTCAAATGCTCCAACCATTATTTTATATTTAAATGATTTTTATTATTCCAGCAGTAAGAAGCAAATACAAACCGTAGTACCATTCAGGAAATAACATTTTCAACAATATAATCAGTTCTCCTCCCATCCCCCCCTCCCCAAGAATCCATGGCCAGTCCAACAGCTGAGAGTGGGAATAAAATCTTAAAGATTCAAAAGTCTACTGCGAGCACGCGGTGTGAGGTCCTGCCAGAAGTGCTCCCACACCTGGCAAAATTTGCGACCCAGGCCAAGAGTCAAGTCTCCCACCATGCGTCTCTCCAGTGTTGCGTGCACTATCATTAGGGATCTCCATTGTGCATATGATCCCGGGGGAGCCAGTTGGTGAGGATGGCTTTTTTTCCCATCAAAAGGGCTCTGGAGATAAATGCTGACATTCCCCTGGGTTTGGGCGAGGCTATATTATAAAATCCAAATAACGCCCTCGGTTGCGGAAGCCATCGCCTTCCCCAAAGCGATGTGGTATCTAGGCCAAGATGTCTCCAAAACTGTTGGATTGCGGGGCAGGCCCAAAACATGCCAACCATTATTTTAAAAAGCCTCTTTCCAAAGACCATTTTCAAATAGTCTGTTTCCTCACCCACCTACCACCATCACACATACACTCCTCACAAAGCATTAACCCTTACGTGTAATGTGTTCCATATCGGGGCCCTCGGACATGACCTATTCCTTGACAACCAGGGGTGGGACACACTTGTCCTGCTGTCCCAGCTGACACTTCAGCAACACCTAGATAAAACAAACAATGTAATAAAAACATTTTACATCAAATGTAGTCCTATAAAATCACAGTGCAAAATATCTAAAGTTTCAAGTTTATTAGGATTTTATATACCGCCTATCAAGGTTATCTAAGCGGTTTTTTTACAATCAGGTACTCAAGCATTTCCCCTCTCTGTCCCGGTGGGCTTACAATCTATCTAATGTACCTGGGGCTATGGAGGATTAAGTGACTTGCCCAGGGTCACAAGGAGCAGTGCGGGGTTTGAACCCACAACCCCAGGGTGCCGAGGCTGTAGATCCAACCACTGCGCCACACACTCCTCCCACTATGATAAATAAATTATGTAATCAAAACAATATGGTCCATGCCCTGTTCAGCTGTACTGTTCATTGTAATGTCATTGTTTTACTTAAATGTTTAGACACAATTTTATTGTGATTTACACACACTAAAATCAATCCAAATGCACTCCTTAATGCTAAAATCTAACCTCAACATGTCCCCTCTATTGACAAAGGTCACTAACTGCAGGTTAAAAATTCCCTTCATGTATTCATTTACTGCACAGAGAAACTGGAATCCAAAGCTCAATGTATATTTTTCTGTAGCTGGCTTTAGCAATACTTTTACCGACAGCATTGGACAATAGCAGTCCCTCTGGGGCTCTTTTTCTCTCCTCACCCATAGGGAGCTGCAACGTGTGCCCAGTTTTGGCACACCAGCCAACAGGGTGGATGTCAGGACTGTCCGCATCTACCCAGTAGTCGAACATTGAACTCCATCCATCAAAGTGCACCTAAAAAAAGAGGAATATATCCTGATCTACCTGAAATATGATGAATCAGCAAAGTATACACAAAGTAAAACACAAATTATAAACTCATAGGTGATCCTCTTACAGATTGTGGAATAAGATGCTGATCTTAGAGAGATGACACAAATACCACAGGCAAATGTTTTTAGTGGCAAATTTTCACAGGCAGAGCATCAAATTTGTAGTCATACCTACATCTGTGCCTGATATCACCTGTCTCGTAGAGAAGCAGCATCAGCAGCAACTCCAAACAAAAATTCAGTACAGGGCCTGCGAGCCTCAGTCTACTTCTCCACATGCTTGCAATAATCGTGGATATTTAGCAATACACAGTGCAAGCATAAGGAGATCAGTACTCAGGAGCTGATTAAACTGGATTTTTCAGGTCTTCTGGCTGCCTCACCTTCCCTGTCACCTCAGATCACAACCACCAGGATCTCTCAGGGAAATCAGGGAAGACACGCAGTGCGGTTCCGATCCCGGCGTATCTCCTCGGAACTGCAGCAGCCTGCACCCTACCCCTTTGCGGACGAACCAGGGGAGAGAAGGCTCCCGATCCTGGAGATCTGATCCAATCTGCAGGCTGTCCACAAGGCTTACTACAATTTCAGGCTTACAGAGCACCCTCCAGAAGCAGACAAAATTTAAAATGTCTGCGATCTCCCACCAAAGGATCACTCGCACAGAGTTGATCCACAGCACGTGGGCAAACCCGCAAAATAAATAAATAAAAGACTGGAATTGAAAACAAATCACGAGCAGAATTAATTTCAACCATGCAGTGAAGCTGCAGGAACAAACTGAGCATGTCAGGAAGCTCCCAGGCAGGTAGCCCAAAGGGGAGGGATCATCTTTTAGTTGCCCTGCAGCTGAAGCTATCAGACATACAAGATCCCTCCAGTTCAGCCTCCAGAGAGATTGTACAAGAACGTCTTATTGTGCAATGGGAACTGGTTAAATATAGAAAACAGAGTTGGAGTAAATGGCCAGTTTTCCAAATGGAAAAGGGTGAACTGGAATGACCCAGTGGTCTGAATTGGAGAATGTACTATTTACCATATTCTTAAATGTTCTGGAGAAAAGAGCAACAAATGAGGTGATCAGATTTGCAGATGAAACAAAAATTACTGTATTCAAAGTTGTTAGAGCAGAGGATTGTGAAGAACTGCAGAAGGATACTGTGAGATTAGGAGGCTGGGTATCTAAATGGCAGATGACATTAATGTAAGTAGAAAGTGATGCAATGTGATGAACGTAGAGAAAAATAATCCTAAATACAGGTATAAAATGCTGGAGTCCATGTTAGGAATCACCAACCAGGAAAAGAATATTGGAGTCATTATGGAAAACGTGTTGAAATTTTGAACTCAATGTGCTATGGCCGGCAAAAGGGCAAAAGGTGAAATTAGACTTAACTGCTAATTCTTTCCTCGAGTCCAGCCAGACCAGTCCAGACGCTAGGACAAAGAGGAATAGAATGTTAGGGATTATTCAGAAAGGAATAGAGAACAAAATTGAGCCTATCATTATGCCTCTGTATAGGTCCATGATGGGAGCATACCCTGAATATTGTGTGCTTTTCCGATTGTCCCATCTCAGAAAGGATATACTGGAACTTCAAAAGGTTCACAGCAAGGCAATAAAAAATGATAAGGTAGATAGAACACCTCCCAAATAAAGAAAGGATAACAGGTTAGGGCTATTTAGTTTGGAAAAGAAATTACTGAAATAATAGAAGTTTATAAAAATCATGAGTGGGGCAGAATAGCTAAATAGGGAAGAGTTGTTTAACTTTTCAAATACTAAAATAAGAGGACACTCCATGAAATCAACACCAGCAGACAAACATCAAAGAAAACTTTTTTAATGCAGCGTATAAATAAGCTGCTGTGAAATCTGTTGATGGAGGACATAGTCAAGGCAACTAACATACCAGGACTCAAAAGAGGGGTTTGGACAAGTATAAAAGTCCATAAAATTGGGTAGGACTGGGGAACCCACTGCTTGTACTTGAAATGAACTTTGAAAAATTGGGATCTACCTTTTAGGGATTGCCAAGTATTTGTGACCAGACTGGGTGGTCAGAGGTATACCAGGTTGAGCAGCCTCTCTCAGCTTGGCTTACCTTATGTTCTTATAACATTTTGTATGTGGTCACTCTGCATTTCATGCTCCCAAAAACATATTTGTGTTGACTTTTCAGGAGGTTTAATGATTTTGTTTTTCAAAATCTATTCTCTATATCCCACCAAAAACTTAACTGAATAGATAAAACAGTAGAATTGTACTGCTCTCAGGACATTCAAATATAGTAATTTTATCTACATTTCCTGTGGGTGAGCACGTGTGTATGTGCACATAACAGGTTTTGCACATTGCCATTTGTGAGGTAAAAATACATGCACAGTATAAAAAATGGTGTACTTTTACTTGTTAGAAAGTCTACTTGCACTGACTGTCATTAAGTGACTGAGAAAAGAAGCATACCCAGGGGAGAAAGTGCAAAGGGGTGGGTAGACAAATGTCAGGTACATCTTTCCTGTTGGTTTTGATAGTACACGGAAGAAAAAAAAGCCTAAGGTGGCCTCACTGATGAGAAAAGCACAGCACAAGTGAGGAGTCATGAGGATAAGATGTCACTGATTCAGCCATGGGTATAAAATTCAAGATACACTTTATTGATTGTAGCACTGCAGAGACTCAAAGACTTGACATTGACAGTGTTTCGGCGTCTATGCCTTTGTCAAGAGTCTCAAAAGCTTTTTACTCTATCACATGAATAGAGCATTCAAAACAGGTTAATGTTAGGAGTGAACAAGGCAGGAACTGATGTTCAAAGCAAAGCTGAGGGTCACAAGTAAGACTTTTGAGACTCTTGACAAAGGCATAGACGCCGAAACACTGTCAGTGTCGAGTCTTTGAGTCTCTGCAATGCTACAATCATTAAAGTGTATCTTGAATTTTACATCCATGGCTGAATAATTGACATCTTATCCTGACGACTCCTCTGTGGTTTTGATAGTACAACATGGGCACTAATGACCCCCAGGATTAAATATCTCCTAGTAGTTAATACCCTTGTGGAAAGAGTCATGGACAGAAATCTTCATTTAATCAAAACCCATCTTAACTGAGTGGAGGAAACAAATGATATAATTCCAGATATTATTCAGAAAGACTGAATGGAATAAATGTGAACTTCATACTAGTAGAGTAAAGAAATTTGCATTTCCCGTCATCAAAAAATTCCTCCTCTTGCCCACAGAAAAAGCACAGTTACTTACCATACAAGTTGTTATCCAGGGACAGCAGGCAGCTATTCTCACTAGTGGGTGACATCATCCGACGGAGCCTCGATGCAGACGCCTCACAAGCAGACTTGCTTGAAGAAACTCGAAGTTTCGAGTCTCCCGCACTGCGCATGCGCGAGTGCCTTCCCGCCCAGACCAGGGGGTGTCTCCTCAGTTCAGATAGCTAGCAGAGAAGCCAACCAAGGGAAGGTGGGTGGGACGTGAGAATAGCTGCCTGCTGTCCCTGGATAACAACTGTTACGGTAAGTAACATTGCTTTATCCCAGGACAAGCAGGCAGGTATTCTCACTAATGGGTGACCTCCAAGCTAACCACAATGGGATGGTGGGAGAGTTGGCAACTTAGGAGAATAAATTTTGTAATACTGTTTGGCCAAACTGTCCATCCCATTTGGAGAAAGTATCCAGACAATAGTGAGAAGTGAAGGTATGAACCGAGGACCAAGTAGCAGCTCTTCAAATTTCCTCAATAAGCGTAGATCTGAGGAAAGCTACAGAAGCTGCCATTGCTCTGATCTTATGGGCTGTGACTTTACTGTGAAGGGGTAATCCAGCCTGGACATAGCAGAAAGAGATATAAGCCGCCATCCAATTGGAAATGGTATGCTTAGAGATAGGACATCCCAACTTGTTCGGATCAAAGGAGACAAAAAGTTGAGGAGCAGTTCTGTGTGGTTTGGTGCGTTCCAAATAGAAAGCCAAAGCACGTTTACAGTCCAGAGTATGAAGAGCTGATTCTCCAGGATGAGAATGAGGCTTTGGAAAAAACACTGGAAGAACAATGGATTGGTTGAGATGAAATTCTGAGACTACTTTAGGAAAGAATTTCGGATGAGTGTGAAGAACCACCTTGTCATGATGGAACACTGTAAAAGGTGGATCCACAACCAACGCTTGAAGCTCACTGACTCGCTAAGCAGAAGTGAGGCCAACGAGAAACACCACTATCCAAGTGAGATACTTCAGATGAGCCTTGTCAATTGGTTCAAATGGAGGTTTCATGAGCTGAGAAAGAACAATATTGAGGTCCCAAACCACAGGAGGCGGTTTGAGAGGAGGATTGACATTGAAAAGTCCTTTCATGAATCTGGCAACCACAGGATGAGCAGAGAGGGGTTTCCCTTCAAGAGGCTGATGGAAAGCCGCAATTGCACTAAGATGGACTCATATCGATGTAGACTTGAGGCCAGAATGAGAAAGGTGCAAAAGATAGTCCAAAACTGAAGATAAGGAGGAATGTTGAGGCTCCTGATGATGAGAAAAACACCAAGTAGAAAATCTAGTCCATTTTTGGTGATAGCATTGTCTAGTAGTAGGCTTCTGTGAAGCATCCAAAACATCCCTCACAGATTGAGAAAACTGTAGAGGAACTACGTTGAGAGGAACCAAGCTGTCAGGTGGAGAGACTGCAGGTTGGGATGAAGCAGAGATCCCTGATGCTGTGTAAGCAGAGAGGGAAAAACTGGTAGAAGGTATGGCTCCCTGCTGCTGAGTTGAAGAAGAAGGGAGTATCAGGGTTGTCTGGGCCACCAAGGAGCAATCAGAATCATGGTGGCACGGTCTGTCTTCAGCTTGACCAGCGTCTTTTGGATGAGAGGGAATGGAGGAAATGCATATAGAAAGAGATTCGTCCAGTCCAGAAGGAAAGCATCCGCCTCGAGGTGATGAGGAGTGTAGATCCTGGAGCAGAACTGAGGCAGTTTGAAGTTGTGGGGGGCTGCAAAGAGATTTATCTGAGGCGTTCCCCACTGAGAGAAGATGTGATGAAGGGGCTTGGAATGGAAAGTCCATTCGTGAGGCTGTAGAAGACGACTCAAGTTGTCTGCTAAGGGGTTATCCGCCCCCTGAATGTATACAGCTTTGAGGAAGGTGTTGTGGCGAATTGCCCAATACCATACTTTCAAAGCTTCCTGACAGAGGGAGGTCAAACGGATGGAAGAAATTTTTTTTTTTTTTTTAAAAAGAAGAAAACCAGCGATTCTGAGTAAAAATAATACAAAACCGCGGACAAAAGAAGGCACAAGTGAAAATACTTCACGCAGAGAGTCGAAGACAGACTTCTCAGCTCCGTGGAAAAGTAAGAACTGAGGAGACGCGCCCTGCGCTGGGCGGGAAGGCACTTGCGCATGCGTGGTGCGGGCGACTCGAAACTTCGAGTTTCTTCAAGCAAGTCTGCTTGTGAGGCGTCCGCATTGAGGCTCTGTCGGATGACGTCACCCACTTGTGAGAATACCTGCCTGCTTGTCCTGGGATAAAGCACAGTAACTTTTTTATAGATGAAGAAAGGAATTCCTAAAATACATGGGGGATGGCACATAACACATACCTCACTTTTCATCACTTTCTTTAATAAAGAAGTATACAATCATTTTCTTTAAATAAAGTACACAGTCAATGTATGTACAGCCATGTTCTGAGCAAAGGTCTACTGCCATAGCACTCCAGTGACATTCAACTTTACCTTTATTCGATGATCTTCCTTATCTACAATGGTCGATACACGTATTAACATAGGGTTCCTCCTGTCCACCATCTCCAGCTTCATGTTAACTTGAAAACCATGAGCGGGTCGCTGAAAGGACAAAATTTGGAAAAGGGAATGTAATAAATTTATAAGGAAAAAATGAAAACATGGAGTAAACTAAAGAATACCCCCCTCTTTTACTAAACCACAATAGCGGTTATTAGCACAGGGAATCGTGCTGAATGCTTTGCGCTGCTCCCAGCGCTCATAGAGTTCCTATGAGCATAGGAAGCAGCGCGGCTCCCTATGCTAATAACTGCTATTGCGGTTTAATTTATTTAAAAAAAAAAAAGGGGGGAATAGTGAATGATTTGCCAAGATTACAAAATCAGCAATACAGACAAAACAAGAACCTTATAAGTAGGTATCTTCTAGCTCCAAATGCTGTTAAACTACACTTTCAGGTTTGCAGCTAGTAATTATTTACCTTACAGCTGCCATAAAGAAAATCCTGCAGCATAGAGGCCCTAGCAACATAAATATCAACATCACATTATGCTGGCATACAGAGATCAGGCTCATGCAGACAGTACCATCCCAACTCCTCAACCCTCAGTCCTCTGTTCTTGGCTGTGAAAAAAAATATTTAAATCAGAGAAAATACTGGAGCACCCATTTTTCATCAAGATCTTCCCTCGGGATTTAAATATAATCCCACAAATCAAGTCCCTTTCTTAAGGATCATCCTTGTGTGTATATATATATTTATATATATATATATATATATATATATATATATATATATATATATATATGTATATTCTATCCACATAATATACTACAGAAACATCCATCATTCTTACATTTGTTCACTCATCTAACAAATCTCAAATGACTCTCCCCCCCGCCACTTAATCCATCTCTATCTTCCCACATTTCCTCTTCAGGGTAAAAATAACCAAATCCATCTTCAGTGGAATCCATACAATGCACCTACTGAAGTACCAAACATCAAATCCTACAACAGAAACACATCATATTCCAACAAGCCCCACCTTCTTACTCGCCCCACCACTCGCCAAAAAGCAGATCCCCTCCCTCCATTTCCACAATAACCATCCTTCTTTCAGCTATAACCAATGTTTTAAGAACAGTCACTGTCTCCTCATTTCCCCCATTCTCCTCAAACTAGTATAATAAGATGATCATGGGATCCTTATAGATCTTCATCCTCAACATAGTGTCAATTCCTGTCTTCCTTTCCATATAAAACCTATCCAATAATCCAATATTAGACAACACCGGTACTGTGTATATACATACACACACACACACACACACAGCACATTGCCAAATCCCTCTCTTTTTAGTACAATTGAGCATCCATAGCTTGCAGAGGACAGGTGTCAGATATGCTCTATCAAAATACTGATATACACTATCATTCACTAAGTTATTTCTATAATCCCTTCATCCCAGCTTCATTCACAACCTTCCTATTCTCTTTCTCAAGCATTGTTTGGTGACATTACCCATTTTTCCACACAATCACCCAATATTTCCTCTCTATTCTTCCTTCCCCAACATCAAATAACCAGCTCCTCTATCCATGAGAAGTCCCATAAAATTTCCTTTATTTATTTTTGTTTCGAACTTGCTATACCACCTTTTACTGCAAAAACAGAGCAAGGAGGTGTGTGATCTAAAAAGTACATAAACAGAAAATAACTACAATCTGATAGGACAGCATCATCCACTTCAGCATACAACACTACAACGCTAGGGACCCACAACCCTCAAAAGAAAAGCCTGGAGTCAAACACCTCACATATATCTGACCACATCTGAAAATGATCCTCACTGAAGAGTTGAGAAAACACTCATCTGGACTATGCCACTGCCTCTTTCAAATCTGCAACAAAAAGCCTTTTAAAAAAGGCATAGCCACTACCAGTCCATTTTTTCCCCTGGTCCTCGTTAACCACCACCACCACATTTCATCCCCTATCTTCGCTTCAAAATTCCAGTTCCTCCTCCCCACCTACCACAAATAGAACCCTTCATCCACACCTACATTCCTTTCTTTTATTTCCACCAAAGCAGTGGGAGTTTTAAGGATAGTGATAAGACCTTATCCAACCTTAAGAAGACACATGATGTTCTAATCAAGTCATTCTAATATCATTTACAACCAAAGTGTATACCCTCAATTGAGTGGCCTTGGAACCCATCTTTTTCATCAGTTTAAAAGTTCTAACATCTAACACAGTTTCTCTTCTTACCAATTTAAAAGCTCTTGCTGGAGCAGCCTGTGAACCAGTTTCCTCCAAGTATTTTTCCCAAGTAAAACTCTTAGGATCTTTATAATCTGCAAAAAGCAAAAAAGCCAATTGAAGCAGCTAAGCCTGTTTTACATGCAGGGAAGTGTTATTTTATTAACTAAAAATGTATGACTGCAAATACACATAAAAGCACATGCACAAAAAGAATGTGTAGGTATTCCCTGGGGTACAGCTGCGTGAAGCTAAGGCAGGCTATGATGTTGGCACATGCAGCTCCTGCCACTACAGTGAAGTGGGGTGCTGGCTTCACAGGGGAGATGCTGGCACCAGTCAGAGGCATGGGCAAAACCTCTGGATTCAGGCCTGTAGGGTACAAAGATTGCTTCATAGGTACCCACAGAAGTTGGAATGTGGGTACAGCAGTTATTTTGGGGGCTTGGCTATCTGGTTGTATTAGCCTCCCTCAGTCACCCAATCTAGCTCCAGGCGAAGGTTTCTTTTGTTTGGTTGTTTCTTATCGGGGTTGTTGGTTTTGGGTTTGTTTGTTTTTGGGGTTTTTTGGGGGGGGTGATTTGGCCAGTGTTCATAAGGGACCTTTAGAAGAGTATCAAAGGAGCAGGGCCCTCCTTGGGACTAGGGAATTGGTTTTTAGTTTGTATTGCTGTTACACAAAGCCATTTTATAAGTCAAGGATCTTCTCCTGCAGTGGATCTAGAGTCCCCGTCTCAGTTCTTGGGAGCATTAAGCCCAGTAAAGACACCTCATCTGGATGCCCTGAGTGAATGAGATTATTCAGTTGTTTCAGAAGCAGAATCTAGCTGTTGGAGCTCTTCCAGCCTGACAGGAAGATCTCCTCATGAGTCTTCAGAAAAGAAGGAGAACTTCCTATCGGTAAAGATGGAGATGCTCTGTGGTATACTCTTCTGCAGGAGAGGTTGCTGTCCACAACTACCCAACCTCCAGCATTTTGGAGGCCTAGTGAAGGAGCAGAGTCCTCGGAAGGCTCCATTTTGAAGGGACCCACTACATTCTTTATAGTACAATCAGGTGATTAGAATCCTGATCTCATCTGATTGTGACATACCAAATGTCAGTCAGAGTAGGCAGATTCATGGGCACAGCATATCCCTGGAAGAGGAAGACAAAATGAAGGTGTCCAAGGTGAATGCCTTGGTGTCAAAGTACCTTCAAGATTGAAAGACTAAGGCTTTATTGAAAAATATAAAGTAGCAGCCTTGGAGCTACAAGCAACTGCAGCGGTTACATGTCCAGGGCCTGTTTACTCAAGGTCCAGCAAATACCCTTAGACCCTTCAAAGGAAAAAGGGGATGGATTCAGAGGAATCTGCATGTTTAGAAGCTGGTCTGGCATATGTGGTGGATATTCTGTATGACCTGATTAGAACCACCACCAGAAGTATGGCAGTACAACAGTTTCAGTCAGGCATTTGTTGTGGCTGAAGAATTGGGCTACAGATATGGATCTCAGGGAAAGCCTCTCTTGGAAGACATGGATAAGTTAATCAAGGACCCAGGCGAGACTAAGCTTCAGAGATGCCAGCCCAGAGAAAGATTTTGGCAAGGAGAATACCAGTTCAGTGATCCTGGCTTTCAGGCAGGGTGCAGTCCTTTCAAACCAACAGAAGGAAGAACATGATAGGTTCTAAGACAGTTGGGACCCCAAAATGTGCCCAATGATGGGGTGGGGGAAAAATATGCCCAATGATAGGGGGGCCCTCCTCAGATGAGTAGATAGGATATTGGATGTCCTATTTTTTTCAAGGAGTGCGCCTGGATTACATCACACCAATGGATACTCAATGTTGTGAGGCAGGGTTAATGTCTTAGAATTTTCCTGCTACATTGTAGATGCTTTTATTTGGGAAATGGCTGAAGATATTTTTTCTACATTAGTGACCCACCCTCCTGACAAAGTCGCAAGAAACCATAGAAGCCATATGAGACATTCAGCATCCTCAAACTATCCAAGACTGCTGTGCCAAAGCCCTGCTGGATCCAGCCCATGTAAGCATTAGAACATCAGTGCTGCACTCTGTTGCTTAAGAGTTAGGGGGGTGAGAGAAAAAGTCTGTTTCCAGAAGTATTCCAGCAAGGAATACTACTAACCACTGGGAAAGAGACCCCTTTCTCCTGGAATGGTGGTCTCTATGGAAACCATTGGAACTCTTGTCATCTCTCTCTGGCAGATTAGCTCTGTTTCCTACCTACTGAAGTATCAAAAATAGTGCAGGCCTACTTGTGGAAAAGCTCATTATATTTAAATCAGGCTCTCAGATCTTCTCCATGTTAGGTTTCCTCATCGAGGTAGAGTCCAGGAATGGGAGGAAAAAAGTCATAATGCTCAGGGACCCCAGTGTGCAAATTAACCAAAGGAAGCTCTATTCTTCATGAGGCTAGTGCCAGGCCACTCCTTCTGGACACCAGGTGCACACACTCCTCTGGTACAGGGTCTAACTCTAGGTGCTAGACTGCACAGACTGAAAATCTTGACTAAGCAGCATCCAGTGGAGCTCAGGACCTCTGCTTGATATGCCAGAGTGTTAAAATAAAAAGGATTTGAGAAAGTCCTCCCACACAATGAGGAAGTAATCCCATTGCTATATGTGCTTTTTTTGGGTGGGGGGAGATGAAAACATCATGCAAGATACTCAATTGCTCAACCGATGTTCAGTTTTCCAACTGGCCAGATGAACCAAAAATCTGAAGAACCTGTTTGTTTTCAGAAGATTTATGTATGTTGCTGACAGTTTTGATTTGAGATTTTTTTTGGCATGTATTTTTGGCAAAATGTGTTCAATACACTAAAGCACAAAGGTTATACTCTGCTACTATGGTTTATGCCGATTTTTATAGCACTGCTTGCATACATTACAGCACAAAGATTATACTCTGCTCACTACATTGTCACTATTTTTTTTCTTGGTTTAGAAGTATTCTGCTGTTCCCTATATGCATGATCTTATTCTTTTATATGCATGTTTTTGATATCTAATTTTTGATATGACTTTGGTTTGTTATGAATATGATTTAAATTCTGTGTATTTTGATTTTAATTCTGTTCTGTTACAGTATTTTGCCTCTGATGCAGCCTTGGGCGAAATGTGGCTCTCTCAAGCATACTATTTAATAAAGATTCTTCAGATTTTAGGTTCGTCTGGTCTGTTCTCTGTCCTGCATTGCAGATCATTTGCCTCTCTTACATATCGGCATTCATCAGTTTTCCAACTGGGTCAGGAGCTGTTTCAGTAACCAGTCCAAAAGCTGCATGGTCCATCACCATATACTGGATATAGAGATTATTGAATATCTAAGATTGCACAGTGATCTTATTAGGCAAAGCATGCATGGCTCTTTTTTTTTCTCTCTCTCTCTCTGTCTCCATCTGCTAGTCAATAGACGCAACTCACACGTTCTGGATTGGTCTGATGAGGATGCTAAGGAAAGACTGTTCTTTTCAAGGGCCCAAAGAAACAGGAAGCTGCAATGAACTCTTAGGATAGCAGTTGCTTAAGGAGAACGTCTTGGAAGTTTATATTTTCAAGGAACATGTGGAGTCTAAAAGAACCGAGGGCTCATTTGATCAGATTTTGTGGGTTAAAGTTCACCTCCCTCAGAAATCTGAGACAGCTCTAAATGGTCATTGCTGCATTCAATTGCTAAACATTACCAGCTAGATCAGGGGTGTCCAAACTTTTGGCTTCCCTGGGCCGCATTGGATGAAAAAAAATTTTCTGGAGCCACACAAACACTAACACTAGCTGATAAGCAAAAAAAAAAAAAAGGCTGAGCAGATCCCAAATTTGCAATCACTAATATAGTAGATGTATGTAGCTAATAATAAACCTTCATTAAAGGGACACTGTGGAGAGGAACCCAAAAATGTAGTAATGCTTACCCTGACTGAGTGATCCTCCATGTGCACTGCTGACAGTGGGAGCAGCCACAGGCTTCTACATCCCTACTCTGATGAGCAGAGATGCGTGCTCCTGGTTTTTCCATTCACTTCTATCACAGCTACGGTGAGCCTCTTCAGAGGTGAGCCTCATCATAGCAGGGATGCTGCATCAGCTGTCAGTGGTGCACGTGGAGGATTGTTCAGTCAGGGTAAATATTACTGCTTTTTTGGGCCTCCCACTTTGAGCTTAGGCTCCCTCAAAATGAACATCTCCCCTGCTGTACCTAGTAGGGATCCCCAAGCCTCACCAACTAACGGCCACCTCCTCCCCCCTCCAACTTCCCAAGTTCTGCAGCTGGCAGCAATATTGCAGAGTTGCTGCCTTTCCTTCCTCTCTGACCCCCTCCCCCCCTTGGCTTTCATGCATGAAAGCAATGGCAGCTTGAGAATATTGCCATTGGCTGCAAAGCTTGGAGATTTTGGGTTGCCAGACTGGAGGACGATGTCTTCAGGTGGCAAGGCTTGGGAATCCCCAGTAGTTCAAGTACTGTATTTGTAAATTGCACTCAGGCGGGGAGAAACTTTGGTGCCCATCCACTAATTTTGGGCTCCAGTCCCTCCCCTAAATCAGCTATATATGACTACGCCACTGAATACAAAAATAATTGCGATGCACATATCCCAAAGCTAACATATTCCAGTTAATAAATTCAAAATAAAACAATTTTTTCTACCTTGTAGTCTGGATATTTTGTTTTTCCATCATCTTGGTCCCAGTTTCTCTTTCTGATTTTTTGTCTATCTTCAATTACTTCTCTTTCCAGTGTCTGCTGTTCATTTTTTTCTCCTCTCTTGTTCCATTTCCTCCTTATGCTTGTCTCCAACGTATTGATTTTTCCCTTTCAGCTTTCTTAGCTTTTTCTTTTTTGCCTCTGTCCACTCAAATCTTGCCTTCCTTCTCACCCTTCTTCTTAAATGTTCTGCTACCTCTCAATTCTCCATCTTCTTTCAGTCCCTAGCTCTTCCATTTCCCATCTCATTCCTTTCCCAGCCGCCTATTTCCTGCCATCTACTCCCCATTACCACATTTCTACCACTGTACACACTACTTTCTCACTCATCTTGTCATCTCCCTTTTGACCTCATTCACATGGCTCACCACTTTCAGAAGCACCCTCCCTCTCTCCACTGGTCAGGCTATAACTCCCTAGCCCTTTCTTTCCATCCCCTTTCTTATCTCAGCTCTTTTCCCTCCTGCCCTCCCATGGGTCCATCTCTCCTCCTCTATCCCCATGGTCCAACATTTTGCTCCCTCTCTTTTCTGGTTTCCCCCTTGATGCTGAACAATGAAATGGAGGGGAAAAAAAAAGAGAGCTGCTGCATCTCTCTGCCTTCCATCTACAGGCCTAAAATTTTTCCCTACCTCCCTTCCATTCTCAATTTCTCTCCCTTTCTCTTCCCAATTGCCCCCACCCCATATCTCCCCTGCCTGCCTCCTTCCCCCAGGTCTACCATTTCTCCCTTTCTCTTTCCAACAGTTCTCCCTTCAAGTATCTCTTTCCCTCTTCTTCCACACCACCTCAGGTCCAACTTCTCTCCCTTCAGACCATTGCCCATCATCTCTATCTCTGTCCTCTGTTTCTGGCCCCATAATCTCTCCCCTCCATGCCCAATCTAGCACTTCTTTTAATACCCTCCCCCTCTGTACTTTAAAAAAAACAAAACCAGTCCAGGAGGCTTCCTTGGCCCAGCATGTTGTCCCCCTCCTCTCCATGCCCATGCATCTCTACCTCACTCCTCTCCCACCATCATATCCAATAATTTTCTCTCTCCCCCTCCATCCTCTCTCTCCCCAACAGTTCTCCTCTTTCTTCATCTATCCATGTGCACCATCTCTTGCCCTCTCTCAGACACCCAATTCTCCCTTACTATTCCCTCCCCCTCACTCCCTCCATTCTTCAATCCTATGGCTCATGCGCCCTCCCTCCTTCCTTCATCATTTGTCCAAAGTTTGTGCTCCCTCCCTCTTGAGTCTCAACAAGCCCTTCCGGCTTGATCCCATGCTGCAACTGTTTTTCTGGTGAAAGCAGTGGTCGGTGGTGGCTGGCTCCTCATGCGATCCATGGCTGTGCTGGAAGTATTTATTTTATGGCCGTCGGCGATCTGCCCCTGTGCTGGAAGCGTTCCCTTCCTTCTGTGCCTCCCGGTGAGTATTTATTTTATAGCCGGCTCCCTTGCTGCAGTCGTCTGCGGGTGGCGTTGGCTCCTTGCGCGCGATTCACAGCTCATTCGGAAGCCTTCTTCCTGACGTCAGAGGGAACGCTTCTGACACAGCCGTGAATCACACACGAGGAGTCAACGATGCCCGCGGACAACTGCAGTAAGGGAGCTGGCCAGAAAACTACCCGCTGGAGGGAAGCACAGAAGGGAGGGAGGGAGAAGCTGGGCCGCACAAAACTCCTTGTTGGGCTGCGGGTTGGACACCCCTGAGCTAGATATTTTGGCTAGAAAGAGCACAGCTTTTGAGGCAGGGGTGCTTAAAGCATGTGGTCTGTAATTTCGCCAAGTGTAAGTGGGGGTTTATTACATCCCACACATCTGGATGGTGGACAAAATTTTCTTCCCTTGAGTAGAGACCCACCCTGAATTTCAATGGTTTGGAGTACTAAGTGTTTTGGCAAAGTGTACATAGGTCTATAGCAGCTCTTTACAGCTGAATCTCTTTTGGGTCTCCCTTGTTTTGTGGATGGGTTTCCAGTGAAGGATAGGAAATCCCTCAAGGACTGCATTTGGACTAATATTGAAGGGCAACTGGTTGCATAGTGCCCCATATAGAGCAGGGCTCATAAACCTTTGTTCTCTGTCTAGAGGAGTATAACAACTTTGTTCTCCTTGTCTAGAGGAGTATAACAACTTAAACATCTGGACTGCAGTGGAAGAGTAACCTAAAGGTTAGTGCAGTGCAAAGAACCTGGAGAACTGGGTTAGATTCCCACTGCAGTTCCTTGTGACCCTGGGCAAGTCACTAACCCTCCACTGTAGGAGGTACAAGCCACACTTTAGATTGTGAGAAAACCAAGGACAAAATACCTACATATAATGTATACAGCGTTGTGTATGTCTAGGAGTGCTACAGAAATAAGTAGTAATAGTGAACTGCTCTGACAGAACGTGAGGAAAGAAAATCAGCAGGCCCAAGACCACATTTTCCCTGTCATAGGTGGCACTATTTGTAGGCCAAATTTATAAAAGTTAGCATAGGCATATACTGTATACCTTTAAAAAACAATCTCAAACTCTTCCATAGAAAGTCACATCTAAACTGAGACAGGAATAATTTTGTGTGTGAATGTTCTGAAGAAATCAGTCCATATACTTGAACCACAAGGTAACGGCGGAATAGAAATCACTAATGTAATGTAATGTAATATATTCTAATATAAGCACATACAAGGGGCCACTGGAAAGTTCTCAGCATAACCAAAAAGAGAATGATGTGGAGCCATGAAATTTACAAGTTATCCCACACTTTTTTTTGACACGTTTTGTTTTATTGATATGAAATGAAATGAAAAGTGTGGAATAACTTGTGGCTCCACTTCATTCTTTTCTTGGTTGGGCTGAGGCTTGTAAGTACCTATCCCATTCCTGCCCCACCTATTGTCCATCCCTGGGAATGTCCACACATATATTCCATAAAAATAGGAGCTATCTACCTGATATTTAACTGCAGTCAACAGCATTTAGGTAAAACAATCAATCAGTCACAGTGGTTAAAATGAGACTAGATACCCAGATACTGGCCAGCACTGTATAAACTGTGGGTTTGAGGGCTGTGTAAAGTTTGTATCTGAACTAAAGAGACATTCTTTATTTACTGTACCTGTGAGGTAATAGGGGTTCAGCACTTGTTTAATAAAGGACTTTTGTTTATGACCCAGAAATACCAAAGAAGAGACAAGTTAATTTAATCATGTATTTTTAAACTAAACTAAACTAAACCTTAAGTTTATATACCGCATCCTCTCCAGGGATAGAACTCGGCCCGGTTTAAGGGAACTTTAATATAAGGAAGGAAAAACATAATACGAATTAGTGATTCTAAAGTGGGTAGCAAGAAAACAAATGGGCAGACTGGATGGACAGTTCAGGTCTTTATCTGCTGTCATTTACTGTGTTTCACTTTTTAATCCTTGTCCGACTGTTTGATGAAGGCCTCACTCCAAAACTGCATTCACCAATTTAAATCATATTCACCTCCAATAGTAACTGGGAATCACTACCATCTGAAAAACTATGGGAAATGACATGGTAGTCTCAGTCAAGATCTCAAAAGACTGCTGTTGACATCAAATGCAATCACAGCATCCCCTCCCTGATTATTGAGAATCAAAGCAGAAAATACTTTCAGGAACAATAGAATAGTAATATTGACATGTACCAAGGCAATGGTAGAGGGGAGTCTTGAACTCACTTTCTAGGATTGCTTCTAAATTATAAACATCTCCATTTCATAAACAGCTTCTAAAGAAATAAATTACTCAGGTACTATTATTCAAAGATGACCAGAAGGGGAAGGTCCTGCATAAGTATACCTGGTGGTGTTGTCAGTGTGGTACCTGTCTCCAAGCAGTATCCAACTGGACGAATATATGGACTACTAGCATCACACCTGTAGCCAAAGGATAAAAGGCAGTACCTGTTAATGCCTTGAAACAGCAGAGAGAACTCAATTTCATATCCTTCATTCTATAAGCACACACAAGGTGTCACCCTGTGTCTAATAGTATCAGCTACACAAACAGGACCTGATTGACCCACAACTGGTTTAACTGAGCACATGTGTGTGTGTTTGATTGAAGGGGCCCTTGACCATCACAAAATCTTTTAGTCAAATTAAAAAAAAAACTAATCCTCTGGGAATTTTTTTTTCTCACTAAAACCAGTGGAAGCACACATTTTGAAATGTTGCAATCTCTTGGGAACATATCAGCGAGTTCCTCACAAGGAACAGTGTGCTTAAAGCTCCAATTTCCAAGCTTTACACCATCACCAAAGTATATATTTATTTTAAGATTTTACTTCACACCAAGACACTATATTCTAAAATAGTTATCAAGCTAATCATTAATATGGACCATCATATATAACTGCACACATTGTTGAAATGTCACTTGTAAAGGCTTGAAGTATAATCATTGGTCAAAGATTGGTCTATTTGAAATTCTGTTTAATGACGTCCGATCATTATAAGATTGCTGAGACATTTTGTTTTGCAGAAGCCAGAAGCTATTTACAGATGGTATTGTAAGAATTATTTTCTGTAAAAGAATGGATGATCAAAGCTATCCTGGAATAGTTGTACTTGAAACATACATGTCTGCAGAGAGTGACTTTATATGAAAATAAGTTAAACCCCCCCCCCCCCAAAAAAAAAAACCCCTTTAAATAATTTTGTGTTATTCCCGATAAGGTATGTATTTTTCAGATTTTTGAGCACTGGGGATGGGGGCGAGGGGAAAGAGCTGCGATTGGAGTGGAAGCATGATTGACCTGAAGTTGAGAAACAATTAAATAAGAATGCTGCCATCTTAACCTCATGGGTGGAAGATCATTGATATTCTGCCACAAAATAAGTGAGCATTAAAATGCTATATATCACCTCCTATTAAAAAAAACCAAGCAAATTCAATTCTTGATTGCCTACTAGTAACGCCGATACAGATTCTTCAAGAATGCGATGCACAATAAGAAGTCATCCAATTATTTCTGGTGTTCTGCAAGCACTAGGCAGTCTCCTTTACTTGTGCCCTCACCAATAATCGTAGCTCTCATCCCAGTTGTCAAAATGGATAAGCAGTCTATTTTCCACCATGTCTGCAATAGTTGCCACACACATAAGTGAGGGATTCTTCTTGTCCACTGCCTCCAGTTTCATCCCCACCCGGAAACCTGAAGGTGTAACAGGCTGGAAACAGATAAACAGCAGCACAATGGTAAAATTAGGTCTTACCTACTAATTTTCTTTCCTTAAGTCAAGACAGATCAGTCCAGGACTTGTGGATTTTCTCCATCAACCAGTAGATGGAGACAGAGAAAAATAGTTCTTTGTGACCCATCCTTCAAGGGTATTATGCAGCCACAGAACTCAGTATTTTGACTGACAAAACAATGGAACTTATATAGGAAAACTACATCAGGACAACATGAACAATATTAGTATCAACAGGCTCCCAAACATCTTCTCAAGACTGTAGAAGTGCAGATGATCTAGAGAGCCTATCACATAAAAGTGTAAGTAACAAATTCAATAACATAACACCCAATCAGTGACTTAGAGAGATAAAAAGCAAATGACAAGCTAAATAAATTATTGAAACAGCAGACAGCAAATGCTATCAAGTAGAATCCCAACTGAAGAAGGATCAAAGACTATACTAGTGGTGTAATGTTTCACCAGAGAAATGGAGTGGATTGAAGTAAGAACAGAGAAGTCTGCAATGAGATGAGAATCAGAACTAGACAAATATGAGTATAAGCTTCTGTACTGATCTATTGTGACTTAAGAAAAGAATGTTAACAGTAATTTTACCTTCCTTAGTGTCAATAACAGATCAGCCAAGGATCTGTGGATTGTAGAAAAGCAGTTCACAACTATTGTGGAAATTCATGCCCGCTGCCTGAAACATAGTAAATCAGTAGACAAAGGCAACAGAATATCAACATGAAAATATGATGCTGTAAGGACTAGAGATTTGAAGTCATGAAGGGCTCAGGCACATCGCCTTATACTGAGAGGTAGGACCCCGAGGTTGCCAGAAAACGATGAATGAGACCATAGTAAAAAAAACCTAAAAGACTGCAAGAAGCAGGGAGAGCCAAGCTGAAAAATAAATGAAGGAGTACAGATGTATAGTGCAAGAACTAGAATGAAGAACAGCTGCAACAAGCTGAATATGTCAGTTACAAGAAGAGAAAGGGAACTATTTATCTGCATGAGGCCAGATTTCAGTTGAACTGAGAATAAGAAACTAAAATCATCACAAGAGAGTGTCATCTAGAAACAAATTAGCAACAAAATTAGTAGTGAATTGGTGACTTGCAAGCATACACAATGCTGATACCAAAATACCCAAATGCTGATACAGCCAATACTCAAAGATTTTGCCTCTGTGGTAGATACATTAAAGGAACCTCTTAAGATCTAAAGTTTTGTGACCAGAGAGAAGAAATGACGCCATGTCCCAAATGTTATTTGCATAGGCAGGCCAATATCATAAGGCCAAGATGTCCGAGAAGAGACAGCACAGTTACTTACCGTAACAGGTGTTAGCCAGGGACAGCAGGCAGATATTCTCTACATGTGGGTGACGTCATCCACGGAGCCCCGATGCGGACAGCTTTTCAAGCAAACTTGATTGAAGATTTCAAGTTTGCTGGTGCTGCACCACGCATGTGTGTGCCTTCCCGCTCCACTAGAGGGCGCATCCCCTCCTCGTGGTCTTCAGTTCAGATAGCCAGCAAAGAAGTCAACCCCGGGGAGGTGGGAGGGTTGTGAGAATATCTGCCTGCTGTCCCTGGATAACACCTGTTACAGTAAGTAACTGTGCTTTATCCCAGGACAAGCAGGCAGCATATTCAATACATGTGGGTGATCTCCAAGCTAACTAAAAAAGGGACGGAGGAAAGTTGGCAATTTAGGAAAACAGATTACGCAAAACCGACTGGCCAAACCGGCCATCGCTCCTGGACAAAGTATCCAGACAGTAGTGAGAGGTGAAGGTATGAACCGAAGACCAAGTGGCAGCCTTGCAGATCTCCTCAATTGGCGTAGACCTGAGGAAAGCGACAGAAGCCGCCATCGCTCGGACTTTATGTCCCGTGACCTGACCATGCAGCAAGAGACCAGCCTGAGCGTAGCAGAAGGAAATACAAACAGCCAACCAGTTGGACAAGGTGCGCTTGGAAACAGTACGCCCCAACCGATTAGGATCAAAGGACAAGAAAAGTTGAGGAACCTTCCGATGCGACTGGGTGCGTTGAAGATAAAAAGCCAACGCTCTCCAGGGTGAGAATGGGGCTTCGGAAAAAACACCGGAAGAACAATAGACTGATGAAGGTGAAAATCCAACACCACCTTACGCAAAAATTTGGGATGAGTGCGCAGGACCACCTTGTCATGATGAAAAACAGTAAAAGGTGGGTCCGCTACCAAAGCCTGCAGCTCACTGACCCTGCAAGCAGATGTGAGGGCAAGCAGGAAGATCACCTTCCAAGTAAGGAACTTCAGATGAGCTTTGTCCATGGGCTCAAAAGGAGGCTTCATCAATTGAGCGAGGCTTGAGAGGAGGATGGACATTCAAGAGACCCCGCATGAAACGAGAAACCAAGGGGTGGACAGACAGCGACTTCCCATCAAGCTGCCGATGGAAGGCGGCAATCGCACTAAGATGTACACGAACCGAATTAGTCTTGAGGCCAGACCAAGACAAATGAAGCAAATAATCCAAACCCGAAGATAAAGAAGCAGACAAAGGTTCTACCTGATTCGAAGCACACCACGTGGCGAATCTAGTCCACTTCTGGGCGTAACACTGCCGAGTAGAAGCTTTCCGAGAAACTTCCAGAATATCCCTCACCGACTGGGACAACTCAAAGGAAGGAGTCAGGTGGAAAGGAACCAAGCCGTCAGATGTAGAGACTGCAGATTGGGATGCAACAGCGAACCCCGACTCTGAGACAGCAGAGAAGGAAACACATGCAGAAGCAGAGGATCCCTGACACTGAGTTGAAGGAGAAGGAAAACCAGGACTGCCGAGGCTACCGAGGAGCGATCAGAATCATGGAGGCGCGGGCCAACTTGAGATGGACAAGTGTCCTCAGAATCAATGGGAAGGGAGGAAACGCATACAGGAACCTGCCCGTCCAATCCAAAAGGAACGCATCGGCCTCGAGACGGTCCGGGGAGAACACCCTGGAGCAGAAGAGAGGCAGCTTGTGATTGAGGGGGGGAAGCGAATAGATCGATCTGCGGAGTTTCCCACCGAAGAAACACCTGACGCAAAGTCTGGGAGTGAAGAGACCATTCGTGCGGCTGCAGGAGGCGGCTCAACTTGTCCGCTAGGCAGTTCCGCTCGCCCTGGATGTAAACCGCACGAATAAAGACATTGTGGCGCAAAGCCCAATTCCAAAGGCGCAGAGCCTCCTTGCAGAGGGACAGGGAATCCGTACCTCCCTGTTTGCTGACGTAATACATCGCCACCTGGTTGTCCGTGCGTACCAGGACCACCTGATCGTGAAGTAAATGGCGAAAGACCACCACCGCATTGTAAATGGCCCGAAGCTCCAACACGTTGATGTGGCAACGCCGGTCCGCATTCAACCAAAGGCCCTGTGTAAGCAGACCATCGAGATGTGCCCCCCAAGCATACGCCGAGGAGTCCGTTGTCAGGACACGGCGATGTGGAGGAGCGAGAAAGAGCAACCCTCTGGAAAGATTGGAAGAGTTGGTCCACCAAAGGAGCGAGCGTCTCAAGGAAGGGGTCACCGCAATGCGATGAGAAGCGGGATCCCGATCCTGTCGCCACTGAGAGGCCAGAGTCCACTGAGGGACCCTGAAATGGAGGCGTGCGAACGGCATGACATGCATGGTGGAGGCCATGTGACCCAAGAGGACCATCATCTGCTTGGTCGAAACCGTAGCCCACAGGGAAACCTGCTTGCTCAGCCGCACTAATGTGGCCTGCCGAGGAGGAGGCAGAAATGACTGGAGGCGAACCGTGTCCAGCACGTCCTCGATAAACTGGAGGGACTGAGAGGGGCATAGCTGGGACTTTGGGAAGTTTACCTCGAACCCCAGACTCTGAAGGAATGTAATAGTCTGTCGGGTCGCTGAGATAACCCTCTCCCTCGACGAGGCTTTGATCAGCCAGTCGTCGAGGTAGGGGAAGACCTGAAGACCCCGGGACCTTAGGGCTGCCGCCACCACTATGAGACACTTCGTGAGGACCCTGTATTGGAGATGCAGATCTCCCACCTGAAACCGAAGGATGCACCGGAACACGAGTGTAAGCTTCCTTCAGATCGAGGGAGCACAACCAGCCCCCTCGTTGAGCAAGGGATACAGGCTGCACTCCCTCCCCCACTGCCCTGCCAGGCTCTCCCCCCTGTCCCCCTACCAGACTGCATCCAGCCCCCCTCTTTGCCCTGTACCCTGTCCCCCTTTTCTCCCGATGTCCTGCAGGCCTCCACAAGGCCTGCTCTATGACCTTACGGGCTGGAGCAGGAAGGGATGCCTCCTGTCTCCTGTCCAGGCTGACTGCCAATTTTTTTTAACTCCCTCCCGCCTCCCCCCGTGTACCTTTTTGAATCCCTGGTGATCCAGCTGGTACAGGGCAGGAGCAAGCTTTTCACCTTCCTGTCCTGCACCGAGCCCTTCCTTGAATGGCTGCCTCGAGTTCTCATGGCCCAGTGTACCAAGCATAAGCGAGCTTTTGTGCCCTGCCTGGCTGAGCCCCAAGTTCTTGTGGGACTTGTGAGAACTTACGGCAACCATTCAGCAAGCAGCTCTGTAGGAGCATGAAAACTCATTCATGCTCGGTACACTTGGCCACAAGAACCCAAGGCAGCTATTCAGGGAGGGGCTCAGCATGGAGCAGGAGCGCGGAAAGCTTCCTCCTGCCCGGTACACGCTCGACACCAGGGATTTACAAAGGTACGTGCGGGGAGGCGGGAGGGAGGCAAAAAAAAATTGGCAGAGTCAACTGGGACAGGAGATGGGAAAGATCCCTCCTTTCTTGGCCCACCCCACCAGGCCATATGGCAGGCCCAGCGTAGGCCTTCAACAAGTCCTGGAGGGGGGCAATGATCTGAATGCAAGACGAGACCCCCATTTTAGGGCCATTTTTTCAAGTATATAAGGTAAATGGGCTGTAAATGGTGGTAAGTGGTGCACAGAAGTCACCAAAGGATTTGCTTTCATATGACACTTTATTTGGACTGTGACTTCTGTGCACCAAAGAGAAAAGAAGGACTGAGACAAGTCTCTCTTTTTTAAATCAACTTCAGTTCTGCTTTATTGGTCTTAAAGCAATAAATAGGAGATACACTCTGATGTGAATCACAAGAGGAATATGGTGGCTGTATGCCCAGTGAAAAAACAGATAGCATAAAAAACCAGTGGTGGATTTTATTGGCTTTGCTACCATGCTGAAAGAAAATTAGCAGCTAAAAGCAAACATTTTATGAAGCAAGGAGTGTCCATAGCAAGTCAGTCTGAAAAGATCCCTTCAGATAAGAGGGAAACAATGGCATAGGCACCATAACAGCCCATAGTGAAGTGAGGAGCATGCAAACTGGAATAAAATGCACTTGAGCAATTCAAATACCAGAGGCTTAGGCACTGTAGAGAAAATAATGTTTATACAATATACATGCAAAAAAGAGGAAATAAGTATACTTGTTGGTAGTATAAGTCTCCCAGTTAGGGGGTGGGGGGGTGGGAAGGGACTCGGCACTATCAAGTGTTGCCTTCTATCAATCTCCATGATCAACTAATGTACAGTAAATACTGGACCAGAGGGGCACCTCAATCCTAAACCTCTGCTGAAGAAAAGGGAGGAAAGGAAAGGGACCTCAAAATTTCCAAGTATTTCCATTCAAGGTCTTTATTTTCTCATTGAAAAAAAAAATTAGCTTAACAAAACTATAATAAAATAGTTTAGGAGTAGACGGGGCCAAGTAGCTGCATGGGAAACCACCACCATCCTCCGAGAAAGAGAAGAATACTAAGAGTTCCATGGCTACCTGAGGGACAGATTTCAAAGAACTACTTTCTTCTCTGTCTCCATTCCCTGGCTGACAGACACAGCTCAGACCACCTGGACTGATCCTTGTTGACGCTAAGGAATCAATGAATTGTAAAATATCATCTAATTGTAGTTCCTTGTTGGCAGATGTGTGCTTCTCTTCAAATTTCTGATTTCATATCAAAACTGGCCCATATTAAATCAAAATGCTTAACAAACCATCTACTTCCTAGTGAATCATTATCACCAGGGTTCCTTACTTTAGACTTCTTAAGACTGGCAGGCAAATCATGAAATACACATTCTGCAAATCAGAACTGGATTAAGGGGTAGGCAAACTAGATACATCCCTAAGCCCTATCAGATGTGTTCAGGACTCAGAAGGCTGGTATTGCCAACTATCTGATTTCAAAATTCTATAGATTTGTCAAAAACCAGAAAGATGGCTAAATTGTCTGGATATTTTTCAGAGTTTAGTCCTCTACAGCTTTCCAATCCACCCCCCTTTCTAGTGCAGATTATGGTAGGAAGGCTACTATGGTCACAGGAAGGAGGGGGTGAGCTGCTATGGGGGAGGATGAGCACTATACAAGACCCTGGGGCAAACTTGGGTGGGGTGGGGAGAGTGTTCTGAAGGTGTAGTAAAATAAGAATGGAGGGTAGATATGAGGGACCACTTACTCTGAATTGAATTCTGCAACTGTGGGTTTTGGTTGGACTAATATTTGCTTATCATGGAGTACTTAGAACTGTTCTTGTTAGACTGGATTTTTTATGAGCTATGTAAGAGTGGGCATAGATATGCTCAAAGTTCTTCAGCCTGAGCCATTTTTTTTTCTCAGTCAAGTAGGTAAGGGTCCATCACTCACAACCACATATCAAGAGGAAAGGAGAGCTCTAGAACTTGTAATGGCACAGAGGAGGCGTGGCAGATGGTACCCTGTCACCTTCTGCCTGTAGCAGTCAGCACCTTTTAAGATCACTGACCACAAGCTGAGTATCAGCCTGTTTACATTCACAACTTTTAACACTAGTAAAATGATAGTCTAATAAGGATTGTTAACCATGTCATTTTGTGGTGGCTTCTGTACTTTCTGGAACTCATTTGTGTACTGAAGGGCTGAAAAAAAAAGTTTTTATTCAAAAATATGGATATTATTAGGGATTATTTAACCAGTTATGGAGCACTGGAAAACGTTTGTGAATTGGACTCCTTTTATTGATCTAAAACCCAGATGACCATATGGAATTTGATCCTTTGAATATATTAGTTATTAACAGAGCTTGTCAAGTATTGCGCATCTGTCTTTCTTATTTTTTTTCCTTAAAGATATTGCTTTAAGGAACTTACATTAGGCAAATGGCCACAGGAAAAGCAGTCGTATAACTTTTAGTAACAATCTTTATGAAACCACCTGCTTACACCACTAGGAAGCAAAGATATACAGTTTCAAAGTCATATATGGCATGTAGATGGACATTTATGGACTCTCATGCAGAGGATAGACTCTCGTGATTGCTAAAACATAGCAGTTTTGTCATCTGCCCTCGGATTTTATATATGGCGTTCAAATTTGTGAGTGGATCAAAGATTCAAACACAACTTAATTGAGTTAATTATTGGCTAATTGTGCATTAATGTTAAAAAGCCTAACTGGTTTTGCATGGATCTTGCTAATCTCATTTATATTATCTTATATTCACTCTAATTTATGAAGTATTCATGTATTTTTAATTAAGGAAAAGGAACAACAACAACAAAAAAAGATTTAAAAAAATTAATATTGGTGAAGTTTTGAGTTTTCTAAATTCTTGATGGTCAATCTCTAAAGGACATGGCCATAGGCAGGGCTTGGGTGGGTCAGGGCCAATGTTCCCTCTAAGCTAAGCGCATGAGCGATCGCTCACTATTTTCAATGGCGTCGCTCATACGTTTTCTCGTGTCGCACAGTTCGTGTCGCGGGCGGAGGTGAGAGGAAGCGGCGACGGTCTACCCTGCTCGTCTTAGTGTATTTTAAGTGGAAAGATGCAGCGGCGGCTCCTCTCAAGATCCCCGACTGCATCGGACTTCCGACGCAGGTGGGGATTCGTGAGAGGAGCCGCTGCCACGTCTTCAGTGGCGTACCAGGGGGGGGGAGGTCCGCTCCGGGTGCAGCCTTAGGAGGGGTGCACAGCTGGCCAGGTCCGGATCTGGCCGGCTGTGCACCCCCCCTAAGGCTGTCGTCGGAGAGGAAGTTCGGGCCAGCCAATCGCTGTCTGGCTGGGCGGAACTTCCTCTCCGACGGCAGAATTGACGTTGGGGGAATGCTGGTCGGCCTGACTATGGGAAGCAGAGAGCTTGGGGCAGCCGCGGCGGTGGCTTTGGGGCCTGTTTCTCCCGATGGTGGCAGCAGTGGCTTTGTGGAGGGTAGGGAGAAAGAAAGAAAGGGGGCAGGCAGGGAGACAGAAGGGAAACAGAAAAAAAGAAAGGGGGCATCAAGAGAGAAAAAAGAAAGAAAGGGCAGGGAGAGAGGAAGAAAAAGTTAGGGGAGGGAATGAGGTCTGGAGGAGAGGAAGCATACAGGCTGAAAGAAGGGAAGAAAGATTGGATGCACAGTCAGAAAATGAAAGTGCAACCAGAGACTCATGAAATCACCAGACAAGGTAGGAAAAATGATTTTATTTTAAATTTAGTGATCAAAATGTGTCTGAATTTATATATGCTGTCTATATTTTGCACTATGGCCCCCTTTTACTAAACCGCAATAGTGTTTTTTAGCGCAGGGAGCCTATGAGCGTTGAGAGCAGCGCTGGGCATTTAGCGCAGTTCCCTGCACTAAAAACTGCTATTGTGGTTTAATAAAAAGGAAGGGGGTATATTTGTCTATTTTTGTATGGTTGTTACTGAGGTGACAATGCATAGAGTCATCTGCCTTGACTTCTTTGAAAAAAACCCAGAATAGGAATGATAATCAACATTTTCTCAGCATATAGTGTGCTTTGTGTTTTTTAATTTTATTGTTGGTAGATCATTTTGACTTGGTCATTTTAAAGTAGCTCGCAAGCCCAAAAGGTTTGGGCACCCCTGAATTAGAGTGTTGAAGCTGTGTATTTCTATTTTATCCCCCCTTTTACAAAACTGTGGAGCGATTTTTAGCGCCAGCCGTGGTGGTAGCAGCTCTGATGCTCAGAATTCTATGAGCGTCAGTCAGGGCTGTTACCACCGTGGCTAAAATCCACACTACAGTTTTGTAAAAGGGGGAGGGGTTAGTTTGTGATGACATATTCCATACTAGGCAAAGGTGCTTTCTGTGTGTTCGAAGACATGGTTTTCTGTTAGGATTGACAGTGTAGGATTGATCTGTGCTGGTCTGGCTTGTTTAGTTTTACAATGGGTGTATTGATGTACTGCTCACTGCAATATGTAAGATGCTGCCTTTTCCTAGGTACTCATATGTGACATGTGGCTTGTTACTAAAAATCATGTTTTTCATACAGATGGGGGGGGTGCCAAAAAATGATGGGCCCCGGGTGTTACATATGCTACGTACGCCACTGTATGTAAAGATACCAGAAAGCTGGCGAAGCAAAAACTTTAAGTAAATTGTTATTCTTCTAAGTTTTGAGTATTTAACCCTCCCACAATCTCACGGGCACTCGTCCTCCCTGCCTGCTCAGAAATTTGTGGAGTATGTAACTTGTCGCTCATGCATATTTTTTTTTGCACATACCTATCAATCCTTAGAGGGAACATTGGTCAGGGCATTCCAAAAAATTGCAATGTTACAGAATAATGGGTCTTCTCACCAATTTGGCTGCCAGGTTTAAACAGACATAAAAGCTGGTACCAAGTTGTGCGTGGGAATCAGCACTGAGTGGTATTCTATAATGAGGACGCCGCCTATCCTTTATAGATATTGCTTACCACCAATCTTTTCCAGCACCCATTTAAAGCACCATTTATAGAATTTCCCTACTACTGTATTATTCTATTCAAATAGCTGTGATATATTTCAAATATGTGTATACCCACTTAGAATTAAAAATTATACTGTTTAGTCATTAATTTTGGAAGTCTCTCAGCAGCTCCTTGTTAACATTAATTACATGATATGATCGTTAAAGTGATTCCAAGAGATATAAAAAACAACATACACAACATAGATCAGAAAGCAATGAGCTGAAATAATTTACAAAGTCAAATTCATTCATATAACCATTTTCCAAAGGCTATGTTAACAAATTTCATATCTGCTTTCTGTAAGAGGACTCTGAAAGCTTTAAATCTGTTACATCACTTACTGTGTTGAGGGTCTTGAAAAGGTTCTTAGGCACTGCCTGAGCTTTGCAATTCTTCAGGTAGGAAGCCCAAGTAAAATCTCCATCTTTGTAACCTAGAAAGGAGGCAGAAAACTCCCAACAGTAAGAAATACAGAATTATCCCAAGGGAAATTTTTTCATATTATACGGAAGGAGAGAGTAAGTTATTTATTTACTGCCCCCCTCATTGGCTCCCAGGCCTTGCATTGAAGAACACTGGTCTACTGGGTAAAACATAGCCTGAGGGGATCAGGGCAGGTTATAATATACAATCCCTAACAATTTGAGAAATGCACTGTTCTTGATTGTAATGTTTCAGAGCATATAGTCCTTGCATTCAGTAACATCAAAGTACTTTTTTATTCTGGATTCTGTATCAGACTGGTATAATGTCCAAAGTGTAGACCAGAGTCTGGACTCTATTACCCTATTTTAGTAAAAATCTATATCATGCCTATCCTTAATCAGTTTTATAACTAAATATAAAATAGGAAACACCTCAATGCTACTTTCTCTTTTACTTGTGCATAGTTTGGTTAAGCATAAAAAGCTGAAAATCACAATTTATTTTCACACAGTCTCACAATGTTCCTGTCTCAGAAGATATTTAATTACATCTGTATTGACTTTGGAACCTAAATGTGCCAGACTCAATGAGAAGTCCTTATTCAAATGGCTCTCCTAATTGTCAGCCTGTGCTTGCAGTTCCTGGGACAGGAGTGTGGCAATCAGAGGGCTGCTGACTGCAAGCTCTAACAATGCCCAGTGGACCTCACTGGTTCACATTCACAGAACCAAACTGTAGTTTTGGGCTGAAACTGAAAAAAGTAGCTTTAGTTGGCTTCTATAAAAGATTATACAGGGTGTCAACTATTTATTTATTTATTCAATTTTCTATACTGTTCTCCAAGGAGAGCTCAGAACGGTTTACATGAGATTATTCAGGTACTCAAGCATTTTTCCCAGTCTTGTCTGTCCTGGTGGGCTCACAATCTATCTAATGTACCTGGGGCGATGGGGGGGATTAAGTGACTTGCCCAGGGTCACAAGGAGCAGTGTAGGATTGAACCCACAACCTCAGGGTGCTGAGGCTGCAGCTTTAACCACCGCGCCACTCTAGACATCAGTGTAGTAAAAGTGAGCCAAGGAAAGGACAATCAAGCCATTGTGACATCACTGATGAGGTTGGCTCTTGGGCATTGGTGGAATGAGGCATTATGACATCACAATACCAGCTCTGGTTATCAGAGGCTGAAACGTTTCACACTGTTTATTTATTCAATTTTCTATACTGTTCTCATAAGGCAGCTTAGAATGGTTTACATTAATTTATTCAGGTACTCCAGCATTTTTCCCAGTCTTGTCTGTCCTGGTGGGCTCACAATCTATCTAATGTACCTGGGGCAATGGGGGGATTAAGTGACTTGCCCAGGGTCACAAGGAGCAGCGTGGGTTTGAACCCACAACCCCAGAGTGCTGAGGCTGTAGCTTTAATCACTGCGCCACACTCTCACCTCATGGGTCCGGCAGCTCCAGCCCCCCCCACCCCCCCCCTCATTCTTGGTCTCTATTTGCTGACAGGGGAGCAAAACTCATGTGCCTGAAGTGGTCATAACAATGTCTTTATAGAAACTGTAAAATTATGAAAAAACAGAAAGTGAACACCACAAAAACCCTCTAGAACATAGACAGGCAAAGCTCAAAATCATCATCTTCAATTAACACTACCCAATTAACACTACTTCTGATTGATTTGTGTGTACCTTAAGAACATCCAAAGACTAAACCCTGACTGACAACAATGTTTAAAAATCAGGTACCAGACAGAGGATATATGATAATATATGTACCTTTTGGAGGCATTAGTTTGTGTCCTGTTTTCTCACACCATCCAATTGGGTGAATGTCGGGTGAATCAGCATTTACCCAGAAATCATAGCAATCTGCATACCCATCAAAATGAAGTCTCAATCTATAGCCTTGTACCTATCAACAAAAAAATAAAGTATTTTTTCACTGGCTTATCATACTTAATGTTATAGTTTTGGATGCTTCATATAAGAGCTGTTTGCATAGTGGCTTGAATAAGGCAGTCCTATATTTATAGCTGTGATAACATTGTCAATGTACACACAAATTGAAAGAATAGATTTGCAAGGTCTGTTCAAAAAGTTCCAGGACCGATTTTATAAAAATTTACTAAACAAATCTTATAACTTATTCCATTGGGTCCCCTTCAAAGTACTCCCCTTCCCTATGTATACACTTTTCCCCATGCCGCAATGAGAGACAACCCCAACTTCTCTGTTAGAATGATGTGGCATGAACCAATGGAGATGTTGCATTCCTCTGCCAATTCTCTAACAGTTAATCGCTAATTAGCATGCACGAGAAGCCTCATTTGATCAACATGATCATCATCCTTTGATGTTGATTGTCTTCCAGTTCACGAATCATCTTCCACTGATTCACGACCACTTTTGAAGCGTAAATACCATTCAAAACACCTTCCATGACTCATGACATGTTCCCCATAAAGTATTCAATTATATGAAGCTGACAGAGTTCCAGGAGATACGGATCCCTGGGAATACCAAGGTCTTTCTCTCCATTTTTACTCTCTTAGTATGTTTGTGGTATAGTTCCTGGTACCATATAATTGAATACTTTTTGGTGCGCTTGAATATTTTTGGTATTCAGTTTGTTTGGACTTAGTTTTTGATGTTCCCCCATATGCCATTTTCAACATTTCATAAGTTTCTGTAGCGGTCTTACCCAATTTAAAACAGAACGTTACACTGTAGCGCTGCTTATTGAGCTGCACATGATGAAAATAGCCAATCACAAAAACACTCTTTCACAACAACTGCTGTAGCTCAGAGTTGAAAACAGATATCAACAAACAGAAAAAAAGGAAGTTATTCGTGAGGTTTCAAGCTACTCAATGCCACCTACTGCGTCTCAAAAGATATTTCCGTTGGCACGCAATTCAAACTGTCCTGGAACTTTATGAACAGACCTCATATGTCCCAATTGTAAACAGCTTGAAATGCATTTTTGAAAACATGGAAGTTAATCAAGGTGACATATTGATTTACCAAATAGGAATGAAACTGGGATGATCAGACCTCTCTGCTCTAACCACTGCCAAACATCTCTCTTAGATACCTGCCCTGCAATATATACAAAAATGTGATCTGCTAAGCGTAAGGGTACCAAAAGTGGGGAATGCGATTTATTCATACCACAAAATTGAGAGATATCAACTGCATAACCCTGCAAAATTTCAGTCTCAGGTATGGACTAATTATGTTTTTTAAAAAAGCAATGTTACTTACCATAACAGTTGTTATCCAGGGACAGCAGGCAGCTATTCTCACTAGTGGGTGACGTCATCCGACAGAGCCCCGATGCGGACGTCTCACAAGCATACTTGCTTGTAGAAACTTTAGAAGTTTCGAGTCGCCCACACGTGCATGCGCGAGTGCCTTCCCGCCCGATGCACCGGGCGTGTCTCCTCAGTTCAGATAGCTAGCAGAGAAGCCAACCCAGGGGAGGTGGGTGGGACATGAGAATAACTGCCTGCTGTCCCTGGATAACAACTGTTATGGTAAGTAACATTGCTTTATCCCAGGACAAGCAGGCAGATATTCTCACTAGTGGGTGACCTCCAAGCTAACCACAATGGGATGGTGGGAGAGTTGGCAACTTAAGAGAATAAATTTTGTAATACTGTTTGGCCAAACTGTCCATCCCGTCTGGAGAAAGTATCCAGACAATAATGAGAGGTGAAGGTATGAACCGAGGACCAAGTGGCAGCCTTACAAATCTCCTCAATCGGTGTCGATCTGAGGAAGGCTACAGAGGCTGCCATTGCTCTGACCTTATGGGCTGTGACTTTACTGTGAAGGGGTAATCCAGCCTGGGCATAGCAGAAAGAGATACAAGCCGCCATTCAGTTTGAGATGGTACACTTAGAGATAGGGCATCCCAACTTGTTCGGATCAAAGGAGATGAAAAGTTGAGGAGCAGTTCTGTGTGGCTTGGTGCGTTCCAGATAGAAAGCCAAAGCACGTTTACAGTCCAGAGTATGAAGAGCTGATTCTCCAGGATGAGAATGAGGCTTTGGAAAAAACACTGGAAGAACAATGGATTGATTCAGATGAAATTCCGAGACCACTTTGGGGAGGAATTTGGGATGGGTGCAAAAGATCACCTTGTCATGATGAAACACTGTAAAAGGGGGATCCGCAACCAATGCTTGAAGCTCACTAACTCTATGAGCAGAAGTGAGGCCGATGAGAAACACCACCTTCCAAGTGAGAAACTTCAGAGGAGCCTTGTTAAGAGGTTCAAATGGAGGCTTCATAAGCTGAGAAAGAACATTGAGGTCCCAAACCACTGGAGGTGGTTTGAGGGGAGGGTTGACATGGAAAAGTCCTTTCATGAATCTGGAAACCATAGGATGAGCAGAAAGAGGTTTCCCTTGAAGAGGCTGATGGAAAGCAGCAATTGCACTCAAATGGACTCGGATCGATGTAGACTTGAGGCCAGAATGAGATAAGTGCAAAAGATAGTCCAAAAGAGAGGATAAAGAGGCATGTTGAGGCTCCTTATGATGAGAAAAACACTATGTAGAAAATCTAGTCCACTTTTGGGAATAGCATTGTCTGGTAGCAGGCTTCCGGGAAGCTTCTAAAACATCCCGCACAGCTTGGGAAAACTGAAGGGGGATTACGTTGAGAGGCCCCAAGCTGTCAGATGTAGCGACTGCAGGTTGGGATGAAGCAGAGATCCCTGATGCTGTGTAAACAGAGATGGAAACACTGGTAGAAGGAAGGGCTCCCTGCTGCTGAGTTGTAGAAGAAGGGAGTACCAAGGCTGCCTGGGCCACCGAGGAGCAATCAGAATCATGGTGGCCCGGTCGGACTTGAGCTTGACCAGTCTTTTGAATGAGAGGAAACGGAGGAAACGCATACAGAAAGAGATTCCTCCAGTCCAGAAGAAAAGCATCTGCCTCGAGGCGGTGAGGAGTGTAGATCTTGGAGCAGAACTGAGGCAGTTTGAAATTGTTGGGGGCTGCAAACAGGTCTATCTGAGGCGTTCCCCACAGAGAGAAGATGTGATGAAGGGGCGTGGAATGGAGAGTCCATTCGTGAGGCTGTAAAAGACGACTCAAGTTGTCTGCCAAGGCATTATCCGCCTCCTGAATGTAGACAGCTTTGAGGAAGGTGTTGTGGCGAACTGCCCAATCCCAGACTTTCAGAGCTTCCTGACAGAGGGAGGCCGATCCCGTGCCTCCCTGTTTGTTGACATAATACATGCGACCTGGTTGTCCATGCGAATGAGAACCACCATGTCGTGAAGGAGATACTGAAAAGCATTGAGAGAATTGAAAATTGCTCTGAGTTCCAGTAGATTGATGTGACACAGGCGGTCCGCACTGGTCCAATAGCCTTGAGTGCGCAGACCATCCAGATGAGCCCCCCAAGCATAGGTCGAGGAGTTGGTCGTGAGAACCTTCTGATGGGGAGGCGTGTGAAACAGCAAACCTCTGGAGAGATTGGAAGAGAGCATCCACCAGCGAAGAGACTGTGTCAGAGCAGGAGTAACCTGTAGCGAGTCAGAGGGTCGGATACCTGCGTCCATTGAGATGCCAGGGTCCACTGAGGAATTCTGAGGTGAAGTCTGGCAAAAGGAGTCACGTGCACTGTAGAGGCCATGTGGCCCAGAAGAACCATCATGTGCCTCGACGAGATGGACGGGTGAGAGGACACGAATGACAAAGACAAAGAAGAGCATCCAGGCATTGCGGGGGAAGGAATGCCCTGAGTCAAATGGCATCCAGAACAGCTCCTATGAAGGAAAGAGTCTGGGAAGGTTGCAGATGGGATTTTGGAAAGTTGATCTCGAACCCAAGACTCTGCAGAAACCAGATCATTCTTCGGGTCGCCTGGACGACTCCCTGAGATGTGGAATCCTTGATGAGCCAGTCGTCGAGGTAGGGAAACACCTGGAGACCGTGGTTCCTGAGTGCTGCGGCCACTACAACCAGGCACTTGGTGAAGACTCTGGGAGACGAAGCCAGGCCGAAAGGAAGCACTCGGTATTGAAGATGAAGATGTCCCCCCCGAAATCTGAGGTATTGTCGAGAGGCCGGATGGATGGGAATATGAGTGTAGGCCTCCTTGAGATCCAGAGAGCATAAAGCACAGTTACTTACCGTAACAGGTGTTATCCAGGGACAGCAGGCAGATATTCTTAACGCATGGGTGACGTCACCGACGGAGCCCCGGTACGGACATTTTTCACTAGAAAGTTCTAGTTGGCCGCACCGCACATGCGCGAGTGCCTTCCCGCCCGACGGAGGAGTGCGTGGTCCCCAGTTAAGATAAGCCAGTTAAGAAGCCAACCTGGGGAGGAGGGTGGGTCATAAGAATATCTGCCTGCTGTCCCTGGATAACACCTGTTACGGTAAGTAACTGTGCTTTATCCCAGGACAAGCAGGCAGCATATTCTTAACGCATGGGTGACCTCCAAGCTAACAGAGAGGGAGGAGGGATGGTTGGCCATTAGGAAAATAAATTGTGTAACACAGATTGGCCGAAGTGCCCATCCCGTCTGGGAAAACAAAACACGACGAACCCAAAACCGCGGACTTAGAAGGCACAAGTGAAGTTAATTCGCGCAGAGAGTCGAAGATGGACTTCTCGGCTCTGCGGAAAAGTAAGAACCGAGGAGACATGCCCGATGCATCGGGCGGGAAGGCACTCGCGCATGCGCGGTGTGGGCGACTCGAAACTTCTAAAGTTTCTACAAGCAAGTATGCTTGTGAGACATCCGCATCGGGGCTTTGTCGGATGACATCACCCACTAGTGAGAATACCTGCCTGCTTGTCCTGGGATAATGAGAAATATTTATCAATAAAAAAGTAATTATCCCCAGAAATCACATGCCCCACTTTAGGTACTTGCAGTTTTTAAGATGAACAACATAAAAAAAATCAAAGTTGTGAAAAAAAATGCATAGTCCCATTCTATGGATCCTATAACAACACAAAAAAAATTTTAAGAATGAAAGTTGCTTTTCTACACTTATAGCCTTTAACTCTGTTATTTGTAAACCCACATTTGGTACCCTTGCACTCAACGGGTCACAAAGTGACAGCTCCAGGCTCAGAAGCTGAGACTAAATGAATCAGTGAAGAGGCTAACAAGCAGCAGATCTAGAGAATTGTGTGGATTGTGAAATGAGACATCATTTATAAACCTGTAAAAATGCAATTGTATTCTGGATATTTTTCTTCCTTACATGCTCAGTTGTTCCCTATGTTTGCTATTTAGACTTATCAAGTATATATTTAAAAGATTCTCTGAATTACCATCCCAAATATCCCCATTTTTAATCCTAAGCCACTTTGATGATGGGAGAGTGGACCCCAAAGAGTTTATGTGAACAGCTAAAGGAAACAAGACAATGAGACCAAACCTCTTTCAACAAACTTAAGAAATGCGAAACGTTAGAATTACCTCTGCTACAGTGAGGACACAAAACAGTGATGGGTGTTCAGGATCCATCCCCTCCAGTTTCATGCCTGTTTTAAATCCATTCTTGCCTTGTGGGAAAGACTGATACTAAAAAAAAGAAGGAGTAACATGGATTGAAGTAACCACTGTTCACTCATAAGCTTGATTCTGATAAACATTTTTACTAAGGCTAAAGATTTAGCACGTTACAATGTGATTAATGCACTAAATCTTTAACACAGATTAAAAACATTAAATCACGATTACCTCTCAGTGACTGCTCTGCTTTATTCCTCATGCTGCAGTCTGCAATATTCAGGCAACTAGAAGTGATAGTCAACTGAACACACTGCCTTCAGCGGCCTGAAAGCTTTTCCTCAGTAGGGACAGAAAGTTCAAGCAGGCTGCTGAAGGTGGCATGTTCAGCTCACTAACATGGCAGTCTGGAGGAGGAAAGAGAGAGAAAGAGATACCAATCCCAAGGGGGGAGAAATGTCACACCCAATTGGGGGGGAAGTAAGGGTGCCTAATAGCCTGTGCTTGACCCCTGATTAATAGGAGTCAAAACTAGAGAATGACATGGGAAAAAATCTGTTCCCGTCACTGCCCCATCCCTGGACCACCGTCACCGCCATCCCCTTCACCGCCCCGTCACCGCAGCATCCATATAAGCCTCAAACAGGTCGCAAAGTCTTGCCGGCTCAGCTGATCTTGGATTCCCTCGCGATCAGCTCAACCAGACTTCGGTGAAAAGAAAGAACCCCCCCTCCCCCCCGGAACCCTGGGCAGGCAAGCAGAAGGAAAGTGTGGGGATGCTGGTCATATAAGAATCAAGAAAATAACAAGGATTGAAATAGCCAACAGGTACAAGTGGTGGGAGATTAGTACCGTATTTTCACCCATATACCGCGCACCCGTGTAAAACGCGCACACGGGTATAGCGCACAGGGAACACAAATTTATGTAAAAAAAATTTAATATAGCGCGCACACGCGTATACCGCGCATGCTAAAACCTCCTCCCACCTACTCCGAGATTATCTCAGAGAGAGCGAGACCAGAAGGCTTTGAGCATGCGCAAATGCTCAAAGCCTAGTCCAGCCCGGCGCAGGAAGAAGTAGGATCTCTCTCGCACCACACCGCCCAGCCCAGCCCAGCCCAACGAGGGAGGATCTTCGGGCACTGGCACTGGCACATCCTGTGCATTGGTGCTGGTGCCGGTGCCCAATCGGGTAAGAGATGTTTTGCGGTGCTGGGGGGGAGGATGCCGGATCGGATTGAAAAAAAAAAAGTTGGAAAACGCGCTCACACGTATAACGCGCACGGTTATGCATGGTTTGTAAAAATTGTGTATAACGCGCGCATTATATGCGTGAAAATACGGTACATTAACAGGACTCGCTCTCGACGCCAACGATTTCCCCACAGTGCACAGCCAACACCTCGTTTTCCAATCCTGCTCCTCTGGGCTCCGCAACTCGCTCAGGACTCGCTCTCGACGACAATGACTCCCCTGGTGTAGGTGGCGGCAGCAGCACCTCGTTTTCCAATTTAGCTCCGCGATTCGCTACTGTTGCACAGCGCCCACCACATGTGCTTTAAAAAATGTGCGGCAGTAGCGATTGGGTCTTAGCTTGGGTGGAAGAGAAGGGAGAAGACCCAATTGGGAGCTTTAGGGGGAGGAATCAAGGCAAAGGCAGAACTGAAGTGAACACAAAGACGGCATAGCATTGACGAGGACAACATGGCCGCTGGAACTTAGAAGGGCCACCCACAATGAGTCGATGACACGGTAAAAAGCGGTAAACAGTGAAGGAGTGCTTTCGATTGGGGGGACGAGGCTTGTCACCGATCTTGCAGGCGGTGAAAAGTTTTGTCTCCGTGCCTGAGGCGACTCAGGCTTTAGCGTCTCTGTAGTTGCGGGTAAACTGCGGCCCCCCCATGTCATTCTCTAGTCAAGACCACCTCAGGGACAGCCCTGAGCTCCAGAGAAACTATGCAGGCTTGCTAACAGGTACCTAGTGGGATCGGCCTGTCAACTACAACAGACTGAAGTCTGTGAAATCTCAAGCAGGCAGAGTTTCAAATTCACTCCCAGCACTAAATTACCCAAAAAGGGGACAAAATCACATTGAATTAAAATCATAAAATGGGGAAAGCAGAACAAACACTCCTGCAGGCACGCGGGCAGAAGGTGGAGCTAGAGAGCCCAGTGAAGTATAACAGAGGCAGAGTGAAAAATCCGGAGTGAATTCCTTCTGTAGCAGCACACAGCTATAGGGAGATAGCCCTACTGTCTAGAATGTTTCACCTATTGCACTGGAAATATCATCATGACACAAATACCCAAAAGATAGCAACTACCCACATCAAACTTGGGGCAAATTTCACCATTCATGCACTAAACTAACCACAAAGAGCTGGTAAGAGGAGAACTCATTTTCCTGTTCCGGAGAGTTCTTTTTCTGTCCCTGCCCCTGCCCCATTCCTGCAAGCTCTGTCCTTATCTGCACAAGCCTCAAACACTTTAAAATCATAAGTGTTCGAGGTTTGTGCAGTTAAGGCAGAGTTTACAGGAATGGGGCAGGGACAGCGACAAAACTCACGGGGATGGGACAGGGAATTTGAGTTCCTGCGGGGACGGGTAAAAATTTGTCCCCATGTCATTCTCTATTCTGCAGTCAATCAGGTTAATATACATATGCATATGAAGTAGTGCACTGAATGATGATACTTCACATGTTCAATGAAGTATCCACATTTCAGTTAAAAAAAAGGAACGTTGAATGTTTAGTTTTAAATTCTTTATTCATTTTAAATCTTAAACAAGTGTACAATAAAATATCCATTAAACTTTCAATATAGCACTTGAAATTCTTAATCATATCATCTAGAACAAAAATATACATCCCCACCCCCCACCCTTCTTAAAAAATCACCAACCTCTCGGAAGAATTTCAGGGGTGCAGATGGCATTTTCTCTTCCTCTAGATATGTAATCCAGTTCCATACCTTCTTCTTTGCAGGTGCAACTAAGCGAACAACAAGACAGAACACACAAAACAAATGACGTTTGACAAGTACAGAACAGAAAGCACAGTTACTTACCGTAACAGTTGTTATCCAGGGACAGCAGGCAGCTATTCTCACAAGTGGGTGACGTGATCCAACAGAGCCCGGATGCGGACAACTCACAAGCAGTCTTGCTTGAAGAAACTCGAAGTTTCGAGTTGCCCGCACCGCGCATGTGCGAGTGACTTCCCGCCCAGCATAGGGCGTATCTCCTCAGTTCAGATAGCTAGCAGAGAAGCCAACCCGGGGGAGGTGGGTGGGATGTGAGAATAGTTGCCTGCTGTCCCTGGATAACAACTGTTACGGTAAGTAACATTGCTTTATCCCAGGACAAGCAGGCAGGTATTCTCACTAGTGGGTGACCTCCAAGCTAACCACAATGGGATGGTGGGAGAGTTGGCAACTTAGGAGAATAAATTTTGCAATACTGTTTGGCCAAACTGTCCATCCCGTCTGGAGAAAGCATCCAGACAATAGTGAGAAGTAAAGGTATGAACCGAGGTCCAAGTGGCAACCTTACAAATTTCCTCAATGGGTGTAGATCTGAGGAAAGCCACAGAAGCTGCCATTGCTCTGACCTTATGGGCTGTGACTTTACTGTGAAGGGGTAATCCAGCCTGGACATAGCAGAAAGAGATACAAGCCGCTATCCAGTTGGAGATGGTATGCTTAGAGATAGGACGTCCCAACGTGTTCGGATCAAAGGAGATGAAAAGTTGAGGAGCAGTTCTGTGCGGTTTGGTGTGTTCCAGATAGAAAGTCAAAGCACGCTTAAAGTCCAAAGTATGCAGAGCTGATTCTCCAGGATGAGAATGAGGCTTTGGATAGATAGGACCCTGAAGCCGTCGGCACAATGCGCGGCAGCGGCAAAGAAAGCAAACAGAATGTTAGGCATGATAAAGAAAGGAATCACGAGTAGATCGGAGAAAGTCATAATACCGCTTTATAGAGCAATGGTCAGACCACACTTGGAATATTGTGTCCAACATTGGTCTCCCAACCTAAAGAAGGATATAAAACTGTTAGAGAGGGTGCAGAGACGAGCAACGAAGTTAATAAGAGGTATGGAGAACTTGGAATATGAGGAACGACTCAAGAAACTAGGACTGTTCTCCCTTGAGAAGAGAAGGCTGCGAGGGGACATGATCGAGACGTTCAAAATGCTGAAAGGCATCGATAAAATAGAGCAGGAAAATAAATTATTTACATTGTCCAACGCGACACGGACAAGAGGACATGGTTTGAAGCTAAGGGGGGACAAGTCCAGGACAAATGTCAGGAAGTTCTGTTTTACGCAGCGAGTGGTAGACGCCTGGAATGCTCTCCCAAAGGAGGTTATCAAGGAATCCACTGTGCTGGGATTCAAAGGCAAATTAGATGCACATCTCCTTATGAGAGGCATAGAGGGATATGGGTGACTAAAACTACATCAGGTGTATACCTGACTGGGCCTCCGCGTGTGCGGATCGCCGGACTTGATGGACCATGGGTCTGATCCGGAGATGGCAGTTCTTATGTTCTTATGATGGAACACTGTAAAAGGTGGATCCGCAACCAATGCTTGAAGTTCACTAACTCTACGAGAAGAAGTGAAGCCAATGAGAAACACAAAAATTTCCAAGTTAGATACTTCAGATGAGCCTTGTCAATAGGTTCAAATGGAGGTTTCATAAGCTGAGAAAGAACAATATTGAGGTCCCAAACCACTGGAGGCGGTTTGAGAGGAGGATTGACATGGAAAAGCCCTTTCATGAATCTGGAAACCACAGGATGAGCAGAGAGAGGTTTCCCTTGAAACGGCTGATGGACAGCAGCAATTGCACTCAGATCGACTCGTATCGATGTAGACTTGAAGACGGAATGATAAAGGTGCAAAAGATAGTCCAAAACTGATGATAAGGAGGAATGTTGAGGCTCCTGATGATGAGAAAAACACCAAGTAGAAAATCTAGTCCATTTTTGGGTATAGCATTGTCTAGTAGCTGGCTTCCGTGAAGCTTCTAAAACATCCCTCACAGCTTGCGAAAACTGGAGAGGAGTTACGTTGAGAGGAATCAAGCTGTCAGGTGGAGAGACTGCAGGTTGGGATGAAGCAGAGATCCCTGATGCTGTGTAAGCAGCGATGGAAACACTGGTAGAAGGAAGGGCTCCCTGTTGCTGAGTTGAAGTAGAAGGGAGTACCAAGGTTGCCTGGGCTACCGAGGAGCAATCAGAATCATGGTGGCATGGTCGGACTTCAGCTTGACCAGAGTCTTTTGAATGAGAGGAAATGGAGGAAACGCATACAGAAAGCGATTCGTCCAGTCCAGAAGAAAAGCATCCGCCTCGAGACGATGAGGAGTGTAGATCCTGGAGCAGAACTGAGGCAGCTTGATGTTGTGGGGGACTGCGAAGAGGTCTATCTGAGGCATTCCCCACAGAGAGAAAATTTGATGAAGGGGTGCGGAATGGAGAGTCCATTTGTGAGGTTGACGAAGACGACTTAAGTTGTCTGCTAAGGTATTGTCCGCCCCCTGAATGAGGAAGGTGTTGTGGTAAATTGCCCAATCCCAAACTTTCAGAGCTTCCTGACAGAGGGAGGCTGATCCCGTGCCTCCCTGTTTGTTGACATAATACATGGCGACTTGGTTGTCCGTGCGAATAAGGACTACACGGTCGTGAAGCAGATGTTGAAAAGCATTAAAAGCATTGAAGATCGCCCTGAGTTCCAGGAGATTGATGTGACACTGTCGATCCGTACTGGTCCAATAGCCTTGAGTACGGAGACCATCCAGATGAGCCCCCCAAGCGTAAGTCAAAGAGTCGGTCGTGAGCACCTTCTGATGGGGGGACGTGTGAAAAAGTAAGCCTCTGGATAGATTGGAAGAGAGCATCCACCAGCGAAGAGACTGTGTCAGAGCAGGAGTGACCTGGATGTGCCGAGTCAGAGGGTCGGAAACCTGCGTCCATTGAGATGCCAGTGTCCACTGAGGAATTCTGAGGTGAAGTCTGGCAAATGGAGTCACGTGTACTGTAGAGGCCAAATGGCCCAGAAGAACCATCATGTGTCTCGCCGAGATGGACGGGCGAGAGGATACTGAATGACAAAGATGGAGTAGAGCTTCCAGACGTTGTGGAGGGAGGAACGCTCTGAGTTGTACAATATCCAGAACAGTTCCGATGAAGGGAAGAGTCTGGGAAGGTTGTAGATGGGTTTTGGAAAGTTGATCTCGAACCCCAGATTCTGCAGGAACCAGATGGTGCGCCGAGTCGCCAGGACAACTCCCTGAGACGTGGAATCCTTTATGAACCAGTTGTCCATGTAGGGAAACACCTCAAGACCATGGTTCCTGAGCGCTGCGGCCACCACAATCAGACACTTGGTGAATACTCTGGGTGACGATGCCAGGCCGAAAGGGAGCACTCGGTATTGAAGATGAAGATGTCCCACCCGAAATCTGAGGTATTGACGGGAGGCCGGATGAATGGGAATGTGTGTGTAGGCCTCCTTGAGATCTAGAGAGCATAACTAGTCGTTCTGCTCAAGGAGGGGATACAGAGATGCCAGGGTCAGCTTGCAAAACTTTTCTTTGACCAGATATTTGTTGAGCACTCTGAGATCCAAAATAGTACGCAGATCGCCCGTCTTCTTCGGAACAAGGAAGTACCGGGAGTAAAAACCCTTGTTCTGTTGAGCCAAAGGAACTGGCTCAACAGCCCGGAGCTGCAGCAAAGCTTGAGCTTCCTGAAGAAGAAGGGCGGTCTGGGCCGAGGAGGAAGGATACTCTTTTGGAGGATGTTCCGGAGGAACTTGATGGAACTGAAGAGAGTATCTCTCCCTTATGATGGAAAGGACCCAGAGGTCGGAGGTGATAGTCGTCCATCGGTGGTAAAAATGATGGATATGACCTCCGATAGGGGGAAAAACGGGGAAGGGCAGAACGACTGACGTTATGCTTTGAGAGAGACATTCAAAAAGGGTGAGGAGCCTTGGGGACAGCAGACGGCTGAGGTTTCTGCTGTTGCTTCTGTGGATGCTGCCTCTTAACAGGCTGACGGATGGCAGGAGCCTGTTTAGGTGGAAAACGCCGCTGGTATATCAAAGGCGGGCGTGAAGGATGAGGAGGAGCTGGCTTGGGCTTCGGAAGGAGGATAGATTGGAAAGACTTCTCGTGGTCCGAAAGCTTCTTGTTGCCGCCTCAATTGAAGAGGTCAGTACCAGCGCACAGGACATTAGCCAGCCTGTTCTGCAGATTGGGGTCCATGTCGATGGTCCGGAGCCATTCCAGGCGTCGCATGGCCACCAAGCAAGCAGTAGCCCGAGCAGACAACTCAAAGGCATCGTATGAAGACTGCAGTTGCAACCGGAGTTAGGACAAAGAAGCCAGGACTTCCTGGTATTCAAAATGTGCCCGAGAATCCAAGTAGGGCATGAACTTGGGAAGGACAGACAGGAAAAATTTAAAATAGGTAATAAAGTGAAAATTATAATTGAGAACTCTGGACGTCATCATAGAGTTCTGATAAAGGCGCCTGCCAAACCTGTCCATCGTCTTGCCCTCCCTGCCAGGTGGAACAGTGGTATATATCTGGGAGGGGTGAGACCGCTTCAATGAAGATTCCACCAAAAGGGATTGATGGGATAGCTGGGCACCGTCAAACCCCTTATGATGAACCATGCGGTATCTGGCATCCAACTTTCCTGGAAAAGCAGGGATGGAATAGGGGGGTCTCCAGACAGCGGACAAAGGTCTGATCCAGGAGCTTGTGAAGAGGAAGCTTGAGGGATTCAGCAGGAGGTTGAGGGAGATGCATGGTCTCGAGATACTCCTTCGAAAATTTGGACCCAGTGTCCAGTTGAATGTCCAAATCAGCTGCCATCTGACGGAGAAAGGAGGAGAAAGACAGCTGGTCAGCCAAAACAGGGCCTCAAGAGGGGCTCGAGGACGTCGAGGCCTCTTGATCCAATGAGGACGGGGATCTAGATGGAGAAAAAGACCCCATCGTGTCCTCGAGATCCGGTAGTGGAGGAGGCGAAGTAGCCGGTGGGGAATACTGAAGAAACAGCTGCTTCCGATGAGGCGAGGCATGCCTGGATGAGTGCTTCGAAGAATGCCTCGATCGATGATGCGAGCTGTGCCTCGAAGCAGGCCTCGACAAACGAGGTGAATGTGTCTTCGCTGAGGCCCCCAGACAGTGGATAGGGCTGGAAGCGGTGGATCGAAGCAGAGGTGGTTGACTGGATGAACCACGAGGCACTCGCAAAGACTCAAGCCCTTGCATCGAGTGGATAGGTTCCAATGGAGGCATGGGCAAAGACTCTGCTCCTTGCGATGCATGCATCGATGCCAGACCAGACACTCGCAGAGACTCGGCTCCCTGTAGAGAGTGTGCGTACTGCTGAGGCACTGGAGGTGGCTCAACCTCGCGGGAGACCTCCACGTGCCCAGCCTGGATTTGAGAGAGAAGCTTCGGCCCCATTGTGATAAAGAGCTGAATGAATTGCTTCTCAAGTAAGGTCTGGAACGAAGCCGGCAAGGATGGATCCGCGTCTCCAACAGGACCACCTGCACGGGCTTCGTGCTCCTTCGAGGCAGTGTGAGAGTGCTTGGAGTTAGAAGCCTTGGGCACCTTAAGCACTACCGTGGGAATGGGCTGCTGCGCTATCTGACCTGAAGAGACAGAGGAAGGTACCGCAGCCTGCGTCGAAGACAGAGCCGGTACAAACGAGGCCGGTTTGATGAAGCTCGGAGCAGAAGATGTGGAAGCCTGGAAAGCCTCGGGAGAGGCCGATGGTGAAGCCCCCTTCGATGCCGAAAGCTCCATCGAAGACTCCATGCTGTATAGCTGCTCCCACAAGATGCAACAACGCTTGAAAGCATGGGCTGTAAGTGTTGAGCAAGGCCGGCACGATTTCAGGAGGTGTTGAGGCCCGAGACACCGAAGACGGCGTCGATGAGGGTCCGTCAGTGAAATTGCGCGCTGGCACTTGGAACACTTTTTAAAACCGGTAGCAGGCCGGGACATAGGCCAGAAAAGCTCCGCCGCAAGATCGAAGCCATGGGGCTGCGGCCACGTGGCCTGCCCGGTCGAACAGATGGAAGAAATATTTTTTTTTTTGAAAACAAGAAAAGTACGACAAAAATCAGTGATTAAGAGAAAAAGAACCCAAAACCGTGGACTTTAGAAGGCACAAGTGAAAATACTTCACGCAGAGAGTCGAAGACAGACTTCTCGGCTCCGCGGAAAAGTAAGAACTGAGGAGACACCCTGCGCTGGGCGGGAAGGCACTCGCGCATGCGTGGTGCGGGCGACTCAAAACTTTGAGGTTTTTCAAGCAAGACTGCTTGTGAGGCGTCCGCATCGGGGCTCTGTTGGATCACGTCACCCACTTGTAAGAATACCTGCCTGCTTGTCCTGGGATAATGCCAGTTTTGCAATATAAGCTCATCTAGTACACCATCAGACTAAATCTGGTTTCTAAGACAGATGTGTCAGTATGACCAGAATTCTCACTTCCTGCTTTTTAAATGTTCCCATTTACACACACTCCATCTTCTTAGTCTCCATTTTATATCTGTTCCATTTCAGAATTGTTCTGTATACAAAAACATGTTTTAATTATAAGCACAAATCTGAAATCAGCTAATGCTTTGAAATGTTGGATTGTCACATTAAGGTCTCAGTATTGCAAAAGCAAGAGGTTCTGCAGATTGGTATAGAGATGTTTTCACAAAGCCGTTAGTGTGTGAATAAGGTATTATATTGTTCAAGAAAGCATACAAAAAGTTTATAACTAAGCTGGAAAGGTAGTTTATAACTAAGCTGGAAAGGTAGTTTATAAGAATAAATTAAAAATATAAATAAAGCACTTTGACAGACCTGTGTGTGGGGATCTCAGTACTGGAATAGCAAAGAATGCTGCAGAGCAGGTCGGATGTGCATTTGACAATATTAACTCTGCACAAAGAAAATAACTTACTTGGTTTAAATTGTTTTGTGCTTCTGCGCCCTTTGAAATTGCTAATTTTATTCTTCTCCTATAGAAGAAAATAATAGTTTTGAGGATTTTTTTTTAATTAAAAATTTCAAACTTTTTCACAAGAATTACACTTTGCTCAGGCAATACAGAAGGAAAAATATAAAAACAAAACATATAAGGGGAAAAGAATTCCTCAATATCTTCATTAGACTATCAAAGGGGGAAGGACTGAGAAAAGCTGAAGAGAACCATTAATTACAAGAGAAAGAAATAAGGAATGGCATAAAGCTTAAAAAAAAGATTTTAATTTATTTAAAAAATTTATATACCGTTTAACACTAAATGGTTTACATAATTTACATGTACAATATTTAAAATAAACACCCTTTTCTTGTTCGTGTGTGTCAAAAACACCAAAGATGACATATGCACTCTTTGTTATACATGATGCCACGCTGATGGGACCGAGTGACTTGGGAGGGCAGTTGAGACATTTCACTGGCAGAGACCCATTTACAAAGCATATATTATTCCCAATTAAAATTTCCAAATTAATAAAAGTCTCTTTGTTTATTTGTAGATTGTTCTCTACCAGAGCATCTAATTCAGTAGCATAATTAAATGGAATAACTACTTCTGAAATTTATGTGGATGGGCGGGGATAAAGCACAGTTACTTACCGTAACAGGTGTTATCCAGGGACAGCAGGCAGATATTCTTGACTGATGGGTGACGGCACCGACGGAGCCCCGGTACGGACAATTTTAGAGTGATTGCACTCTAAGAACTTGGAAAGTTCTAGCAGGCCGCACCGCGCACGCGCGAGTGCCTTCCCGCCCGACAGAGGCGCGCGGTCCCCAGTTAGGATAAGTCAGCTAAGAAGCCAACCCGGGGAGGTGGGTGGGACGCAAGAATATCTGCCTGCTGTCCCTGGATAACACCTGTTACGGTAAGTAACTGTGCTTTATCCCAGGACAAGCAGGCAGCATATTCTTGACTGATGGGTGACCTCCAAGCTAACAAAAAGAGGGATGGAGGGAAGGTTGGCCATTAGGAAAACAAATTTTGCAAAACAGATTGGCCGAAGTGTCCATCCCGTCTGGAGAATGTATCCAGAAAATAGTGAGATGTAAAAGTGTGAACTGAGGACCATGTAGCAGCCTTGCAGATTTCCTCAATAGGCGTGGAACGGAGGAAAGCCACAGATGCTGCCATAGCTCTAACTCTATGGGCCGTGACAGAACCTTCCAGTGTCAGTCCGGACTGAGCATAACAAAATGAAATGCATGTTGCAAGCCAATTTGACAACGTACGTTTAGTAACAGGACGTCCTAATTTATTCGGATCAAAGGACAGAAAGAGTTGGGGAGATGATCTGTGGGGCTTAGTACGCTCTAAATAGTAAGCTAGAGCCCGCTTACAGTCCAAAGTATGCAGAGCCTGTTCTCCAGAATGCGAGTGAGGTTTCGGAAAGAAGACAGGCAGAACAATAGATTGGTTGAGATGGAATTCAGAGACAACCTTAGGGAGAAACTTTGGATGTGTACGCAGAACCACCTTGTCATGATGAAAGACAGTAAAAGGTGGATCTGCAACTAGTGCATGTAGCTCACTGACCCTCCTGGCAGAGGTAAGAGCAATAAGGGAAAGTACCTTCCAAGTGAGAAACTTGAAAGAAGCGGTAGCCAAAGGTTCAAATGGAGGCTTCATTAAGGCGGAAAGAACTACATTGAGATCCCAGATAACAGGAGGGGCTTTAAGAGGTGGTTTCACATTGAAAAGACCCCGCATGAATCTGGACACCAAGGGATGAGCTGAGAGGAGTTTTCCATGAACTGGCTCATGAAAAGCAGCAATAGCACTGAGGTGGACTCTGATGGAAGTAGACTTGAGGCCAGAGTCAGACAAAGAAAGAAGATAATCCAACAACGTCTCCACTGCGAGGGAAGTGGGATCAAAATGATGAAGAAGACATCAGGAATAAAATCGAGTCCACTTCTGATGGTAACATTGCAGAGTGGCCGGTTTCCTGGATGCGTCCAGAATGGAGCGAACGGGCTGAGACAAAAGAGTATCAGTCAAAGCCAGCCCGAGAGATACCAAGCTCTCAGGTGCAGAGACTGGAGGTTGGGATGTAGAAGGGTCTCCTGATGTTGTGTAAGCAGCGAAGGAAACAGTGGAAGAAGAAAGGGTTCCCTTGAACTGAGTTGAAGTAGAAGGGAGAACCAATGTTGCCTGGGCCACCGTGGAGCAATCAGAATCATGGTGGCTCGTTCCCTCTTGAGCTTGAACAAGGTTCTCAACATGAGAGGCAGAGGAGGGAAAGCGTACAGGAACAGATTGGACCAATCGAGGAGAAATGCATCCGCTGCCAGACGGTGAGGAGAGTAGAGTCTGGAGCAGAATAGGGGCAGCTGGTGATTGTGAGGAGCTGCAAAGAGGTCTATCTGAGGAGTGCCCCACTGAGCGAAGATGGACTGCAGAGTGAAAGGATCGAGTGTCCACTCGTGAGGCTGGAGAATTCTGCTGAGCTTGTCCGCCAAGGAATTCTGTTCTCCCTGAATGTAGATAGCTTTCAGGAATAGATGGTGATCTGTGGCCCAAGCCCAAATCTTCTGGGCTTCTTGGCACAAGAGGCGAGAGCCTGTCCCACCCTGCTTGTTGATGTAGTACATCGCAACTTGATTGTCTGTGCACAGCAGGAGGACTTGAGGAAAGAGAAGATGCTGGAAGGCTTTGAGGGCATAAAACATTGCTCTGAGTTCCAGGAAATTGATGTGATGTTTCATTTCCTGAGCTGTCCAAAGTCCTTGAGTTTGGAATTTGTTCAAATGAGCTCCCCAGGCATAAGGGGAGGCATCGGTGGTGATGACAAGTTGATGAGGAGGTAGATGGAACAGAAGACCTCAGGAGAGATTTGAGGATATCAACCACCATTGTAGAGACTGACGAAGAGATGATATGACAGATATGTGACGTGAGCAAGGATCCATCGCTTGGGACCACTGGGTAGCTAGGGTCCATTGAGGAGTGCGCAGGTGAAGACGTGCTAGGGGTGTGACATGAACTGTGGAGGCCATGTGGCCCAAGAGTATCATCATTTGCTTGGCAGAGATGGAACGTTGTGGAAGCACCTGCTGACATAGAGATTGAAGCGTTTGAAGACGGTTGGAGGGCAGGAACGCTCTCATGAGGACTGTGTCCAAGACTGCTCCAATGAATTGAAGTCTCTGAGTGGGGATGAGATGAGATTTGGGTAGATTGATCTCGAACCCCAGCAAACGTAGAAAAAGGATGGTCTGGTTGGTGGCCTGTAGTACTGTCTGAGATGAATTGGCCTTTATCAACCAATCGTCTAGGTAAGGAAAGACCTGAAGGTGGTGGGAACGTAGAAAAGCAGCCACCACAATCAGACATTTGGTAAACACTCTTGGAGAGGAGGCAAGACCGAAGGATAGCACCTTGTACTGGTAATGACAACGATTGATCATGAAGCGTAGGTACTGTCTGGAGGCCAGATTGACTGGTATGTGAGTGTATGCTTCTTTGAGATCGAGGGAACATAGCCTGTCGCCTTGATTGAGAAGAGGGTAAAGAGTGGCTAGAGAGAGCATTCTGAATTTCTCTTTGACCAAGCATTTGTTGAGATCGCGAAGATCTAAAATGGGTCTGAGATCTCCTATTTTTTTGGGAACTAGAAAATAACGGGAGTAGAATCCCTGCCCCTTTTGATCTAGAGGAACTTCCTCTATGGCGTTCAGAAGGAGGAGGGATTGAACCTCCTGAAGAAGGAGTGAAACCTGAGGAGTGTTCAAAGCAGACTCTCTTGGCAGACTTTGGGCAGGAAGTGTCTGAAAGTTGAGAGAGTAGCCGTGGCGGATGATGTTGAGGACCCACTGATCCGAGGTGATGGTTTCCCAACGGCTTATGAAAAGAGTAAGGCGTCCTCCTATGGGCTGCGGAAGGTGGACAGAAGGAGGAAGACTGGCTTTGTCCTGGAGAACTAAGTCAAAAGGGTTGAGTAGACTTTTGTGAAGGGGGAGGCTTCACCTGTGGTTGCTGCTGTGCTGGTCTAGCAGCTTGCCTCTGTTGTTGCCTCTGACGCCTGGGTTGTTGTGTGGCCTGTGGTAAAGGACGAGCCACAAATCTACGCTGGTAGGCCGACTGCTGGCGAAAAGGCCTGGTAGGTGGGGTTTTCTTTTTCGTTTTAAGGAGAGTGTCCCACCGAGTCTCATGAGCTGAGAGCTTTTGGGTAGTGGAGTCCATGGATTCTCCAAACAGCTCATCCCCCAAGCAAGGTGCATTGGCCAGGCGATCTTGGTGATTGACATCGAGTTCTGAAACTCTAAGCCAGGCCAGTCGCCGCATGGCCAATGACATAGCCGTGGCCCTAGAGGTCAGCTCAAAGGTATCATAGATTGATCTGACCATGAACTTATGAAGTTGTAAGAGCGATGAAGAAGTTTGGCGAAAGGCAGATCTTTTACAGTCAGGGAGGTATTTCTCAAAAGTTGACAAAGTTTGAATGAGATGCTTAAGGTAGAACGAAAAATGGAAAGCATAGTTCCCAGATCTATTAGCTAGCATCGCATTCTGATACAACCGCTTGCCAAACTTATCCATGGCCTTACCTTCTCTGCCAGGAGGGACAGAGGCGTACACACTAGCCCCCGTGGATTTCTTTAAAGTAGATTCCACCAGTAAAGACTCATGGGGGAGTTGCGGTTTGTCAAAGCCAGGAATAGGTATGACCTTATATAAGGAGTCCAGTTTGCGAGGAGCTCCTGGAATGGTCAAAGGTGTCTCTAGATTTTTATAGAAAGTCTCTCGCAAAATATCATGGAGAGGCAATTTTAAGAATTCCCTTGGAGGCTGGTCAAAGTCCAGTGCATCGAGAAATGCCTTGGATTTTTTGGATTCAGCCTCCAAGGGAATAGAGAGAGAGTCGCACATCTCTTTGAGAAAAGAGGTGAAAGAAGTTGCATCAGGTTTGGAGGACGGATCTAAACCAGAAGGATCCTCGTCCCCTGACGAACACTCTCCCTCAGAGAGGAAAGGCTCCTCTGAATCACCCCACAGATCAGGGTCCCTCACTTGAAAGCTACGGTCCCATTACTCCAGTGTGGAGGGTTCTATGTGTCGAGTTTTGTGAGTCGACTTACCAGACCTCTGAGAAACGGTACCGGGAGATGTTATCGGGTGTGCCGATGCCGAAGTTTGCACCGCCTGGTGTAAAGACCTCGGTTCCGGCGCTAAAATTGGCATGGACACCGAGGAAGCTGTATGTACCGGTACCGACAAAGTGGATACCGATAAAAGAGGCTGCTCCACTGCCGGTACCGGTAGCTCAGACCGGACCGGGACTGGAAGGCTCGGTGTCAGAAGAGCAGGCAGGAGCTGCTGCAATTGCTCTTTGAGCTGTACTTGCAGGACGGCGGCAATTCGCTCGTCCAGCGAAGGCACCGGTACTGCTTTTTTCTTCTGCGGTACCTTTGGTGCCGCTCTACACTCCGAAGAGGAACCCGAGGTCGAAGGGCTAACCTCAATCGGAGTGGAGCGCTTCCGTGGGCGCCTCGAGGTCGGCAGGATTGGGCTCGCTGCCACTGAGACCGGAGGGCGCTCCAGCGGGGAAGGCTTCTTAGCCGGCTTACCTGAGGAAAGCGAAGCCGGCGCGGTATCGCGCGGTGTCAATGAGGTAGGTGCCGACTGCGTCGGGGCCGAAGTCGGGGTCGGTGCCGCCGAATCCGACATCTCGGTAACAAACAACAACCGCTGTTGAATCTGGCGGTTTTTTAGAGTTCTCTTTTTCAGAGTGGCACAGCGGGTGCAGGTGGACGCCCAATGGTCAGGACCGAGGCACTGTAAGCACCAGTTGTGCGGGTCGGTAAGAGAAATGGGCCTCGCACACCGCTGGCACTTCTTAAAACCGGGTTGGGGGGGCATGAACGTAAAAACGGCTTCTGCCAAATCGAAGGCCGAGGCCTCGATGGTGGCAGCAGGCCCCGCCGGGGCGAACCCGAAAAAATGAGAAAAAAAGAAAAGAAAATTCTTCTCTTTTTTTTTTTTTAAAAAAAAGAAAATAAGAAATAAAATACCGAAAAGGTTTACGCGAGCGGGAAGGCGTTTGAGAAAAAATTTCAACAGCCGTTGAAAGTGCGTCTTCTTAGCTCCGCGGAAACTAAGAAACTGGGGACTGCGCGCCTCTTTCGGGCGGGAAGGCACTCGCGCGTGCGCAGTGCGGCCTGCTAGAACTTTCCAAGTTCTTAGAGTGCAATCACTCTAAAATTGTCCGTACCGGGGCTCCGTCGGTGCCGTCACCCATCAGTTAAGAATATGCTGCCTGCTTGTCCTGGGATAAGAGAGATTACTTGTGGGGACGGATTTGATTTGCATGGGAACAGAACTCTCTACAGGACACCTGTGTGATTTTCTGAATCTGAGGAAAGGTGAAGGCAAAAGGTAAGAGTCTATGCTTTCCCTGTTCTCTAAATGCACAACCCTGCTACAATACCTCATCTTCCTCTAGTATTTCTTCTTCATCCCCAGAATCCAGAAGTAGCTTCCTCTTTCTCCTTAGACGTTGTGGTCGATCGGTGTCCAAGACCTGACCAATGCCTAGACCAGAGCCCCGGCTGCTCAGACGACTTTGCACCTCTGTGGTGCTCTCTCTGGATTCTCTACAAGTTATAGACCCCAAAAGACAAGCATAGACATAAGAGGTGCTAAAATCACACTCGGGCCCACAGGTTGTCAAAGTTATACATACAGAGTGGCATTTTAGGAAGAATATACAAACTGGAATTAAGACGTCTAGGTCAGGACAAAGTACAGGGTGCCCACAAAAACACTCCTTGATTTTAAATGGTTACAAAAGCAAAACTTATTGGACTATGTTTATAAATAAGATGACAGCAAATACAAGTCCCAAAAAGCCCAGTTAGCAAGATCTTACACAATCGCTTGCACTTTCACCCTTTTAAGCTGCAATTGGTGCAGAAGTTACAACCTTCAGACAATGCAACGTGACAAAATGATCAGGTGTAGCTCCCGAGATCACCAGACATTACTTGTTTCATGTCTTTTTCCTTTGGGGGTACGTGAAAGATAGAGGGCTCCTTTTACTGAATTGCCGTGCGCTAGACGCTAACGCCAGCATTGAGCTGGCGTTAGTTCTAGCCGCGTAGCATGGGTTTAGCATGCGCTAAAAACGCTATTGCAGCTTGGTAAAAGAAGCCCTCCACTACCCGCAACTATGGATGATCTGCAGGAATGCATCACTGAAGCTAAAAACATGATCACGCCAGATATGCTTTGGAGAGTCTGGTCAGAGCTTGATTATCAAATCGATGTTTGCCGAGTAATAGGTGGGGCGCACATCGAGTGTATGTAATCAACAGATACCAGATGAAACTGTAGCCTCAAAGGTGAAAGAATATTCCAATACATTTTGGTTTCGTAACCATTTAGAATCAAGGAGGGTTTTTATGGGCACCCTGTATTTTAAAAAACAGAATTTGCCGAGTAAAACCTGTTTAAAATTACATGGCGAGATGGATATTTCTGGTTATATAGAACTTCATTGTAGAAATATGCACCTAAAATTTCAATGGGTTAAAACGAGCATATAAACGTTAACACATCGGCACATAAATGTTTACTTTATGAAATAACATCACAAACGTGTGATGAAACAAAAATATTTTATGTTAGCCATTTTTGAAACACAAATGTTTATTCTTCCTGAAGTTCTCTCAGAGTCTGGTATCCCCTACCAGTTAGCAGTTGTAAATCCTGACATTGAACTTTTTGGACACAGATGCATTCCTCTTCTGAAATAGGGAATACGTTTTTTTAGGCCTTCCCTTAGTCCCACCCAAAACACACAGAGACCATGCCCTTTGCCTGTTTTTCAATTTTATATACTCTGGCTTTGTAAAATCAGGATTTAGACTTTACGAAATATTACATTACATTAGTATTTATGGATCGCTAATTTGCCCCAGAAGACGTTCAATGCGATTTACAATTTAGAAGAGCCTGGCCATATCCAGGGATTACATTATTTCATTAGGGTTTTAGCGCCAGCAGCAGCGGTAACTGCTCCGACACTCATAAAATTCCTATGAGCATCGGAGCAGTTACCGCCGCTGCCTGCGCTAAAACCCGCGCTATGCCTTCGTAAAAGAGGGTGTTAGTTTGTGTAGGCGTATGATTATGGCATATGGTTTGGAGAGAAGATTTGGCTATATCTATCTAGTGTTGTAGTCTTGATATTACATGTCAGTTTATGCAAATCTAAAACTCAAATATCACTTCTAAAATAAACACCTTACTAGAATCTACATCACTATACCTCTTCTATGTCAAATTCACAGGAAGTAACAAAAAGCAAGCCTCTAAGTTTTGTCTACATATAAAAATGATGTGTGTTTTATGCTTAAGGGTAATGGGAGGATACCTTAGGTAGGGGGGGTAGGGAAAGTATGGTGGGGGTTGGGTTTTTTTTGTTAGTTTATACACAACATAAATTATTAAGACTCATTGGACTGCTTATATGATTTTTTAAAATTGTGAACAAAATGCATGTGTATTTAACCATTCGAAGCATGTTCAGAGAATATTTAACAGAATAAGGTTGTTCACCTATCTCTGTGCTGCTGTGAGCAGGTCCTGCTACAGAACCTGCCATTCTCCAAGCTGTTCATTTTCCCAGTGTGGCCACAGTTTGTACAGGCTTTGTCCCCTGAATTAGAATCAGACATACTGCCCTTGGGCACTGCAGAAGAAACGGGAGAAATTATTCAAGGAAAGACATTTACTCGATGGGAAAGGAGCAAGCAGCCCTGCTGGCTTAATATTCAGTGCTATCAGTACCCTAGATAGATAGATATATATACACACACACACACAAGAACAGCAAGACCAAACAAACTATTGAATAATCACACAAAAGTTAAATAACACTAAGGGCTCCTTTTACTAAGCCGCATTAGGGCTTTAATGCGCGGAAAAACGCAAGCTACATTGCCGTGCGCGCTAGACCTTAATGCCAGCATTGAGCTGGCGTTAGTTCTAGAAGTGTAGCGCACGGTAATTTCCTGCGTGCGCTAAAAAAACTAGCGCACCTTAGTAAAAGGAGCCCTAAAACTAATCAAATATAATTTAAAACTTAAAAAAAAATTTTTTTTATAAATGTTTTTATAAGATTAAGTTATCCTAAAACATTACAATTACTACCACTTTTCTTTACCTGATAATATAGGCACCACAAAGTGATAGATATGCAAACTAACCAATGAGAAAGTCTCATGTTTTTCATTAGAATAAAGGCCTACACACACGGCAAAATTCCACCTAAGTACACCCACGCTGCTCCCTGTGACCCTGTGCAAGTAACTTAATCCCCTCATCGCCCCAGGCACATTCGACAGATTGTGAGCCCGCCAGGACAGACAGGGAAAAATGCTTAAGTACCTGAATATACTCATGTAAAAACCGTTCTGAGCTCCCTTGAGAGAACGATATAGAAAATTTAATGAATTATTAATTTTTTTTTTTAACTTCTCATAGCTCACCAACTGTATCAAGTTAGAGCAGACCCCACATGGGACTTTAAACTGTAGTCAGTGTTGGTACTGGTGGCAAGGCGTATAGTTGAGGCTCCTCTAAATATAGAAAACCTGTGGAGGTGGGGGAAATAGGGGGAGGGACTCGACCCTTTCGAGTGTGGCACCCCCGAGGTTGGTAAGACCTCCAAGAGGGTCCCCCAAGCTCTATCTAGACAGCAAAAGGGACCAGAAAAAAAGTTTCCTAACCAGATCCAATAGGCCCAAAACAAACCTCAGCATAGACTGCACAGTCTTACCACTCCATCTGCTGGACTGAGAAAAGACTGATTGTACGCACAGCCCACTTGTACTGTAGCCAAAAGTTAGTGTCTCAGCCTCCACCTGCTGGCAGAGGAGCGTAAAGCACAGTTACTTACCGTAACAGGTGTTATCCAGGGACAGCAGGCATATATTCGCACCGGGTGCACTTTTTGAAACCGGTCAAAGGCCGGGACATAGAAAATGAAACCGGCCGCGGCCCACGTGGCCGCCACAACCCGGAAGCCTCCAGGTTGCCTCAAAACGAAGATGAGCAGGAAAAAAGAGGCGCACAACGACTTTAAACTCTAAAAATAAGAAAAAACGCAGTGCTAGAAGGCACTTGGGGCAGAGCCTAAAAATACACGACTTCTAGGCTTCGCGGAAAAAAACGAACTGGAGACCACGAGGAGGGGATGCGCCCTCTAGTGGAGCAGGAAGGCACGCATGCATGGTGCAGCAGAGCAAACTTAAATCTTCAATCAAGTTTGCTTGAAAAGCTGTCCACATCGGGGCTCCGTAGATGACGTCACCCCCATGTGAGAATATCATGCCTGCTTGTCCTGGGATAAACCCAACCGTTCCTGTGCCAATCTGGAGGGACGCTAAAGAAGCAGATATATTTTGAAAACAGGCTCAGTTAGGTACACGCTTAGATTATGAGAGCAAAAATGCCTACTGAAAACTGAATGTACACCACTTTGATAGTTTTGGGGCTTGTAAGTTATACATATATGAAATAAAATAAAAATAAGTAAGAACTACAAACAATTTATATTCTGTTTATTTTCCCTCTGTGTGGATATGAGGAGGATCAGTGCCAAAAGCACATCCAGTGGACTGTTATTGCGGGCAGGGTTAGAAACAGATGGGAACCCATAGCGATAAGGCTGGCAGTAGCATCAGGACAGACAAATTGTGGTACAGCAAGTGACCTGCCTTTAGAGTCAGTCTCAAAGTTGACTAAGAAGCACAAAAAAGGAGACATTACTTTTAAGGGTGGCAGTTTACCTTCGGGCTCAGTGGTGTTGGGGGTGACTGTGGCAGGACTGGCAGCAGCGGGAGTGGATGCACGAGAATTAAGGCCAACAGTGGTAATGCTTGTGGTGGTAGCTATGGTTGGTAAGGCAAGAGATTTTATGGCTTCTGCTTCTACTTCTGTGATTATTTCCAACGTCCCAAATTCACTGAGGCGAAACTGTATGAAAGAAAGAAAGGTTAACTAATAACAAGGCATAACAATCAGTAGTGATGCTAAATGAGACACCATTCAATAAATCTGTCCAGCAGACCAATGGTCCTAAAATGGTACTAATGTCATAATGAATCATGTTCTCGGGGCTTGCAAAGCATGAAGAAGAGAGCTGTTGATAATTTTATACAACTAAAGCATCATCCACCTGGTAATGAAACAGCATGAGCAAATTCAGCCATGATACAATCAATCACTCTCACAGGGCTGGCCTGGTGGTTTAGTGGTAGTATTGAGCTTAATTCAGGTCAGGCATCCATTTCCCAGGCCAGTTGGGATGTAGTAGTAGCAGCAGCAGCAGCAGAAGTAGTATAGCTTCTGAGTCAGGAAAGCAATGGGGAACTTCAACCATAACTCAATGATGACATCTAAGGTCCATGTTAGCTGAGCTCCGGAAGAAGCTACAGTTTCTCCTGACTAATAAACCCTGCATAGTTTGGAATGAAGCTCATAATTCCACAGGTCAACGGACGCCAGTTCTAATTGAGCTGAAAGCCAAAAGAAGCAGAAGGAAACTAACAGACCAATACAAAAATTCATACCCATCACTCCCACATAAAGGACAAATGTACAGCAATACATTACTGACAGAACTGTTGGTAAAAAGTGAATATTCTGTTTTATGTGTGGAGAAAGAGAACATACTAAGCAGCAGCAAATGCAATTAGCAATCAGAAAATATCCAGTTGAACACATTATCACTAGCCTCATGAAAAAGAATTTCCAAAGATGTCCTCTGACACAAGTCTTAAGATGAGCATTAGGACAAATTTGAGAAAAGGTTAGATAAGTTCCTGCTAAACCGGAATGTACGTAGGTAAGGCTAGACTCAAATAGGGCACTGACCTAAGGGCGGCCGTGCGAATGGACTGCTGGTCACGATGGACCACTGGTCTGACCCAGAAGTGGCAATTCTTATACTCTGATACAGGAATTAACTCCTGTTATGGTATATGAAAACTAAAAGTCAAAATAGCAAAACTTTTTTAGATGGATGGCTCCTCATTAGAGACATTAAAGCTTTCAAAACAATGCGGTGGAGAAAAAGCCTCAGACTAATGTGACAACCACATCTACTCAAAGATCAAAATAAGCTGTCATGAATCATATCATAGGAATAAAAAACTCCACACAAAGTCTTAGTAAGTCTCAAAATGACCAGCAACCATCCATATGCACAAAAAAAAAAAAAAACCCAACACCTCACGGAACTTATCTGATGCCTCAGAAGCCACGCTCACTCCCTCAATGCCATTCTTCCAACATATTTCCACTTCCAATACGTCCCAGTTAATTGCTTCTCAAACTCAACCCTTTTGACAAGGGTCCTTGTTTTAGTGAATCGTAGCTGCTTAGGGGTTCTCACACGACTCTGTGCACCAACACTGTATCAATGGCAGCGAGGAACAACAAAAATCCTAAAAAATGACGTGTATAAATCCCAAGACATACAACACAATCTTCTATGTCACATCCAGATATGAATACTCAATAGAATGCATGCCATTCAAATCTCTGATTTAGTCCGTGAGGTCAAACAGTGTTCAAATAGTATATTCATCTTTGTTCTTTTTGGCAAAGTTTGCTCTTCACATTATCCAAACGTTGAGACGACAACATGGAATCAATCACAAAACATTTAAAAACACTAAACTAAATGTTTTTTTTCATAACAATGCACACACAAGCTGCATATTGAACCTATGTTCAAACATCCCTGTAGTTAAAGTGCATGAAGTTTGGCTCACCTGCACTAATTGTACTGTTTTAGTTTGGGGTTGTACACTTTGCTGAGAAATATTAATAAAAATAAATTTGGGAACAAGGAAAAAAAAAACCCAAACCCCAAAAAACTGCATATCCAATGCAGACGCTCCCTGGTCTCCAGAAATTCTTCAATCACCCTCAGTGCTTCCTGAACATACGTTGATGGCAATGCTCCCTTTAAGTACTGGCTGGGTGTAAGCAATTTTTTCTCATGTGAGCAACAAGTTCTAAACATTTTTTTTCACATGACAAATAAGCCTAAAACCCAACAATTTTCCAGATTTTCAAGTATTTTGTGAGTGATGCTCCTAGAATGTATGAGCTCACGTACTCAGCTTAAGAGGGAACATGGATCAAGAGGGAATAATGATTATAAAGGGCCTCAAAAACAGACCCACATAGTGACAAATTTTTCCCCCAACATAAGAGCCCTTAGAGAACACAATTGGGCGGCCTGGGAGTTTAACTGGATCCTTGTGAACTTTAGGTAAAAAATTGGCATTTGAAAAAGTTTGATTATTCAAAAACTTGTATTTAGCAGATGTTAAAAATAAACAACCTGCTTCCTTACCCTTCAATGTGATATTCAAAATCTCCATCAACTGCATATAAGTGTTTTTCATCAGATAATTGTACTCCTATTGTCTGCTTTCCTAATGACTATTGACTATAGATGCACATCTCCTTACGAGAGGCATAGAGGGTTATGGGTGACTAAAACTACATCAGGTATATACCTGATATGGCCTCCGCGTGTGCGGATCGCCGGACTCGATGGACCATGGGTCTGATCCGGAGATGGCAGTTCTTATGACTCATTCATCAAATCTTATAAACTCTTCTGTTCCTCCCTGGTTAAATTATACCGTCTCCCACCTTTACGTGCTTCCAACCTGGACAATTCTGAATAAATTAAAGATTTAAAGCCTGACAATAGGGTCAGCCAAACAAGGTGGAATCCACCTACTCTTCCTGTACCACTGAACAATCATATACATTCCTGGATGTAGAAAAATAAATCTTCAACTGCAACACTCGAAAAAAAATTTTCTAAGTCCACTCTCATCTGAAAGGGATCATTGTCTAAACGGGACAAACATCTACCCTTTAGCTATAGTACAGTAATACCTATAGGTCATTCACTGATAGAACTCATGCAGATAAATTAATCACTCCGCTGTGAACAGTACTTCTAGCTGTATGTGTCGCCCATTTCCTGTTGGACTTGCTGCCCCTTCCTATTAAAAAATGGGAGGATCTCACATCTCTCTCATTAACCTCTTCACCGCTGATAGATAATTCCGTCAAGGTGAAACCCTTATTGCTTCTTTCACAGCATCTCTACGCATCCAACAGTTAACATACCCCTATAATCTTTTTTTAATCTCATTGAGATTTTCTAAATTTTTGGACCCATCAATCTTCCTTATACTTATCAATTTTAGTTTTGATGTCTTGCATTTCTTGCTGAAAATCCATTTCTCCCTTCAGTTCTTCTATCCAGAGCTTAATCCGGCAGTTTTATGTATTAGCCTTCTCTTATGCTGTTTGAATGGTCAACAGCATCAGATCCAACAAACACTGATTCAAGATGCTATTTCAATTCTTAATAAACTGATCATCATCTAAAAAAGATGAGGCTCTTTACTTATGCATAAACCTAAGGAATGATCTCCTTCTTACAATAATTGACTAGGCCTGCGCTGTGAATCTCAATTTGACTTATATTTTTAAAAGAATCAATTTAGGATTACTGTATTTATTGCTCCATAAGACGTACCTGACCATAAGACGCACTCTAGATTTAGAGGAGGAAATCAAGAAAAAAACCATTCTGAACCAAATTCTTCCTGCCAGGCTCTGCACCCAACCTCACACTCCTTGCCAAGCTCTGCACCCTGTCCCCCCTCCCTGCCAGGCTCTGTACCCTGCCCCCCTCTGGTGGTTTACTGGTAGGCCGGGACAGGGCAGGCATGCCTCCCCCCTCCCAGGCAGCCCCCCAGACAGGCAGGAGCACTCCTCATCCCAGGCCTACCCCCCAGGCAGGCAGGCCTACCCCCCTCCCAGGTAGTCCCCCCCAGGCAGGTAGGCCTCCCACCTCCAGACCTCCCCGCAGGCAGGCAGGCCCAACCTCACCCTCATTATTTTTAATTTGGCAGGCAGGCAGGCCCCCGCCCCCCCTCCCCCATATCTATTTTTAATTAGGCAGGGCAGCTCCCAGCCTCCCTCCCTCACCCCCACCGTTACCTTTTTTAAATTCTAAGGCCCTCCCTCGCTGGAAGCAGCTGCCTGGAGCATTGACAGCTGACGCGGCTTCCTTGGAGTCTTCTTCCTTTGCGGCAGAGTGGCACACAAGGCTGCCGGCCTGGTCCCGCGCCGCTTCCCGCGAGAACTCTCCTCGGAATTTACAAAAAGGTAACGGGAGGGGTTTGGGTATTCGCTCCATAAGACGCACCCTTATTTCCATCCCCTTTTTGGGGGTGGAAAAAGTGCATCTTATGGAGCGAAAAATACGGTAGATGTAACGGTGTTCATCGTCATGGTTAAAAAGGGGCTTGCAAAGTTGTGTCCTGCTGGTTGCCTGAAAATTGGGCACCACTGTTCCAAGCCTGAGCTATTGAACTCTCAAAATCTTTATCACACACTCTACTGAAGGGGTACCAAAATACTGAAGTCAAAATACAAAAAACTTTTTTGTTACACTGTGTTAAATGGATGACTCCTCATAAGAGACATTAAAGCTTTTAAAACAACGTGGTGGAGAAAAAGCCTCAGACTAATGTGACTGCCACATCTACTCAAACAACAAAAGAATCATATCAAAGGCATTAAAAAAAATCCACATACAAAGACTTTACTAACACAGCAGAGGTTTCTACCACGGACTGGAGCATCGTTCTGTATCTGAAGATAATATTTTTTGAATGGAATGATATAATAGTCATAATTGGATCTAATGATTGACTATACAGAGGGTGACTCCTTAATCTTCAGGTTTCTACCATGGGCTGGCAAGGTAGCTCCGATGCTCAAAGAATTCCTATGAGCGTTGAAGCATTTACCTCACTGGCCTGCAGCAGAAACCTCTCCTGCAGCGTTTTAAAAGCCAGTGTTAATAAAGGTTTGTGTGTGGAGTTTTTTATGCCTACGATATGATTCACGACAGCTTTTTTGAGAAGATGTAGCCGTCACGTTAAGTCTAAGGTATTTTTCTCCACCACATTAAAGCTTTCAAAACAATGTCTCTAATGAGGAGCCATCCATCTAACACAGTGGGATAAAAATTTGGGGGGGGGGGGTATTTTGACTTTATTCAGTAATTTGTTACTCCCTCTCAGAGTATATGCAAAACTAATCCATCTGAAGACATCACCCCGGTGGAAATGTCTTAAGTTTGTTCTGTCCTGAGCTGATATGAGAATAGCTGGTGGTGTTATCTGATGCTACTAACTTAAAAAATTCATCCAGAGCGTCCCAAGAAATTTTCATAGTCTAAAGCAGGGGGTCCTAATCCTTGAGGTCCACAATCTAGCCTGGCTTTCAGGATTTGCACAATTAACATGTATGAGATCTATTTATATTTACTGCACACATATAGACCTAAAATATTCATTGAGGAAATCCTGAAAACTAGGATGGGTTATGAACCCTGAGGATTGAATTTGAGGACCCCTAGTCTAAAGTGTCTAAAAATATCAATTTCTTCCTGAAAACTACAAATCTGCAAGTGTTTCATCTTTTTTAATACATTTCTCAAACACATATCAATGGCAGGACAGTTTTAACAGCAACTGTTAACACAACGTGCTATCAGTAACAAGTTCAAAAAACCAATACCAAACATTATGCAGCTATATTAGCCTCAAGCATGCAAAAAATTAAGCAACCATCATGTATATCTATGATATAAATTTTAAAAAATTGTATTATATAGTTTTAATTGGAGGAAAAAATAAAATGTATATACACAAGAACATAAGAAGTGGCGAGGCGGCACGGGAAGACTTCCCATGAGGTGAATGGAGGAGCCTCGGATTGTCGAGGCGTAACTCCGACACCTGCAGCGCCTCGCCCCCGAGCGGCGAGGAACGATCGTGCCTCCGAGGCGAGCCCCGCGGCCGCTTAGACTTCCTCGATCGGCGCCCCGTCCGAGGTCGCTTCGAGGGCGAGGCGTCCCGAGAAGACCCCGAGGAGGAGGAGGAAATACGGCGCACTCTGCGCAACTTTTCCTTGGGCCTCACACTCCGCTCAGGCGGCCCCCCCCGAGGTCGAGGTCGAGGGCAGGGCCGGGACCGAGGTTAAGGGGGCCACAGTACCCGAGACCGAGGTCACCGAGGCCGGGGCTCCCGAGGTCGAGGGAGCCGAGGCCGGAGCCTCCGAGGCCGAGGGCGCCCCGGCCGAGGTCGAGGGCGCCGGAACTGCAGCCCGCTGCAACACTTCCAGGGCCCCCGACAGCTCCGATGAAATCAGGGCTCGAAGGAGTTCCTGGAAGGCCGGAATCCCCACGAAGGTGGGGAGTTCCGAGTCCGGAGCACACTCCCTGGAGGGCGACCTCGGTCTCGAGTATTCCCTCGGGGTGTGCGAAGTCGAGGTCCGAGGCGGGGCCGGGGTCGACCCACCCGCCTTAGCCGGAGTAGAGGACGGCTTCTTTGCTGAAGGGGATGGAACAGAGGACTTACCCGAAGCTGGTTTTCCTGAAGACGCCTTCGAAGACGAGGGCCGAGGCGAAGCCGAGGCCCCCGAGGACGCCGAGGCCGAGGTCAAGGCCGGGGCCGAGGCCGAGGCCGACGTCGAGGCCTTGGGCGGCGCATCCACGGCGAACAATTCCGCCATTCTGGCCTTACGGCGACGGAGGGCTCTGTTTTGAAAAGTCGCACAGCGATCACACGAAGCTGTCGGATGATCCGGCCCAAGACAGACAATGCACCACCGGTGAGGGTCAGTGATGGAAAGTAACCTCTCACACCGGCTGCACTTCTTAAATCCCGTAACAGGACGGGACAGCAACGAAAAAGAAGGCCGGGAACGACTGACGTCCCGCGGCCACGGCTGCCGGGAGCCCCCGGAGCCTAACGAAAAATAAAATATATTTTTTTTTTTTTTACGAAAGGAAAAAAGAAAGCAGCACCGCGAATCGATCAAAAAATTAAAGAAAAACAACGAAACGCGGCAGCTAGAAGGCAATACAACTGGAGCTCAGATCCACAGGGCTTTCTGGCTCCGCGGAAAAAATTGAACTGAGGACCACGAGGTGGGATGCGCCCTCTAGTGGGCGAGAAGGCATGCACGTGCGTGGTGCAGTGTGCAAACTTGAAACTTCTAGCAAGTTTGCTTGAAAAGCTGTCCGCGCTGGGGCTCCGTAGATGACGTCACCCACATGTCAGAATATCATGCCTGCTTGTCCTGGGATAAAAAATGTATATACACAAGAACATAAGAAGTTGCATCCGCTAGGTCAGACCGAAAGGTCCATCGCACCCAGCAGTCTGCTCCCGCGGTGGCCCATCAGGTCCATGACCTGTAAGGTGATCCTTGTCTACACCCTTGGATCCCCTTTATCTATACCCTTTCATAACCTATCCCTACCTTTATCTGTATCCCTCAATCCCCGTATCCTTCAGGAATTTATCCAATCTTTCTTTGAAACCCGGTAGTGTACTCTGTCCTATCACAACCTCCGGAAGTGAATTCCAGGTGTCCACCACTCTCTGAGTGAAAAAGAACTTCCTAGCATTTGTTCTAAACCTGTCCCCTTTCAATTTCTCTGAATGCCCCCTTGTTCTTGTGGTTCCTAGTAGGCTGAAGATTCTGTCCCTTTCTACCTTCTCTATGCCCTTCATGATCTTGAAAGTTTCTATCATGTCTCCTCTGAATCTCCGCTTTTCCAGGGAGAAGAGCCCCAGCCTTTCTAACCTGTCTGCGTATGAAAGGTATTCCATACCTTTTATCAGTTTCGTTGCTCTTCTTTGAACCCTCTCAAGTATCGCCATGTCCTTCTTGAGGTAAGGTGACCAATACTGGACACAATACTCCAGATGTGGGCGCACCATCACACGATACAACGGCATGATCACTTCCTTCGTCCTGGTTGTATACCCTTCTTAATAATACCTAACATTCTATTTGCTTTCTTTGAGGCTGCTGCACATTGTGCCGCTGGTTTCATTGTTGTATCCACCAGCACACCCAAGTCCTTTTCAATGTTGCTTACCCCCAGCACTGTTCCCCCCATTTTGGACCTGAACATCGGGTTCTTTTTCCCTAAATGCATGACCTTGCATTTCTCTATGTTAAAGTTCATTTGCCATTTATTTGCCCACTCCTCCAGTTTGTTTATAAATACATTGAACAGCAGCGGTCTGAGTACCGACCCCTGCAGAACACCGCTCGTGACCCTCCTCCAGTCCGAGTAGTGGCCCTTCATTACAACCCTTTGCTTTCTGCCCGCCAACCAGTGTTTAATCCATCTGTGCACGTCCCCCTCCACCCCGTGGTTCCACAGCGGCTACTTAGGAAGCTGTGGAACCACGGGGTGGAGGGGGACGTGCACAGATGGATTAAACACTGGTTAGTTATAAATGACCTAGAAACGGGGACGAAGTGTGAAGTTATAAAATTTGCGGATAACACTAAACTCTGTAACAGGGTCATAACAGCGGAAGAATGTGAAGCCTATAAAGGGACCTAAAGACATTAAGGAGTGCACTAAAAAGGGATCTAATATATTTAGCATTATCAGCTAAGGGAAAGTGACTTTCTAGTTGGATGCACTATAGACATGTAACATATTTTGGTCATTGTTAACATTGTTTCTCTTTTCCTTACTCTGATATTACTTCCCGGAAGTGTCGCAATCCCGTCTTTCCAGTCCAAGGCACTCATTACATCAAAGTCCTGAGTCGCTGTTGTGTCTTGTTTTCCTTCTGAGACATTGTATTCCATCTTCCAGATTAAATCGTATCTTGGAGAAACCACTGTGGAAGTTATTTAAAATTTTTAAAAAAGCATTTAAATAACAGTACGAGTTACCTGCATTTTCCTTTTAACACAACTGAGTATCCTATTCTGTGTTAGTGCAAGTTATATCAAAACAAATAAAATAAAAATACACAAAATCTTTGCTCTGCACATCAATTTTACCCAACAACTATTCTCCAAGACATTAACAAGAAATATGACGGGGGATGAAGCAGATTCTTCTTTCTGACTTCAGTACCGGGCAAAATGGTGGAAATAATTATAAAAATTAAACTTGTGGAACACGTAGACAAACATGATTTAATGAGACGGAGTCAGCATGGGTTCAGCCGAGGGAGATCTTACCTCACCAATTTGCTTGATTTCTTTGAAAGTGTGAATAAACATGTGGATAGAGGTGAGCTGGTTGATGTAGTGTATCTAGATTTTCAGAAAGCTTTTGATAAAAGTTCCTCATGAGAGGATCCTGAGAAAATTAAAGAGTCATGAGATAGGTGGCAAAGTTCAGTTGTGGATTAGGAATTGGTTATCAGATAGAAAACAGAGGGTAGGGTTAAATGGTCATTTTTCTCAATGGAGGAGAGTAAACAGTGGAGTGCCAGCAGGGGTCTGTACTGGGACTGGTGCTATTTAACTTATTTATAAATGATCTGGAAATTGGAACAATGAGTGAGGTGATTAAATTTGCAGATGACACTAACTGTTCAAAAGTTGTTAAAATGCATGCGGATTGTGAAAACTTGCAGGCAGACTTTAGGAAAAAGGAAGACTGGGCGTCCAAGTGGCAGATGAAATTTAATGTGGACATATGCAAAGTGATGCACATTGGGAAGAATAACCCAAATCACAGTAACCAGATGCTGGGGTCCACCTTGGGGGTTAGCGACCAAAAAAAGGATCTGGGTGTCTTCGTCAATTTGTGGCAGCGGCCAAAAAAGCAAACAGGATGCTAGGAATTATTAAAAAAGGGATGGTTAACAAGACTAAGACTGTTATAATGCCCCTGTATCACTCTATGGTGCAACCTCACCTTGAGTAATGCATTCAATTCTGATCACCTTATCTCAAAAAAAATTTTAATTGAACTAGAAAAGGTTCAAAGAAGAGTGAACAAAATGATAAAGGAGATGGAACTCCTCTCATATGAGGAAAGACTAAAAAGGTTAGGGGGCTCATAATCGAAACGGAAATACGTCTAAATTGGCACTTGGACGATAAATAAGACAAGTCGTCCAAATGCCGATAACCGAAATGGGTTTTAGACGTATTTAAAAACAGCTTAGGCCTCTTGAGTGCTGCTGTGCACCCAGAACTGAAAGAGGCATTTTATGAGGAGTGGTCAGGGCGGTATCTGGGCGGGATGTGGGCTGACCTAGACTTAGTTGTACTGCAAGTATAACCGAAAGTGTAACAAGGTTGCCTGGATGGAACCTGTACATTGTGTCTTAAGTGATGTAAAAGCAGGTCTAAGTGCCCAGAAGGTATCCAAAGTGGCCAGATAAACCCTGCAGATGTGAAGTACAGACCACCCCCCCCCCCCACACACACACACTTCCCCAGTGCTCACAGACCCCCCTCACAACACCATAAAAATCAGAATAAAAATGTACAAGACTGCCTCCAGAACATCAGCACCTGGAATAGGAAAACCTAGTATAGCAGCACAGAGGTGGCTTATGTAGTATGGGGCTACTAGGGTTGCAGACAGGTGGGTCTAGTAAGTTTTGGGGGGCTCACCATTACCTATAAGGGAGTTCTGGTGAGATGTTTATATGGTACCCTTTTTGTGAAGCTCGCACCAGTGCCCTGTAAGGTTACCCACTACTGTGTTGCCGTGTCTGGGTGTCCAATCAATCACTTTGCTGGCCCCTTCCATGTCCAAAAGGTCTTGTTCTAGACGTTTTTGACTTGGACAAAATTTTGGACGAGAATGGGGTATAAAGATAGACGACTTAGCGGTCTGGCCGACCAAATGGCTGGACATATACTTGGACGATTTTTGAAAAAAAATACGTATTTTGGACGTATTTTTTGGGAATGGACTTTAGGCATGCCGACTTTGGGCGACTAGCAACTTAGGCCCAAACTGGATTTAGACGTTTCTTTTGATTATGCCCTTCCACGGCTCTTCAGCTTGGAAAAAGAGATGCCGAGGGGAGATATGAATGAAGGCTACAAAATCCTGAGTGGAGTAGAACGGGTACAAGTGGATCGATTTTTCATGCCATCAAAAATTAAAGACTAGGGGGACAATCAATGAAACTGCAGGAAAATACTTTTAAAACCAAAAGGAGGAAATATTTTTTCACTCAGAGAATAGTTAAGCTCTGGAACGCATTGTCTAAGGCTGTGGTAAGAGCAGATAGCGTAACTCAGGGATCTCAAAGTCCCTCCTTGAGGGCCGCAATCCAATCGGGTTTTCAGGATTTCCCCAATGAATATGCATTGAAAGCAGTGCATGCACATAGATCTCAAGCATATTCATTGGGGAAATCCTGAAAACCCAAGGAGGGACTTTGAGGCACTTGGCGTAGCTGATTTTAAGAAAGGTTTGGACAATTTCCTGGAGGAAAAGTCCATAGTCTGTTATTGAGAAAGACATGGGGGAAGCCACTGCTTGCCCTGAATTGGTAGCATGGAATATTGCTACTCCTTGGGTTTTGGCCAGGTACTAGTGATCTGGATTGGCCACCGTGAGAACAGGCTACTGGGCTTGATGGACCATTGGACTGACCCAGTAAGGCTATTCTTATGTTCTATTTTCTGCCAAATTTTCAATAGCTATTTTTTGTATTGTGGAATGTTATGTGCTTAATGGTTAATTCCTTGCTGTTACTAATAACTTTTTAACATTTTGTCTACAAATAAGTTCTTTACATAGGTAAAGCTGGCATGAAAAAATGTTCACATTACTATAAATAAATAGCAGTTTCAACTTGTTCATTGACTTTTTTTCTTCCTTATAGTCTGCTATGTATAAAATATTTCTAAACACACAGATAAAAGTAGGACGTAGGCCATAATAACTCACAAACTAGGATCAACCAAAAAAACATACAAAAGAGAGATCTTTTTATTAAACTACTTTAATACATTTTGGGGTCCTTTTACCAAGGCATGCTAGCCGTTTTAGTGCACGATAAATATTAGCGCGTGCTAAACGCTAACGTGTCCAGCGTGCCTTAGTAAAATAGGGAGTTTGTGAATCGTTTTAAAAAGGTGTTTCTGCTAGGAACAGCACTTTACAGATGAAAATGGTCTTTCCTAAAACTCCCTGAAGTACATATGTTCTTCAGGGAGGGATTGGGAAGGTTTCAGATTTGTTACAGACAAACATCAAGGTGTGTTTGGACTTTATTTTGTGTACATATATATGTATATGCACAGGGGTGCCCAATCGACCAGTAGATCGCCAAGGCAAAGTGAGTCGATCGCGGAGCCCATCCCGGACTCTGTGATAGACTCACTTTGCCTTGGCGATCTACCGGGCCGATCAGCCTTCCTCTCCCTGACGTCAATTCTGCCGTCGGAGAGGAAGTTCGGACCAGCCAATCGCTGCCTGAATTTGGAAAACAACCATGGGGATGACGCTAGAGGACCTTACCTGACTAGCACAAAACCGATTTCTTTTTAGATCTGTAATTCATCTGATCTTGTTGTATACCTTTTTGCTTTATCACAAAACCAATAAAATTTATTGAACTTAAAAAAAAAAAAAAGTCGCTAAGGCTCAAACACGAGTTGATGGCACCTAATTGTAGACAAGGCCCTTTCCATGTGTAAAGCTGCTTTGACTTGCAAACTCATTATGAATATAACTCTCCTTTGCAATTACCTTTCAGGTGTTATGCACCCATATCAGTAAAAATCCTAAAGGTCAATGCACTAAGTTTGCTAATTGTAAGTGTTAATGCATGTTAAGCATAGTCATTATTGAATACATGCTGTTAACATATGGTTTAGCACGTTAGCTTATGTATGATACTAGAATCCACTTTGGACATAGACAGACTATGGGCTCCTTTTACGAAGCCACACTAGGGCTTTTAGCGCATGCACATTTTTAGCTCGCGCTAGCCAAAAAAACTACTGCCTGCTCAAGAGGAGGCAGTAGCGGCTAGCGCGGCCGGTAAATTAGCACGCGCTATTAACGCGACTTCGTAAAAGGAGCATCATAAGTGCAATCAATCAATAATTACAACATACATACATTTACAATTCTACCAACATATGTAAATTAACTTGGAATTGGCGTTCATATAAAAAAACCATGCAAACGAGATTACATTACATTACATTAGTGATTTCTATTCCGCTTGTGCCTTACGGTTCTAAGCGGATTACAAATTAGTAGTCTGGACATTTCCAGGAGCGTTACAATACTAAGAATCATGTATATAGCAAGTTACAATTGATAGTCTGGACATTTCCAGGAGAATTACAAAGCAAAGTGTAAGTATATAATAGGTTACTGTGATGAATAATAATACATTCGGGATACAGTAGTGAGTTATACAATGTTGAAAGTGTTGCTGTGGTGGTGGTGGTATTCATGAGAGTACAGTGGTGCCTCGCATAAAGAACGCCTCGCACAGCGAACGCTGCACACAACGAACTTCATGTCATGATTCATACAACGAACTTCGTTTCACACAACGAAGTCGCCCGAGCTTCCACGATCGCTACCGATGTATTGCATCCTTCCGCGCAGGCACTGCAGGCAGTCGTTAGTCACTGCGCTTAACGCGTTTCACATAACGAACTTTTCGCATAACAAACTTGCTCCTGGAACGAATTAAGTTCGTTGTGTGAGGCACCACTGTATATTCTAGTGCTATAGTGAGGTTAGAATGATGGGAAGTGTTTTTTTGAAAAGATGCAACAGAACATGCTAAACTGCTAATTATCTATTAACGTGAAAAATAACATGCATCAAAATACACATAACTAATAAAGATGTATTAGAGCAAAAAAAAAAAAAAGTTCACCCTGACATCTATATACACACAAACAAAAACAACCCACCCAAAAAGCAGCATCCCCACTTCAGATAAGCATTGAGAGGATTTCCTCGGAATTAACGTCACCCTAAGGCCAGCCCTAAATTCTTATTCCGGATCAAGAGAAGAAAATCGGAATTTATAAATCAAGAAAAAAAGAAAACAAAGGTTAACTTTCAGCCCCTTCCAATCCTCATTCTAAAACATGACCAAACTTTCCCTTCCCCGCTCGCCTCGACCCCGGGGTCCCGCATGAAACCGAAAAAAAAAAAAAAAATCGAGACTCAATGCGCCGGTTATAACGCGCCCCCACCCCACGACAGGAATCCTCTCCCTCTCCCCCCCCCACACAAAAAAACCCCCACAACCTCCCTCCCTATAAGTCTCCAGGTTTCCTCTCCCCGAGACACCGGCGTGAAACCGAATTTAAAAAGTTAAGTAACTGCCCCTCTTGGAAACGGCCCCTCCTCCCCCCACCCTCGCCGAAGTAAAACGCAATTATGCGTAACCCCCCCCCCAAAAAAAAAAAAAAAAATAACGCTTAAAAGTGCTGGTAGGTCCTCACCTACCTTCCCCCTTTAAAGGGCCACCTGAGAAGGGAGGGGGGGGGGCGCTCTCTCTACTTGCCGGGCCTCGCGCACGCCTTCAGCTCCCGGTGACCGCCGCCGTCGCCGCCTCGCCTCACGGTCCCTCTGCCGCCGCCGCCGCCACCGCGCGCGAGAGAAACTATCAAAAAGCGAGCCGACGGTTTCCCACGGAACAGGAGGAGGCTGACGGCGACAAAATGGCGGCGGGAGGCGAGGCCTAAAGGCGGCGGCGGTGGGGGGCCCCGAGCGGGGGAGGCGAGCGCACGCGGCACTGACCACCCCCGGCACGGAGGAGAGGACCCCCATCAAAAACGCGCCCCCCCCCCCACCTTGGCTCTGGGCTGAAACCGGCCTGTCTGCCCCCCCCCCCCAAATACAGAAAAAGCTTTTCAGCGGTATTATCATTAGGGGTGCTGGAGCACCCCCATATTGGGACGGAGGGGTGATTGGTTTTTACACCCACGCTCGTTCTCAAAAGTTGGCTTCTAGGATTAGCCTTCCAATATGACATAATGACCTAGTAAAGAATAAAGACCTGCCCAACAGTCCCACTCATTAAACCAAGAAATGTGACATAAAATGCTTGATCGATTGTCGTTCTGGGACTGGAATTGCCATTGAAGCCCTGGCCAACCTATCTGAAGCCATCTTGTTATTTGCTGGATAGATTATAAAAGTCTGCCCAGCCCTCACATTCCAAGACTACTGGAGTTTCCTTCAAAGCCAGCTTTAGCCCACCCTAAACCAGACTGCCAGATAGGGGACACAGACCATACAAGTCTACCTGGCATGGGCCTTAGTGCTATCTAAGCACCACTCAACACATCACACACCCAAGCAATCATTTACATTACATTACATTGATGTCTTCTATCCCACCAATACTTTTCAGTTCTAGGCGGTTTACAAGAAATTAGCCTGGGCATTCCCAGGGAGATTACAAGGATAGCTATTGTATGCATCGGGATCTGGGAATGGTTTGGTTTGGTTTGATCATTTGACAAATTTCTTGAATAGTATGGTTTTCAGCAGTGACACCCAGGGCCCATCATTATTTGACATCTCCCCCCCCCCCTCATCTGTATGAAAAACATGATTTTTAGTAACAATCCACATGTCACACAAGAGTGTACCTAGGAAAAGACAATATCTTACATACTGCAGTGAGAAGTACATCAATACAGCCATTGTAAAACTAAAAAAGCCAGACTACTACAGATCAATCCTAACAGAAAACCATGTCTTTTTGAACACACAGAAAACACCTTTGTCTATGTAATCATAAGCTAACCCCCTCCCCCTTTTGCAAAACTGTACTGTGGTTTTTAGCCATGGTGGTAACAGCTCAGATGCCAACACTACAAAATGCTCTCCAGTTTTGTAAATGGGAAGATAGAATAAAAATACGTAGACAAAAGTTAAACTGAAGCACTATGCAACACCACAGAAACAGCGATGCAGCTCCCCTAAAGAAAAAAAAAGAAAAGAAAATTTTTTTCTACCTTGTCTTCTCTGGTTTCTGCTTTCCTCATCTTCTTGTCACTCTCTTCCTTTCAAACACTGTCTACCCTCTCTCTGCCCCTTCTATATGGCATCTCCTCTCCTATTCCTCTTCCAGAAACTTTATGCCTCCCCTTTCCATCTCTCCCTTCACCTCCATTGATCTGGCATCCATCTGCTTCCCTTCCATCCTCCAATGGTCTGGCATCTCTCTCCTTCCCTCTCCCACACCCCCATGGTCTGGCATTTCACTCTCTCCTCTCCCTTCCCCCCACTTCCATCAGCATCTGCCCACTTTCTCTCCCTCCAACCCAATTCCATGCAATATCATAGTAACATAGTAGATGATGACAGATAAAGACCCGAATTGTCCATCCAGTCTGCCCAACCTGATTCAATTTAAATATTTTAAATTTTTTCTTCTTAGCTATTTCTGGGCACGGATCTGAAGCTCTACCCAGTACTGTGCTTGGATTCCAACTGCCGAAAACTCAGTTAAAACCTATTCCAGCCCATCTAAACCCTCCCAGCCATTGAAGTGGTGAACTGGGTCAGAAACTGGCTGTCGGACAGACGCCAGAGGGTGGTGGTTAATGGAAGTCGCTCGAAGGAAGGAAAGGTGACTAGTGGAGTCCCTCTGGGTTCGGTGCTGGGGCCAATCCTGTTCAATATGTATGTAAGTGACATTGCTGAAGGGTTAGAAGGTAAAGTGTGCCTTTTTGCAGATGATACCAAGATTTGTAACAGAGTAGACACCGAAGAGGGAGTGGAAAATATGAAAAAGGATCTGCAAAAAGTTATAGGAATGGTCTAATGCCTGGCAACTAAAATTCAATGCAAAGAAATGCAGAGTAATGCATTGGGGATTAATAATAGGAAGGAACCGTATATGCTGGGAGGAGAGAAGCTGATATGCACAGACGGGGAGAGGGACCTTGGGGTGATAGTGTCCGAAGATCTAAAGGCGAAAAAACAGTGTGACAAGGCAGTGGCTGCTGCCAGAAGGATTCTGGGCTGTATAAAGAGAGGCGTAGTCAGTAGAAGGAAGAAGGTGTTGATGCCCCTGTACAGGTCATTGGTGAGGCCCCACTTGGAGTATTGTGTTCAGTTTTGGAGACTGTATCTGGCGAAAGACGTAAGAAGACTTGAGGCGGTCCAGAGGAGGGCGACGAAAATGATAGGAGGCTTGCGCCAGAAGACGTATGAGGAGAGACTGGAAGCCCTGAATATGTATACCCTAGAGGAAAGGAGGGACAGGGGAGATATGATTCAGACGTTCAAATACTTAAAGGGTATTAACGTAGAACAAAATCTTTTCCAGAGAAAGGAAAATGGTAAAACCAGAGGACATAATTTGAGGTTGAGGGGTGGTAGATTCAGGGGCAATGTTAGGAAATTCTACTTTACGGAGAGGGTGGTGGATGCCTGGAATGCGCTCCCGAGAGAGGTGGTGGAGAGTAAAACTGTGACTGAGTTCAAAGAAGCGTGGGATGAACACAGAAGATTTAGAATCAGAAAATAATATTAAAGATTGAACTAGGCCAGTTACTGGGCAGACTTGTACGGTCTGCGTCTGTGTATGGCCGTTTGGAGGAGGTTGGGCAGGGGAGGGCTTCAATGGCTGGGAGGGTGTAGATGGGCTGGAGTAAGTCTTAACAGTGATTTCGGCAGTTGGAACCCAAGCACAGTACCGGGTAAAGCTTTGGATTCTCGCCCAGAAATAGCTTTGCATTCCTCAACAGTTCTGACTTTGCTGGAGAGTTTTGTGTCATCCGCGAACTTGATAACTTCGCACTTCGTCCCCGTTTCCAGATTGTTAATGAATATATTGAACAGCAGTGGTCCTAGCACTGACCCCTGCGGGACACCACTCGTGACCCCTTTCCAGTCAGAGTAGTGTTCTTTTACTCCTACCCTCTGCTTCCTGTCCACCAGCCAATTTTGGATCCATCTGTGGATGTCCCCTTCCACCTCCGTGGCTCCACAGTTTCTTCAGCAGGCGCTCATGGGGTACCTTGTCGAAGGCTTTTTGGAAATCCAGATATACGATGTCTATGGGGTCACCTTGGTCCAAATGTTTGCTTATCCTCTCAAAGAAATGCAGTAGATTTGTTTGGCATGATCGTCCTTTACAGAAACCATGCTGGCTTGTTCTCATCAGATTATTTTTTTCTATATGCTCATTGATACCTTCCCTGATCAGTGATTCGGCCAACTTCCCCGGAACTGAGGTCAAGCTCACCGGTCTATAGTTCCTCAGGTCGCCTCTCGATCCTTTTTTGAAGATCAATGTAACATTTGCTATCCTCCAGTTCTCCGGGATTACCCCTGTTCTCAAGGATAGGTTGCAAATATGCCGCAGTAACTCCGTTGTTTCGTCTCTGAGCTCTTTCAGTATTCTTGGATGGATCCCATCTGGGCCAGGAGATTTGTCAGTTTTTAATCTATCTATCTGCCTGAGAACGTCTTCGAGGCTTACCTCCATGCATGATAATTTTCCCTCTTGATCCCCCTTGAAGATTTTTTACGGTTCCGGCACATTGGATGTGTCTTCTTTTGTAAAGACCGACGAGAAGAACTTGTTTAGTCTATCAGCCACCTCTTTTTCCTCTTTCACCACTCCCTTCCTGTCTCCCTCATCCAGAGGTCCCACCTCCTCCCTCGCTGGCTGTTTCCCTTTTACATATCTGAAAAATGGTTTAAAATTTCTTGCTTCCTTGGCTAATCTCTCCTTGTATTCTTTCTTGGCTTTTCTGACCACTCGGTGACATTCTTTCTGATGCTTCCTGTGCTCTTTCCAATTTCCTTCAGTTTTGTCCTTTTTCCACTTCCGAAATGATTTTTTCTTGTCTCCTATCACTGTCTTTACTTCATTGGTTATCCATGCTGGGTCTTTAGTCTGATTCTTTTTGCATCCTTTCCTAAATCTGGGTACATATAGGTTTTGCGCCTCACTTACCCTGTCCTTGAGAGGTCCAGCGCATGCATCTGGAGGATGGTGGCTGGCTTGAATCAGAAGCCGGGATGCGCTGGTGGACGGCAGAGGCATCGGCTGAAGAGGGAGGAGAGCCACACAGGGACCCCGGGGCAAGGAAACCACCATGCTGCAAGGGCTGCAGCACCCATAGGCAGGTACCCACCCCTGGGCCATCATAGTAAACCTTGGTTGTGGAACGAATTGTTTCAGTTTACATTGTGGCCTATGGGGACATGTGCTTTGATATACGAGTACTTTGGATTACGAGCATGCTTCTGGAACGAATTATGCTCGTAAACCAAGGTATCACTGTATAAGCAAGAATACTATTCAAATTCTACTGTCTACCATTTAAAACCATTAATGGAGACAGCCCAGTCTACTTGAACAACTGCCTAATCCAAACTACCAGACATTGGAGAACCCACACACCATTCACGCACCCTCCAATCAGAGACATCAAACAAAAAAAACTGTATGATGGCCTTCTAGCCACACAAGCAGCAAAACTAGACTACCAACTCTCAAATTTACTGATCACGATCCCAGACTACAAAATTTTCAGAAAAGAAATAAAAAACATGCTATTCAAGAAATCTTTAAAGACAAACTAACATGGCAAGAATCATCTCAATCCCCTGTAGCAACCTGCTCCACTCTGTAATACCTCTGGAAATGTCTAGATAACTTTTGTAATCCGCCTTGAACCGCAAGGTAATGGCGGAATAGAAATCATTAATGTAATGTAATCCTGTGTTGATTTCAACGCAAGAGACAGTTTGTTTAATCCACAGGACTGGCTACAGAAAAAGTACGTTTGAGTAACTACTTCAAATTTGGTACAATCAAGGGATAAGTGTGCAGTAAGCAAAGAGACCGCCAAGGCTGAAGTGCAGTTTGCATATATAAAGACAGTGAATGGTACAATCTCAAGTAGAAACTACACCACTAGAAGTGGCAAGAAATCCCCATGGAAGCAACCAAATTAACAAAACAAAGTGGGAAAGTCGAGCTGTTCCAATAAAGACTCCTACTGGAACATCTCGATCTTCCCATTTTGTTTTGTTGATACAATCTCAAGTAGACCAACATAAGTTTATATTTTATCCTTTGCTCCACCAGGAGCCATCCCAACTGCATTAAATATGGAGTGATATGTTCAAATTTTGACACTCCAAATGGCAAACATAAGAACAAAGGAATTGCCATACTGGGACAGACCAGTATCCTGTTTCCAACAGTGGTTAACCTAGGACCCAAGTACCTAGCTAGATCCCAAGTAGTAAAACAGATTTTATGTTGCTTATCCTATGAATAAGCAGTGGATTTCCCCAAGCCACCTCAATAACGGCCTATGGACTTCTCGTTTAGGAAATTATCCAAACCTGTTTTAGACCTTGTCAAGCTGATTTCATCACATTCTCTGGTAACGAATTCCAGAATTTAATCACACGTTGTGTGAAGAAATATTTTCTGATTTGTTTTAAATCTACTACGTAGTAAAACTTCACTGCATGTCCCCTAGTCCTAGTATTTTTGGAAAGAGTAAACAAGTGGTTCACATCTACCCTTTCTATTCCACTCATGCCCAGATTTAGAGAGTTGCGCGGGGACAGAAATCCCACCCGTCCCCGCCAAAATCCCACCCATCCCCACGAGAAATCCCTCCATCCCCACCCGTCCTCGTGAGAAATCCTTCCATTCCCACCCGTCCCTATAAACTTCAGAAATAGTTATTTAATTTAATTATGCTACTGAATTAAAGGCTCTGGTAGAAACCCATTTACAAATAAGCAAAGACACTTTATTAATTTGGAAATATTAATTGGGAAGAATATATACTTTGTAAACGGGTTTCTTCCAGAGCCTCTAATGTAAAATATACAATATAAATAAATGTTCAGCTGATGAGAACCCCCAAGCTGTCAGCTGAGAACTTCTGTTGCAGTTGGCCAGGGGTCCCTTTTGCCAAGCTTGGCAGGCAGCAGTAGCGTCCTTGAGTCACAGATGTTAGCATCTCAGTGGCTCATGGATGTTGCCAGCGACTGTTGTGCTTGGTGGAGGGGAGTTCTGGCCGTCTCTAGAGGAGGTCCTCTGCTGGCGGTGCTTGGGGGATCCCCACCAGTCACAGCAAGTACTTCAACACTATAGAAATAAAACCAGAAATGCATTTCCTTTTCTTTTGAACACAATACAAAGACATCTGCTACATACATTTCCCAAAGCTAACATATTGAGTCCTCCCACCTTTGTTCCAGGTCTGTCTGTCTCACTCTCTTTGTCCTCCCTCTCCCCAGGGCCTGGCATCTCTCTCTCCTCAATTCAGTGCGTTTCCCCTCTCTATCCCCCTCTAGTCCAGCGTCTGCTCTGCCTTCCCCCTTTTTTGGTTCAAGTCTGCATTCCAGCCCCTCCTCAAGGTCCTTTTCTGTCTCTCTCTCCTCTCTCCCTCCCCTGTCCAGATCCAGTGCCTCTATGGGTTTACAGTCAGGGTTTTATACCCTGCCACATCCCTACATTCAATTTCAGAGCAGGTTACAAAAAAAATCATAATACATCCCAAGCAATCTACACAAATTAATATAATTTCAAAAAATTATCAAAAAGCCACTTTAAAACTCGCTTTGCGAATCACTCTCCTGCCAGTTTAGTGATTCTAGAGCCCCCTCTCTTTTTACTGTCCTTCTACGCAGACATTAGAAAGCAAAGTTTTGGGAAAGTAAATAATTTGTTTTTATTCATTTAGCTTTGGAGATTTTCATTTAAAAATTTTACAGGGATTCCATCTCAACTCAAGTCTTCAAACACACCTAGCCAGGATGGTTTAAGGACACCCTCCATGAATATACATGAGATAGATTTGCATTCAGTGGAGGTAATGAAAACAAATTTATCTCATGCATATTCAGTATGGATAGCCTGAAAAACTGATAGGCTGGGTGTGTCCTGAGAACTGGTTGGAAACTTTTCTTTTTGGAATTTTGTTTTTTAAACTTGTCTGAATACAGAAATAGGAACATTATCTTCTGTCTTTTTGCCAGAGGATACTCCCAAAGGTCCTCCCCCCTTTAAAAAAATATCTTTTATATTTTTCTGCTGTCTGATTTAGCCTTAAAACGTCCCAATCTAAAATTCTAAATCTATATTGTGTAACTAATCTTTAAAAATTATTTCTGAGCTCTGTCTGCATATGAATCCCTTCTCAGACTGTTTTGGGGAAGCTTTAAATGTTATCCAGTTAGCTTGGGGTGATTCTATGTTCTGTAAGCTGGTCTTTACTGCTGCTAGATTAGCTATTGCCTCCCTTTGGAATCAGGTGCTCCCTCCCACGTGGGCTATGGTGGAGCATCGTTTGCTTACTTGGCAACTTCTTTACCATTTAACAGCTCTACGTCATGGCAAACTTCATGGCTATGCTCATATTTGGCGCAGATTTCGGGCATCTGTGGGGATTAGTGGCAGGGGTGGACTGGGGCACTGAGACGACTATACGGCCGGACTGGGATAGCGGAGACTGGGGGAATCTTTATTTATATCCCTATTCCATTCTTTGGTTTTTTCTCTCTGATATTAGATGCCTCTCGACCTAATTGGGTGATGTGGGAACTGTGTTTTGTCCCTGGGGGGTGGGGGGATTTTGACTGAATTTTGGTGGGTTTTGTAGTTTGTTATTGTTGAATTGGGGGGATGATATTTGTATTTGTTCTTGGCTACACTTCGGGTGTTTTTCTTTTTTGGAGTGTGGTTGATTGCACTTTATTTTCTTGCTGCTGTATGCTATATGTTTATGTTATGCTTGAGGTGTATTCAATAAAAGCTGTTATTTAAAAAAAAAAAAAAAAAAATGTTATCCAGTGCCACACTAAAACCTGACCACCTCGTTCTCAAATAAAATATAATTAAATAAAAATATACTCATTTAACTCACTTAATTCATTCTATTATTTTAAAAGAAGCATCTGAAATTTAATCGAATTTTTCAAATGTTAGCATGTAGTTTTACGAGCACTGAACTTGAGTACCTCAGCACTTTGCACCAACGAAAACTGGCTGAGCTGTTGGGGAGACAACCGGGTGCTAGGGAGAACACTGCTCGTCTTCCATTTCCTGCCTGCCCTGCCGCAGCACATAGCCGACCGGAAGTCTTCCATAAGCCCTCCCTCCAACGTTAGCGCTGACATCGGGGAAGACTTCCAATTGGCTATGTGTGCTGCGGTAGGGCAGGTAAGAAAATCAGACGAGCCTCACAGCTCGAGTTGAACTGAACCCTGCGGGATCCCCGTGACCCTAGGGGGCATCCCCACGGGATCCCTGTAACCCGAAGGGGGAACCCGCGGGTCCCACGGGATTCCCGTCGTCCCCGTTCAGCTCTCTACCCAGATTCTCTAAAATCACTGTGCATTTAATGATGGCACTAAACCATCGTTAAACGCATTTATTTTACATCCCGATTAGCAAAACGTCTTACTATGGTCTTTTCCGTGCTTTCTAGCAGCCTCCGATTGTACTATGTAAAATGAACTGACCTGTCAATTCTCAAAAAGGAACACCCCTCCATTTAAAAGGAACTGGGGCTGATATTTACCGGAAGGGACTAAGCTGTCAGCGCCTGAGCACTGATTGTCTTGAGCACTCACAGGAAAATAAAGCAGCTCAGACCCTGGCCCAATCAGGATCTTAGGCACCAAGGCCATCATCTGCCATTTTGATGCCCAGTCTTACAAGGTCCTCTTGCAATTTTTCGGAATCCTATTTCCATTTAACAACTTTGAACAACTTTGTCATCAGCAAATTTAATCATATCATTAGTTATTCCCATCTCTAGAGCATTGATAAATATGTTAATAAGCAACAGTCCTGGAGAACTTCACTATTTACCCTTCTCCATTAAGAATATTGACCCATTTAAACCTACCCTCTGTTTTTTTTCAACCAGTTCTTAATCCGTAATATGGCATTACCTCTTATCCCATGACTTTCTGACTTCCTCAGAAGTCTTTCATGAGGTACTTCGTCAAATGCCTTTTGAAAACCCAAATACACAATAGCAACCAGCTCACCTTTATCCACATGTTCATTCACCCCTTCAGAGAAATGCAGATTGGTGAGGGAAGATTTCTCTTGACTAAATCCTTGTTGGCTTTCTCTCATTAATCCATGTTTATGTATATTCCATTATTTTGTTCTTTATAATCTCTACCATTCTTCCCGGCCCCAACATCAAACTCACTGGTCTATAATTTCCTGGATTGACCCATTACATCTTCCAGTGTTACAGAGATTTGATTGAGCTTCTCTGATTCATCAGAATTGAATACCATTTCTGGCACGGGTTAACTCTCCCACATGTTCCTCGGTGAAGACCAAAGCAAAGAATTAATTTAATCTCTCTGCTATGTCCTTGTCTTCCCTGAAAGCCCCTTTTATCCCTCAGTCATCTAGTGGTCCAAGTGATTCTCTTCCCAGCTTCCTGCTTTTAATATACCTAAAAGAAAATTTTTGCTGTGTTTTTGTTTTCAGCGCAATCTTCGTTTCAAAGTCTCTCTTTGATTTATATATTTGTGTCTTGCATTTGACTTGCCATTCCTTGTGGTGTTTACAATTATTTTCAGTCAGATCCTTCTTCCTCTGTCTGACAGATTCTCTTTTAGCTCTAATAGGTTCCTTCACCTCACTCGTTAACCATGTCAGCTGCCATTTGTCTTCCTTCATCCTTTTTTAATACATGGAATATATTTAGTCTGGGCTTCTAGGATGGTATTTTTGAATAATATCCACGCCTGATTTAAATTTTGACCTTTGCAGCTGCTCCTCTAAGTTTATTTTTTACCGTTTTCCTCATTAATTCATATTCTCCTTTTTTAAAATTTAAATGCGGTTGTACTGAATTTTCTTTGTGAATTTATTTCAGGGATTATCAAATCTGAGGCCCTAGTACCATTACCTCCAACATCAATTCATGCGCTGAATTCTATACAGTCTACAAAGCTTGTATACATCTTAAGTAGTCCTAAGTATATGACATTGCAATAATCAAGAGAACTTAAAGCCTGCAAAACATTCTTAAAATCCTGTATAGTCAGCATGGGCTTTAATTTACTTAATAATCTTAGCTTGAAAGATTCATCATTCACCTTGGTACACTGGACTATTCACCTCAGCATGGTATCTGCCTCAGGTATGTTTTTTTTGTTTTCTTTCCCCAATAAATTTTTCTTAACCCTATTCTATTGGATTGTAATAAGAAAACATGTGAAATTTTACCATGCCCAGTTTTCTTCTCCGATACTTCAATTTGCACATGATTATGACAAAATTCCTTCTGTAAATGTGTGTAATAATCTAATTTCAAATGAGTTTTTTAAATTCACTTTTCTAGTTCAATGACCACCCGATGCAGTTTATAATAGTAAAAAATATAAATACCTGATGAATGAAAAAACATGTCTGATGAATGAAAAAACACGTCTGACAATTAAGTTCGCAAACTTGCCTCTGTACGCTTACGTTGGCAGCACTATGCAAACAACTTGGTAAGGTTTCATAACCTTGGTATTTCAGTGTCTCACAGCTGTGTTTGTGTTGACGTGTGGCAGTATCTTGCTGAGTGGCATTCATTATTGTTGTTGGTGTTTTTGTATGCCATCGCAAGAATGTCGGAGCTTGAATTAGAGCAACAAATGTTAACCCCCCCCTCGTTTTACAAAACCGTGAAAGCATTTTTTAGCGCAGGCCAGCATACTGCTTTGTGCTACTCCCGACACTCAGAGTTATATGAGCGTCAGGAGCAGTGCAGTTTTCAGCCTGCCAGCCTGTGCTAAAAACCAGTTTCGCAGTTTTGTAAAATGGGGAGTAAATTTATTGTTAAACTTAGCAAGAGTGGAAGTAAAATCAGGGACATGTTAGTACAAATTTATGGGGATAATGCCATGAGGAAAACGGCAGTGTACAAATGGATTAAAATGTTTTTCTGAGGGGAGAAAAAGTGTCACTGATGAAGAAAGGTCAGGGCAGCCATTAATGAGAACTCATAAAAACATTACAAAAATTTGTTGAATTGTACATCAAAATCATCAGCTGACTGAGAAGCACAGTAGACCAAGTAAACATCGATAAAAGAAACAGGAAAATCTTAACTAAAAATCTTGGCATGAGAAAGGGGAGTGAAAAAATAGTTCCTAAAGAGCTCACCAATGGAACAAAAAGCAAAGGAGAGTAAGTTTGCCAAGACCTTTTGGAGAGGCAAGACAGTTTTGAGCCATGTTATCACTGGTGATGAAACATGGGTGTACCAATACAACCCTTAAATAAAGCGTCAAAGTGCACAATGGGTCAGCCAATTCTACATGCCTAAAAAAGTTCCACCAGTCCAAATCAAGAGTCAAAATGATGTTGCTAACCTTTTTGATATCAGAGGGATTGTTCATTATGAATTTGTACCAACTGGAGAAACAGTTAACCAAGGCAGCTGAAAAGGCTGCGTGAAAAAGTTAGATGAAAATGACCTGAACTTTTCACCAACTCATTGCTCTTGCATCATGACAATGCACCAGCTCACAGGGCACCGTCTCTGAGAGAGTTTTTAGCCAGAAAACAAATAAATGTATTGGAACACCCTCCCTATTCACCTGATCAGAACCCCAATTACTATTTTCTTTACCTGAAGATAAAGGAAATATTGAAAGGAAGACATTTTGATGACATGAAGGGAAATACGATGAGCATTCCAGAAAGAGTTCCAAAATTGCTTTGAAGGGTAGACTAGGTGGTAGCGTCGATGCATAGCTTCTAAAGGGGAGTACTTTGAAGGTGACATAGTGAAATTCAGCAATGAGGTATGTAGTAGTTTTCTAGGATGAGTTCGCAAATTTAATTGTAAGACCTTGTGTGTATATACACACACACATTCCAAAAGGAATGGTCAGTGGGTAAAAGGAAGAAGGGGAGATCACAGGCCCATTGGCTGGATACCATCAAGAATGACACAGGAATGAACATCAAGCAATTGAAAGAAGCCATGGAAGAAGAGAAGCATGGCGAGGACTGGCCTACAGAGTATCTAAGGGTTGGATGCAACTGGATAGTAGTAGTCCAAAAGCAAGGTTTCAATCATTGTCATTGGGGAACCTATAGATGATTTTTCTTTTTAATTGTAAAATAAATTTTCACACTTTCCCAACAAATACTTCACAAATCCTCATTCCTGAAAAGTTATTGTTCTCCTAGATATTCCCTTTTTATTAATACCAGTCCTGGTGTTAGGGTTCCATCCTGGTTACTGGGTCATTGACATACACTGGTCAGCACCGTCATGGCCTCAAATGGGAAGATATTTGGTAGCTTCCTTTCAGCTCATTAGAATCCAAAGAGGCCCAGTTTAAAAATTAATGAAAAACATAGCTATAAGTGAATAATTTTTCTTCATGTGTGTCGCACACAGCCAGCACCCTTTACCTCAAAATCTAAACTCTGGGCAATAAATTTCCACTCCCCCTTTAATAAGCCACACTACATGTTTCTACCACACCCCAAAGTGCTAAATGCTCTGACGTTCATAGAATTCCTAAGTCCACACAAGAGATTTGTGATTACAAAACATGCCAATTTTATTATCAGAAAACTCAGGGTTATCTCCAAAAAAAGGAATTGACAGTCTTCCATAGAAGTTCAGAGAGACAGTAATCTATAGTTCAGAGGCACAAAAATGATCTTTTAGCATAAAGAATTTCTAATAATATCCAAAAAAATACATTTCCTTAGTCATGTCAGAATTTGGGATAAATAATGAGGCTTCTGTAAGTCTTTTTCATTCTCTAATTTAGCCTGCATGATTCAACCTAAGTGCTCTTAAAGAAAAGTCAAAGGGCTAGGAATTGAACTGTGGTTTTAATCCCTTCCTGGAAATTCTGTACACACTCTAACTGCACCAGCATATTCTAAAACTTCATCAGAGAAACAAACTTTGCTTTTCTCAGCTACACAGAGTGCACATATGCTGAAGGCAAAAAATTAGGATGCAAAAAGCACTCTCACTGCAATTTCACCTTTTATGCCCAACAGATGTCACTCTGAGTCAACAATATTGTAAATCACAAAGACCAGTTTAGTCCATCTAGTCAGCCTAGTAAAGTGGTTAGGTTAGGGTTGCTGTTGTTGCTCTGTGCAAGCTACCCAGTACCCCCTATACCCTTGTTAGGGATTGTACCTGCCATTCTCCCATGAATTTAAAAACTTGGGTTTCATCCTCTTGTCATTTAGGGATCCTTTGTATTTGTCACACATTTTGAATTCCATCACTCCATTGCCTCCAGCAAGAGGACATTTCAGGCATCCACTACCTGTTTCCTAAAAAAAAATATTTCCTGATGTTGCTCTTGAGTTTACCTCCTTATAAAACTTTGTTTCATGTTGTCTATTTTTACAACATCCCTTGTTTGGAAAATATTTTTGCACAATAATACCTGTCTGTATTATCTCCCCTGTCACTCCTCTCCTCTGAACTACTTATATTTAGGTCTTCCAGTTTCTTTCTACATGTCTTGTGCAGACCGACACCATTTTGCTTTACTTTAGACCACTTCTAGTCAAAATCCTTCAAAACAAAACACAGTACCTCAAAAGTGAAGCCTCACCAATAACATATACCAGGGCAGAGTCTGACTGATCCCAGGATCTTTGGTTTCTGCTGAAATGAGACTGAGATTGGCTGCTTGGTTTTGGCAGAAACTGACGCCATAAACTAAACTGGACAGGCCCTGCCCCTGCTACTGTACTCCACCCATCCTCTGGACTCAACTGTCAGGCAGCTCCTTCCCTTCCTCAGGTGCCCTTGGTGGTTTAGTGGCCTAACTAGAGCAAGAGCGATTCACAGTGGCTCTTGTCTTCTACCATCTCTGCCACTGTGAGCTTTAGTGACAATTTTGTGAGACTGCTGCTGAAGATCTTGGTGGTTATTTTGAGATTGACGTGCAACCTTCTGGCATTGGCCAAATTTGTCACAATGGTCTCTTTCTTGGTTTACACAGATCAGGCTTTCATCATCCATGGTATACAGCAACTTTGGCTTTCTACACTCCAAAAGCAGTTACTTACCATTAACAGGTGTTATCCAGGGACAGCAGGCAGATATTCTCACATGTGGGTGACATCACCGAAGGAGCCCCGGTACAGACACTTTAAAAGTGCATCGCCACTTTAAGACTTTCAGAAAGTTTGCGATAGCCCACCTTCCCCCGACATAGGCACGCGGTCCCTCAGTTCAGTAAGTTAGCTAACAAGCCAACCCGGGGAGGTGGGTGGGTTATGAGAATATCTGCCTTCTGTCCCTGGATAACTCCTATTACGGTAAGTAACTGTGCTTTATCCCAGGACAAGCAGGCAGCATATGTGGGTGACCTCCAAGCTAACCAGAATGGGATGGTGGGATTGTTGGCCGTTTAGAATAAATTTTGTAATATTGTTTTACTGAAGCGCTCATCCTGTCTGGAAAAAGATTCCAGACAGTAATGTGAAGTGAAAGTATAAACCAAGGACTAGGTAGCAGCTTTGCAGATCTCATCAATAGGCGTAGAGCGAAGAAAATCTACAGAAGCTGCCAAAGCCCAAACTTTATGGGCTTTGACCCGACTCTGCAGGAGAAGCCCAGCCTGAGAGTAACAGAACGATTTGCAGGAAGCCAATCAGTTGGAAATTGTTCTCTTTGAAACAGGATGTCCCAAATTGCTAGGACCAAAGGAGACAAAAAGTTGGAGAAGATCTGTGTGATTTAATCCTTTGCAAATAGTAAGCTAATGCTCGTTTGCAGTCCAGAGTATGAATGAGGCTTGGGAAAAAATACTGGCACAATCGACTGATTGAGATGAAATTCAGTGACAGTCTTTGGTAAGAACTTTGGATGAGTGTGAAGCACAACCTTGTCATGGTGGAACACTGTAAATGGTGGATCTGCTACCAATGCTTGAAGTTCACTAACTCTTCTGGCAAACGTGAGGGAGATGAGAAAGACAGCTTTCCAAGTAAGAAATTTGAGATGAGCCATAGACATTGGTTCAAATGGAGGCTTCATCAATTTGGCAAGAACCACATACCACTGGAGGTGGTTTCACATTGAAAAATCCTTTCATAAATCTGGAAATGAGAGGATGAGCAGTACGAGGTTTACCATCCACTGGCTGATGAAAGGCAGTGATCGCACTAAGATGGACTCTAATAGATGTAGACTTGAGGCCAGAGTAAGATAAATGGAGGAGATAATCCAAAATCAGAGATGGATTTCAGGTCTTCATGAAGAATACGACACCAAGCAGAAAACCTTGTCCACTTTTGTTGATAACACTGCTGAGTGGCTGGTTTCCTGGTTGCTTCTAAGATTAGTTAAACAGGCTGAGAAAGATGAAGATCAGCTGAACTCAAGCCGAGAGGTACCAAGCTGTCAGGTGCAATGACCAAAGACTGGGATGGAAAAGAGACCATTGACTGTGTGAGAAGAGATGGAAAAATTTGCAGAGGTATTGGCTCATTAATACTGAGTTGAAGTAGAAGGGAAAACCATGGTTGCCTGGGCCACTGAGTTGCTATCAGAATCATGGTGGCTGACTCCTGCTTGAGCTTGACAAGTGTCTTGAGAACAAGAGGAAAGGGTAGAAACGCATAAAGAAACTTGTTTGTCCAATCCAGTAGAAAAGCGTCTGCTTCCAGGCGATGAGGTGAGTACAGCCTGGAACAAAAGTGGGGTAGCTTGTGATTGTGGGGAGATGCAAATAGATCTACTTGAGGAGTCCCCCACTGTGAGAATACGGAATGGAGAGCTACTGAGTTCAGAGTCCATTTGTGTGGTTGAAGAATGCGGCTGAGCTTGTCAACCAGAAAATTCTGCTCCCCTTGGATATAAACAGATTTGAGAAAGATGTTGTGAGGAATTGCCCAATTCCAAATCTTTTGAGCCTCCTGACAGAGAAGAGATCCTGTGCTGCTTTGCTTGTTTACATAATACATTGCTACTTGATTGCCATCTGGACCAGGAGAACTTGATCTTGTTTAAGATATTGAAAAGCTTTGAAAGCATTGTAAATCACTCTGAATTCCAACAGATTTATATGATGGTGCAATCCCTGGGGTCCAAAGACCTCGGGTGCACAGTCTATCCAGATGTGCTCCCCAAGCATAAGTTGATGAATCCGTAGTCAGGACTTTCTGATGAGGAGGCGTTTGAAAAAGCAACCCTCTGGAGAGACTGGAAGATTGCATCCACCACTGAAGAGATTGTCGCAATGAGGAAGTCACCACAATATGCTGCGAGAGTGGGTTGAGAGCCTGTGACCACTGAGGGCCAGGGTTCATTGAGGAATCCTGAGGTGTAGTCTCGCAAAGGGAGTCACATGGACTGTTGATGTCATGGGTCCCAGAAGGACCATCATGTGCCTTGCTGAGCTGGACAACCTGAGGGCATAGTTGAAGCAGTGTCTTGACACTGTTGGGGAAGAAACGCTCTGAGTTGGGTAGCATCTAGAAGAGCTCCAATGAACTAGAGCTTCTGAGATGGTTGAAGTTGAGATTTTGGGAAATTGATTTCAAATCCTAAACTCTGGAGAAATAAAACATTGTGTTGTGTCGCTGAGAGTACATTGAGATGTGAAAGGTCTTTGATGAGCTAGTCATTCAGACAGGGAAAAACCTGAAGTCCCTGAGACCTCAAGGCCGCTGCTACCACTACCAGGCACTTGGTAAAGATTCTAGGAGAGAATGCCAGATTGAAAGGGAGAACTTTGTATTGGTAGTGGTGTTGCGCCACTCGAAATCTGAGGTACTTCCTGGAAGCCAGATGAATTGGAATATGAGTATAGGCTTCCTTTAGATCCAGAAAGCATAGCCATTCGTTGCAATTGAGAAGGGGATACAAAGTTACTAAAGATAACATTCTGAATTTCTCTGACAAGAAATTTGTTGATAGCTCTGAGATCCAATATTGGTTGAAGACCTCCCGTCTTCTCTGTTATCAGAAAATAACGAGAGGAAAAGAGCATCCTCCCTTGGAGACCAGTTCCTTTAAAATTATAATATTGAGTCTTCTGCTTGCCATATGGCTGTATGTAGTTTAAGAATGCATATCCTTGCATGCAGTGATGTAAATTCAAGATAGGCTGAAGTTCAGCCTCATTATAAGACTTTGTAATGTAATGCACCTCCTATTTAAGTTCGCATTTCATATTACAAGTAATACAGTATGAGGGTTCTGTTTAATTTAAATATGTATTGTATTGATTCCATTTCCATATTGAGCATGGATGTTTTCTAGTTATGAGGATTGCAGTCAGAAATGTGTTTGGATATATATATATATATATATATATATGTGTGTGGTAAAGAATTTGGTTTTTGAGCCTTCCTAGAGAAGTTGTATCCGGATATATTAGTTGGTTTGTGAGAATATTAAGGGGATGGGTAAACTTTATTTGCTTGGATAAAAAATGTCATTAATATCCGAGTACTTGGTTATAATAACATTAAAATATTTGATTAGTGATTTATGCTACCTTTAGAAATAGGTAAATATTTGTATGATTGGGTATGTAGAGTGCTGAGTGGGTTATCTTGAAGGTGTATTTTAAAATGTTTTGTAACTAATCTTCTAAGGATATTTTGGGGACTGATAAAATGTCATAATATTCAGGGGTTATTTCTGAATTGAAGTAGTATATATCTCTAGAGAAGAGTTGATTAATATAATGTGCTTCTGAAATATGGTATTTTAGTTATATTTCTCGTTTAATGATGGTCTAGTGAATATTTTATAAATTAGTCAAAATTTTATTTAAATTATATTCATATATAATTGTTTTTTTTAATTGGGGTCTGTAGGGAATTTCATGTTTTGCTTGTTCTAATATGTGCAATTCCAAGCTTTCAATATCGGTATATAGAGGGGATGGGGTGGGTGGGATTATAATATATTATTTTGAATCTATAAGGTGTATCTTATTGATAGTGATATTAGAGAGAATGGTGTTTTTTCATCCAATTTTGCATAACTTTTTATGTTTTGATTGGTTTAGATATATTATAATATTTCACAGATAATGGAGATTAAAATCTTCTCACTTAATGTCAATGGCCTCAATCACCCAGTGAAAAGGAAAAAAATGTTAATTTTTCTGAAAAAACAACAGGCGGATATATATTTTATTCAAGAGACGCATCTTTCAGCTCATGAATCTATTAAACTCGAAGGGGGTTGGATCAACCAAATCTCTCCCCTGAAGAAGCCCTTTTTCTGAGAATGTCATTGCTCCTCCAAAAACTTACTTGCTCCACTCCATCACTGACGCTGAAACCGTGGATTGAAGACAATGTTTTGATTTTCTTTTTCATTTTTCTTTCCAGTTTATGAATTATTTAAATCTCATTCATTGTTTTGCCACTTGTTTTGTTTTATTTTTATCATTTAAATTTCCCCAGAATTCTATTGTTCAACGGTTCCTCCCTTCTGCATCTATTCTTATCTCTCCTCTCTTCAACCTTCCAAAGTCCTTTAGATCAATGTAGTCTTGTCAGAATGTTTATTTTCTTATCTTTTCCTCTATCTCTATTTTTCACTTCTTCATTATTATCCAGGTACTTTAGTTAGATTGTGAGCCTTCGGGACAGTAAGGGAATTTCTAAGTACCTATCTTACTTATAATTTTAATGCACCCTAATGTATATTTTCTGTAAACCGCTTAGAACCTAACGGATTAGTGGTATATAAGAAATAAATTACATTACAAATTACATTACATTAAACATTGTTTTTTTGCCCCTGCAGTAGGTAGGAAGGCAGGTGTAGCCATTTTAATAAGTAATAGATGCTCAGCTTCATTTCAATTGAGGGATTCTGACCCTTTAGGAAGGTGGATTAAGGTAGAGATGAGTATGGGAAATAATACCTTGACTTTATTTAATGTCTATGCCCCTAATTCGAACCAAATTGAATTTTTAAATAATTTACGACGACTATTACTCCCACTGGCTGCTTCTAATTTAGTAGTAGCTGGAGACTTTAATGCTGTTATGGATCCGTTTATGGATAAAAAGTCAAGCAAGAATATAAAATCGTTTGGTTTAGATTTTTTGGTAAAAACTTGTGATTTAAAAGATATATGGCGAATTCTTCATTTTAATGATCAGGAATTTTCTTTTTGCTCGCAAGTTCATAAATCTTTTTCAAGGATTATGTTTTTGTCTCGAATTCGCTGGTACAACAAGTTACTCAAGCTTCCATTGATCCAATCATATTGTCTGATCATGGAGGGGTTTGGATTAAATTTGAGTTTGGGGACAAAGATAGTTCTAGATCATTATGGAAATTTGATAATACATTGGTTGTGGACTCAGCTTTTCTTGAAGATTTGAATTTAAAGATTTCAGAATTTTTTCAAATAAATATTTCTGAAGATATTAATACAGAAATATTATGGGATGCTTTTAAAGCTACTATGAGAGGGTATTTCATTTCATATTCTGCGTATAAAAAAAAGCAATTGACTAAACAGTTTATTGATTTGGAAAAATAAATTCAATTGTTGAAATCTAAATTAATAGTTAATTGGCAGCAAGATATATTGCAGGCTCTGTTAAAGGCAAAAGGTAAATACAATGAAATTTCATCAAGACTGGCAAGGAAGGATTTGTTTCCACAACAAACTTTGTATTATGGAACTTCTAATAAGGCGGGAAGATTACTTGCTAATTATCTTAAAGCAAAAAAGAGGAAATCAAAAATAATAGCAATAAAAGATGAAAATGGAATTATACAATCTCAAAATAAGATTATTATAAATCAATTTCTTAAATTTTATAAAGAGTTATATTCTTCTGAGTCTTATGCTGATAAAGTTCAAAATGGTTTGGAATTTTTAAATCTTTTAGAGGGTCCAAAACTTCCTGATCATATAAGGCAGAGTTTAGAAAAGCCTATATCATTAAAAGAATTAGATACAGCATTGAAGTCTCTTAGAGTTGGATCCACTCCAGGTGGGGATGGTTTTACAGTAGAATTTTTTAAAGCTTTTCAAAAATTTTTAATGCCCCAATTATTAAAATTATATCAGTATCAACTAAATAAAGGGTGTATTACAGGTACTATGGAAGAATCTTTGACTATTGTTTTGCCAAAGCCAAATAAAGATCCCACTTTGGTATCAAATTACAGGCCTATATCTTTAATTAATGTAGATGGAAAATTATTAGATTAAATATTGGCAATTAGATTGGCTAAAGCTCTTCCTTTTATAATAGATGTATACCAAAATGGATTCCTTGTAAACAGACATTCTTCTAGTAATACACGATTGGCTTTCACACATTAAATTTAACTAAAAACATGAATGAGCCGGCTTTTGCTGTATCCTTAGATGCAGAAAAAGCTTTTGATAGAGTAGAGTGGATATTCATGTACCAGGCATTGGATTGGTTTGGTACGGGTTCAGGTTTTATTCAAATGATTCAAACTTTGTATAGCTCCCCTATGGCAAGATTGTATATTAATAACAATTTATCTGATCGGTTTCATTTGCACAGGGGAGTTAGACAGGGGTGTCCATTGTCTCCTTTGCTTTTTTACATTGTTTTAGAACCCTTGTTGATAGCTATTCAACAGGCGAAGGGGATACAGGGTATTCCTTACAAAGAGTGGGAATATAAACTTTCTGCAAATGCAGATGATGTATTATTGTATTTGAGAAATCCTGGCATTTCCATTCCTTGCATGCTAGAATTGATAGAAAATTTTGGAAAATTCTCAGGGTATAAAATAAATTGGAGCAAATCTGAAATTCCTCCGTTAAATATACATTGTACAAAAAGTATGTTTGCAACTTTCTCGTTTGTATGGAAAAGTGATGGTTTAAAATACTTAATAACTTAACTGCTATTCCTATCAGCAAATCAATCCATTTGGCTAAATCCCAAGATTCAAATTGGCGGTTGTAAGATCATCTAGAGGCATTGGATAATTGCAGTAGGCTTAGCTGAACCAGACTGTGAAGGTTTCTGAGAACATTTTTGCTGTGAACGCGCCTAGGCTTTAGAACACTATGCCATTATATCTTAGAGAAGAAGAAAACCTTACACGTTTTAAGTTCCTTGAAAAAGATGCTTTTGACCTATAGCTTCCCCAAAATGCTATTGCAATTCCTCTTTTTTACATTTTTCCAATTCCCATCCTTACGTGCCTTCCATATATATTATCTCTCTTTTCTATAACAAATTATAGTTCTACCCCCTTTCCTTATGTACCACTTGTATATATACTCATTTTGTTTTAATGTTTTTATTGAGTTCTTTAAGCTGTATGATACTTTATGTTCTTATATTTTATTGGTGTATTTCGCTTAGAAACACTTGTTAAGCGATTTGATCAAATACTAATAAACCTTGATAAACTTAGATGGTTTAGCTGAATATTGCCTTTGATAAGAGGCAGCAGGTTTGAAAGATCTTAAAGTGGATTGTTTTGGTTTAGGTTTAACCAATGAGTCCCAAGATTTTTCATGAGCGATAAGCTTTTGAGCGGCATTCTCAATGGTATCTCCAAAAAGCTCATGTTAGCCAATCGATCTTGAAGATTGACATCCATGTCAGCAATCCTGCTACGGACATAAGACTAAGCTCTGGATGATAGTTCAGAAGAGTCGTAAGCAGATTGGACTAAATGCTTACGTAACTGAAAAAGGGGAGAGACTAGTTGTTGAAGACCCTTAGTACGGTAAGAAGGTGGGTACTTCTGGTACATTGGTAATTGCTTAAGATAACATGAAAAATGGACTGGACAGCATGGAATTTTGATAGAGATGTCTACTAAATCTGTCCATGGTGCGACCTTCCCTCCCTGGTGAAACTGAGGCATAAACCTTGGAGGAGATGAATTTTTAAAGAGTCGATTCCACCACTTGTCAGATCTGAGTGTGGGAGCAAGCTTATAGAGAGTCCGGCTTCCTTGGAGCAACTGGTGCCGACAACGGAGATTCCCAATTTTTATGAAGAGCATACTTCAGAATCACCTGACGAGGAAGTTTAATGACATTTCTAGGAGGATGCTTAATGTCCATAGTCTCCATATATTCAGGTGTCTTATAAAACGGGAAAAGGGTCGGGTCTCAGGAGATGATTCTTTGTTAGGAGTCTATGGAGACTGCTACTCCGGAAAATCATAAACCTCTGTTGATGATGGAGATCATTAATAGAAGACTCAATTTGAAGGTCAAAATCTATGACCAGAGACTGAGATCTATGTCTTTTTTCGTTGGTATCAGTCCGGTGACGGAGAAGGTGTACGGTGTTTATGCTTTTCCAAACGCTTAGAAGAACTATGTTTGGACTTGCAAGAAGACTTGCTGGATTGAGAATGTTTCAGAGAGGAGGAACAATGCCTTGAGGAACTGGATCGATGAGTGGAAGCATGAGACTTGGTTGCATGCCTGGATGATGGGTAGTGCTGAGTTCCAGGAGACAGCATTGAAGGCTGAGGACTGGTACCAGCATCCCTGGTATTTGTATGCTCAGGCTGAGCCGGTACCTGTGAAATCGGTACCTGCGGAGTTGGTATGGGGCATAATTTTTATAAATTTCCCATGCTCCACATGAAAGAACTCTACAAATTGTTCTTTCAGAGAAGGCACTGGTATCCTTTGGCTTTTTCTCCGGTGCCATTAGTGCCACGACTCGCTCCGAAGAGGATGACTCTGAAGAGAAACTCCTGCATTGTGGAGCGAGTCACATGAAGGGTCATCGCTTGGCCAGCATGACTGGACTCAATGCATTAGTGGCCTGCAACCCTACCTGGGAAACTGGTGGCTTCTTCGCTGGCTTACTGGATGGAACAAGAGGCTGTGATACCGGTGAGGAAGGTGATGCCAAATACCTCGGTGCCATGAAATTCAGTACTTTGGCTGTTAGTGCCGCCAATTGCAGTACTTTTACTTTTAGTGCCGTAGATGTCGAAGGACGAAGAGATTAGTCCCCTTCCATTGTGGTACCAAAAGCTGTTTCTGTTGTAGAAGTCGGTTTTTTAAGGTGTGCTTTTTCAGAGAACACCGCGAACAAGAATCAGTGTGGTGGTCCGGCTTGAGACACTGAATGCACCACGAGTGTGGGTCTCTCATGGAAATTGTCCGCTGGCACCTGCCACACTTCTTGAAACCCATTAACGGCCAGGACATTAAGTTAGGAAAAACCGCCTCAGCCATATCAAAGTAGATAAGCTGAGGTGAAAAAGTAGGCTCCGTCGTCAAAGCCTGAAGGCAACGAGAAAGAAAGAAAAAGGGTCTTTCTTTTTTTTTTTAAGCAAGAAAAAGGAAGACCAGGATTAAGAAAAGAAAGAACAATGTACATTTAGTGGAAGAACTTCTGATTTATTCCAATTTATCTTGTAACTGGAAAATTTTCCAAATTTCTCAATTAACTCAAGCAAACATGGAATGGTTGTTTCTGGATTCATCACTTTGCTCTTATCCACATTGAACCTCATTCGCCACGTCGATGCCCATTTCTCTGTTTTATTTTCTTTATTCATTTTTTTCATATTACAGCAAGTGTATCAGAAAAATACATATAATCTTATAAATACACACTTGATTTTCTTTCATTAATATTTTAAGTACAATATATATTTATATTCATATTTTTATCATGTTTTAGATAATATATAAATCATTTAATATGTATGACAAATATAAATAAAATAACCCTCCCCAAGCCCTCCCTTCATATTTCAGAAATTCTAACATAGTATTTGAAAATACATTAATTAATTTATACATATTGTGAGATAAATGATATAGTACCCACCCATATCCCCGCTTATTATGGGAAAATGTTATTACGGTAATCATTACAAAAATCTGTTAATGGTCTCCAAATCTTCAGAAATTTACCAAAATATCCTTTCTGTGTTGCTATTGTGCGCTCCATTTTATATATATGGCATACCGAATTCCACCAGAAGTTATAACTTAGTCTGTCATAATTTTTCCAGTTACATGTTATTTGTTGAATTGCTACTCCAGTTAATATGAATAAAAGTTTATTATTATGTGACGAAATTTGACTTTTTGCTCTCATTGTTGTACCAAATAGAATAGTATCATAAGTCAAGGCTACTGGATTGTCCATCATCCTATTTATTTGAGGCCAAATTGATTTCCAAAATAGTAATATATATGGACAATAGAATAAAAGATGATCTAATGTCCCCGCCTCAAGATGACAGTGCCAACATTTATTAGACTTAGAGCTATCTAATTTTTGTAAACGAACAGGGGTCCAAAAAGCTCTATGCAAAAGAAAAAACCATGTTTGTCTCATAGATGCTGAAACTGTACATCTTATCCTCCAAGACCAAAGTCGTGGCCATTGAGATGCATTAATTTGATGTTTAATCTCAATGCTCCAAATGTCTCTAAGACCATTTTTTGGTTTTTTATTTATATATCCAGATATTAATTTATACCACATTGCGGCCTGGTGTCCAGTAGAAGCCCATTTCTCAAGCTTGATTATGTTACATTGCAGATCTTTGCAATCCCCATGTCTTCACTACTCTGTATAACTTTGTTATCGTCCGCAAATTTAATCACCTTGCTCGTCGTACCAATGTCCAGTTCGTTTATAAAGATGTTGAAGAGCACAGGTCCAAGCACTGAGCCCTGCGGCACCCCGCTGGTGACGCTCTTTCAGTCTGAGAATTGTCCATTTACCCCCACTCTCTGTTTCCTATGCTCCAGCCAATTTTTAATCCACGTGAGTGTTTCACCCTTGATTCCATGGCATGCAATTTTCCGAAGTAGTCGTTCATGTGGAACTTTGTCGAACGCCTTCTGAAAATCCAGATAAACAGTGCCAACCGGGTCGCCCTTGTCTATCTGCCTGTTTACTCCCTAAAAGAAGTGCAGCAGGTTCGTCAGGCAAGATCTGCCTTTACTGAAACCGTGCTGGCTGGTCCTCATCAGATCGTGTCCGTCAGCGCTTCTACCATCTTTCCTGGTACCGAAGTCAGACTCACCAGTCTGTAGTTTCCTGGATCTCCCCTCGAACCTCTTTTGAAGATCGGTGTAACATTCGCCACCTTTCAGTCTTCCAGAATCTTTCCCAATTTGATAAGACAGATTGGCTATTAGCTGAAGCAGTTCAGCTAGTCCCTTTCAGTTCCTTGATGACCCTCGGATGGATGCCATCTGGTCCTGGGGATTTGTCACTCTTGAGCCTATCAATCTGCTTGCATACCTCTTCTAGACTGACCGTCAACTGTGTCAGTTTCTCATCTTCTTTTCCAGCATATAGCCTGATGGGTTCCGATATGCTGTGTATATCCTCTTCGGTAAATACAGACGCAAAAAATGTGTTGAGTTTGTCGGCGATTTCTTTGTCCTCCTTTAGCACTCCCTTTATTCCACGGTCATTCAACGGCCCCACCGCTTCCTTCGCGGGTCGTTTCCCCTTAATATATCGAAAGAACGGCTTGAAGTTTTTCGCCTCCTTGTTTATTTTTTCCTCGTAGTCTCTTTTTGGCACCTTTTTCCATCTTATGGCACCTGCATTGATGTTGTTTGTGCTTATTTCAGTTTTCATCCGTTTTTGACCTTTTCCATTCCTTAAACGAAGTTTTCTTGTCTCTGATCGCTTCCTTCACCTCTACAGTGAGCCATGCCGGTTCTTTGTTATTATCATGAAGCAGTAGCACACCTGCTATGAGTTTTCCTTATCTTTTCTCCTTGATTGACTCCCACAAAGCATTCATTGTTTTGGCGTAACTCTCCCCGGTTATGGTTGTTTACTGTGGCATAAACTCCAGAAGCAAAAATCCTTCGTCATCCCAGAAGACAGCTGCCATGACTTTGCAGATTTTTCTGTCTTGAACTCTTTTGGGGTGGGGTGACTTGTGTTTCCACTGCATTGACTCCTTTTTGAACTCAGGATTTTGGTGATAGACCCAAGTCTCATCTCGTCACCAAACGATGAAAAAATAAATTTGGTCTTCATGGAGCATCTCCAAGTTCTCCTGACAGCACTGGAGCCTCGTAGCTTTCTGACATGGTATCAGCATTCTTGGAACCCATCTTGCACTAACCTTGGACATGCCCAAATTTTCATGAATTATTTTCCTAATTGTATCTGCCGAGACGCCCATTTCTTCAGTTATTCGTGTACATTTCTGTGGAAGTTGCTTCCACAGGTGGCCCAATGCAAGGATCATATTCAGTGGACTCTCTAGCCACTTAAACCCTTTGTTCCAAAATTTTTACTTTGTAGGATAATGGGGAAGACTCACCATAAACTGCAGTCATGCATTCATGGATCTCCTTTGGCTTTTTCCTCTTCTTTTGTGGGAAATTTTATAATTTAATGGTGCTCCAAATCTAGCAGTTTCTTAATTGATTCACACGAGGACTCTCCTGACATCCTGTCTACTGAATGTTAGACTTGCACTGAGCCACAACTAAATATGAGTTATCTTGGGATGTGTTACAACATTCAGACTTGTTTCTACACACTTGCTACTTTCTTTCATTCTCAGGTAGATAAATTGAATGCCCTCATACCTGATACCTCTCCCCAATTTTGAGCTGCCACAGGGAGAGAAGGGGGTAGGTAGCAGGGAGATTATGGTGGAAAGGATTGTTTATCTAAACCAATATTGTTCAAACTGCTGTTATTGTAAATGGTGTGTGGTTTTGTGCTAATAAAAATATTTAAAGTTAAAATTTTTTTTGTTAAAACTTATGGCAAGATGACTGGCTCAGGATCACCCAAATTTCTAATCTTGGTTTAAATTTGAGTCATCCTTTTTTCCTCCTTTTTTTGGGGAAAAGGGTTACCTTGGTTTATAGTTAAGTATATACAGTATTCAAATTCCTGCTCACGCTTAGTGTAAGTCTTCCATTTTAGATAATCATCTTTCTAAAAAAATTTTCTTTGCTCTTAGATCCACATAATCTAAAAAGCTGCGAGTTTTGATTTGGAGCAGACTAAAACCCTCAATGTCCATCCAGCTTTTTATTTTTTTTTCAACACTGAAAAGCCTGAGTCCCTTTCATAAGTCACACTACATTTCTAAATGTTATTACCTTTGGAGAATGACCTCTTATAAGAAACCATATTGTTGAGATAAAACTAAAAAATTAAATTAAAATTCTTTATATACTGCTGATAAGCACAAATCAAAGTTATGTACATTCAGGTTACAACCTGGACAGAAGAAATTATCAAGACTGCAAGAAAAGTTCCAAACACTAAATGTTATTTCTTCTGTAAGGGTCCCTGAGTTGAGATTCAAATATAACTTTAATTCCTACGAGTTGTCTGGGTAAAGCTCAAATGCCTCTTTCCTAATGCCACCCAATGGGTTACTGTTGTGCTACATAAATTTATAAAAAATAAGAATGGCACATCCCCCATCCTCACCAATTCTTATACTTAGCCATTCTCAAACAAGGGGTACCACTGATGATGCTCATCTTCAGATAATTTCCCTGCCCAAATTTATATGTAAATCTTCTGTTTACACATGCCTCACTTGAAATTTTAAATTCTTAACAATGTATTTACTCTAAAAGTCTCATATGGAACCACCATCATCAAACATTGTCAAGCAAAAATAGTCTTTATTCAAATGTCATGGAAACAGGGGTCACTGAATGGTTGCCAGGTGGAAGCAGAAAAAAAAAAATAAGAAAAAGCAAGAAAATATAAAACAGGAAGACTAGCACAAAACTAGAATATGGAATTCTACATTTTTCCTATGGATTAGTATATGTTTTAATTCTCTTCACCACCTTACTTACAACTCAAAAGTCCATGAAGGAAAACAACAGGGTGATTAAATAAAAAAAAGTTATATGAAAACATAATGACTTTGGACTTTACACTAAAATGCCATTATACCAAATCAGGGGCATGTTTTTTTATTTTGTTGTTTTTTTTGTTGTTGGGAAGGGTGGGGGAGAGGAGCAGCAGAAAAAAAGCTGTAATCACCATACCTACCTATAAGTCATCATTCATCAAAGACCATCAACTAATTTGACAATTACAGACACATCATTAGGATAATTTAAAATGTACAGCATTGACATGTGCTACTTAAATCACTTATGCTACAACTACCAAACGTTAAAAAAAAAAAAAAAAAAAATAGAAAAAATAGAAAAAAAGATATTTCCTCATTAGGATAGTTCCAAATGAATTTGCAGTAATCTAGGACCGAGAACGAGATCTGGAGCGGGAACGTGAGGGAGATCTAGACATAGACCTGGATTGTGACCGAGTTTTTGAAGCTGATTTTGACCGGGAACGAGATTCAGACATTACATGGGCTTGAAACTTCGGATTTGATCTGGACCGGGAGCGGGTTTCTGACATTACATGTGCTTGGAACCTCGGATTTGATCTGGACCGGGAGCGGGATTCAGATTTCACACTAGATTGGGACCGAGGATTGGATCTGGACCGTGAACGGGATACAGATTTTTCATGGGCTTCGGACCGAGAGTTAGATCTGGACCGTGAGCGAGATTTGGATTTTGCATTAGCTTGGGACCTAGTGTTGGATCTGGATCGTGATTCAGATTTCCTGTTGGCTTCGGACCTTGGGTTGGATCCAGACCGTGAGCGTGATTCAGATTTCCTGTTGGCTTGGGACCTAGGGTTGGATCTACACTGTGATTCAGATTTCCTGTTGGCTTGGGACTTGGGGTTGGATCTAGATCGTGATCGTGATTCAGATTTCCTGTTGGCTTGGGACTTGGGGTTGGATCTAGATCGTGATCGAGATTCAGATTTCCTGTTGGCTTGGGACTTGGGGTTGGATCTAGATCGTGATCGAGATTCAGATTTCCTGTTGGCTTGGGACTTGGGGTTGGATCTAGATCGTGATCGAGATTCAGATTTCCTGTTGGCTTGGTACTTGGGGTTGGATCTAGATCGTGATCGAGATTCAGATTTCCTGTTGGCTTGGGACTTGGGGTTGGATCTAGATCGTGATTTCCTGTTGGCTTGGGACTTGGGGTTGGATCTAGATCGTGATCGAGATTTCCTGTTGGCTTGGGACTTGGGGTTGGATCTAGATCGTGATCGAGATTTCCTGTTGGCTTGGGACTTGGGGTTGGATCTAGATCGTGATTCAGACTTCCTGTTGGCTTGGGACTTGGGGTTGGATCTAGATCGTGATTCAGACTTCCTGTTGGCTTGGGACTTGGGGTTGGATCTAGATCGTGATTCAGACTTCCTGTTGGCTTGGGACTTAGGGTTGGATCTAGATCGTGATTCAGATTTCCTGTTGGCTTGGGACTTGGGGTTGGATCTAGATCGTGAGCGTGATTCAGATTTCTTCGTGGTTTGGGACTTGGGAATGGATCTAGATCGTGAGCGTGATTCAGATTTCTTGGTGGCTTGGGACTTGGGGTTGGATCTAGAGCGTGATCGTGATTCAGATTTCTTGGTGGCTTGGGATTTGGGGTTGGATCTAGAGCGTGATCGTGATTCAGATTTCTTGGTGGTTTGGGACCTAGGGTTGGATCTAGATCGTGAGCGTGATTCAGATTTCTTGGTAGTTTGGGACCTAGAGTTGGATCTGGACTTTGAGCGGGACTCCCGACTTGCCTCTAGATCTTTTCTCTCACTAGGCACCTCTTTCTGATCCAATTCTTCTTGCAATGGCTCTTCTTCTTTGGAAGGAGACCTTGATCTAGACTTGGAAGGTTCCTTGTTTTCCTCCTTCTTTCTGTTTGATCTATCTCGTTTGCTGTGTTTCTTGCTCTTTTCTCTCTTGCTGTGGCTTCTGCTTCTACTTCTACTCTTTTCTCTGCTCCTCTTCCTTCCTTTCCTCTTGTCTTTACTTTTACTCCTGCTTCTGCGGTTCTTACGCTCTTTGCTTTTGCTTCTAACCTTGCTGATGCTTTCTTCATTGCTCCTGCTTCTATTTAAGCTCTCTTCCTCATCTCTATCCTTGTTGTTACTTTCATTCCTGCCACTGCTGTCCTCCCTATTGTTTTCACAACTGGGACTCCTACTCGGTGCTCTCTCGTTCTCCTCATTTTCAATATTCTCTTCTGTATTCTCTTTACTTTGGCTCTGTTCCTTCTCCAAACTCTTACTTCGGCTCCTGCTTTTATTTTCTTTACTTGTGCTCCGGCTCTTCTTCACCTTTTTGCTGTGACCCTGGCTCTTACTTCGACTACGGCTTTTGCTTCTGGAATGTGATCTAGACCTGAAAAAGTCAAAAGTGTTAAAAATATATATATATAATATATATATATATAGCACCCAAAGTCAAACGATATGAAATTCATTATTTCCTTCACATGTTCTTTGTAAAAGAAGGAAAACCAGTAAATGAGTTAGTGACCAAGGACAGACATTTTTGGCTGAATCAGATTTGGTTTGGATAATGTTTCTCCTGGTTCTTATCACTGACATAGGTATATTGAAGAGAAGACAGAACAGTCAACTCTGAGCTTTTTTCTCTATCTCCATCTGCTGCCAAGAGGAACATGACCCACTTTTTGTGGATTAGTCTGGCAGGACTCAAGGAAAGATATTGGACTGAAGATTAAATTTCTCCTCTTAATCAATCCTAAAACATTCATGTGAATATGAAAACACACACTTATCCTGACCTTGAATGGCTCTTTGAGGGGCTGCTTTTGCTGCTTGCACTTCGACTTCTGCTCTTTCGAGAGTGTTTACTTCGCGAGCGAGACCTGAAACACAACATTAACACAAAATAAATTTACACAAACTTTGATTATTAACATCACTTAACATACATACAAGAGGATCCTATTTCTTTTCAAATTAAAATCAATTTTAGCATTACAAAAGGAGAAGCAGCAGCGGGTATACCAGGGGTGTAACATAAGGCTAAGTTGCAAGCCAAATTTTTTGTTAAGATACTTAGAGCTAGATTCACTAAGCCCACCGATCATGTCCTGACCACTTTGTGAATCCGAACGATTCACTAAACTAAAGAAGGAACACCAGTTGGGCTGGCCGATCCCAAAACAAGCAACTGCTGAGGACCAGTCGCTCACATTCTTGCCGACTGTCCTGCTCTCTGCACTCTGAAATCCCAGCCCTGCTAGCCTCGGATCAATGCTTCCTGACCCCCCTGTACTCATTCTGTGCCCGGGAAAAATTAGTTTCAGAGGCCGTGCACAGCTAAAGCAGGCAAATGTGATCAGTGCCCTGCTCTCTGTCACCCTGCCTCTCTGCGAGCCTCTGTACCGGAGCATCTTTGTTGTGCTCGCTGCTGTCATCTTCTGCCCCATCATCGGGGCTCTGAGGAGGAAGGGGGATCCCTGGTGTCTGAATCAGCGAAAGAGAAGAGGCTGCTACTGCCGGGGATTGCCCTTCCCTGCAGTGTGAGCCCTTGGTTTTAACCCGCAGGATTAACGCGGGGCTGCACTACGGTGTGTTCTGTTCCAGAACATGCTGCAGTGCAGCCCCGCTTTAAACCCGCAGGTTAAAACCACTGGCTCGCGACTAGGGTTGGAGAGCTTGTTCAATGATTTTACTGGGCCACAATATCACCATTCCACCCCTCAAACGTCTTTTTTTTTTTTTTTTTCAAATTCTTTATTCATTTTTCCATCTAACATCAAGATCACAATATTACATCAATAAAACCCTGTAAACATCTCTTGTATTTCTTTTAACATTTTCTTAAAAACACATTTATACCCTCCCCTCCCACAAACATTTCAATCAAAAATTTCATATAAATATTATCAATTGATCAATCCTTAATATAACTTTATACTTTCTCCCCTCCCCCCTACGTGCAAAGTGTTCCTTCAATGAATAATGGTGTCTAATCATTGCAATAACTTGTCAATGGCCCTCAAAGCTTTTTAAAATTATTATAACTCCCTTTTTGAATGGCAATTATTCTTTCCATTTTGTAAATGTGGCATAACGAATTCCATCAGAAGGTATAATTTAGTCTACTGTAATATTTCCAATTACTGGTAATATGTTGTACTATTATGGCCCCCATAATAGTACTGCTCCACCCCAGACCCCGCCCCCATAATAGTACTAACTGTAATACCATTTTTCATATATACACAATATAATCTTATTAACACCACATAAAGGTTAACCACAAAATTAAACTACAAAGCACACTGTATGCTTCTCAACATTCATTCCTACCAGAATACAGATAACCCCTTTGCAAATATGGAACCATAAACTAAAAGTACTAATATATTCAAACAAAACTCTAAGATGCAAGACTCTGCAGGTAGTATAACCTCAGAGAAATAGAAACAAATGCATTTCTTCCTGAACAGTGCAAAATATAGACAGCAAATGTAAATTCTCAAAATTGACACAATTCAATCACTAAATTGAAAATAAAATAATTTCCCCTACCTTTGTCGTTTAGTCAGTAAGCAGGAAGTTGCAGAAAGAATACTTCCGGGGCAGGCCAATGGCGGGAGGCTGGCTTTGTGATGGCTGCCCGAAGATTTTAAATTTCAGCAGCAGATAGGTGGGGGAGTTGGGAATTCAAGGAGATTCCTGGAGAGTGTAGTGTCAGGTGCATAGTCACCGTGGAAAGCATAAAACGGCCAGGCGGGCTGGAATCACTCCATGTGCCTTGTGTTTGACATATGTGGGGGTATACTGATTAAGGCACTAGAAAATCAAATCAGACAGGCTCACAGCAAACTACAGTGAACCCTGTTATTAACTAGTCTTAGATTTCTAATTGAAGTATTATAGACAGAACCAAACTGATCATGAGTTCTTAAAGATATTTAACAGGTTTCAAAATGAATATACAATCAAATCGGCTCACATACTGGGGACTATGCAATTTAAGTCAGTCTCAAGAGCAAGCCAGGCTAGTTCTACCAGCTCCCTAATCTGCCAGTTTCTTCTTGCTCCTTTGAAATTCCGGTTCAACTAAAACTGTGGCTGTGATTTGGCTCCACTGAGCCTTTATTTACAATTACCTGGATATTTTTCTCTAATAATATATTTCCCTCCCTCCACCTAACATAAGCTAGTCTAGTTACTACAGCATCAGTCTTAGTTCAAGGGCTATGCAGCATGGTATCCTTCTATACTTTGTTCGGATGGGGGATTATGTCAAGGAATTGTTGTCTGGATGGGAACGCCTGGAAGGGGTAGAAATGCAGTGGGTAAAACTGAAAAGAGTTATTGTAAGGGTGACAAACCGTTTTGTGAGGAAAGTAATTAAAAGCAAGAGGAAAAGAAGGTCACTTTGGTTCTCAAAAGTAGTAGCAGAGAAGGAATATGAGGTAAGCTTTCATAAACTACAAAAGATCACAGAAAGAGGAAGACAGGCAAAAATATCTGGAAAAGTTGAGAGAGGCTTGTCAAGTAATCAGGAAAGCAAAGATACAAATGGACATTTTATCAGTGATAGGAAGAAGTGCAAAAAAGTGGCATTGTGAAACTCAAAAGGGAAAGGAAGAAATATGTAGACGTTGATAAAGAAAATGCTGAATTGCTTAACAAATATTTCTGTTCTGTGTTCACAGCTGAAGAACCGGGAGCGGTAGAAAAACAATTAATTATTTTATTTTTATTTATTTATTTTTTCACAAAAAAGAAAAGAAAAGAGACACACAGTGACCGAACTTTAAAAAGAAAAGAAACAGCTGCCGTGAATAGAAGGCAAATTTCGCTGCAGAGCTGAAGAAAAAACTTCTTCTTGGCTCCGCGGAAAATAACGAACTGAGGATCCTCACAGGAGACGTGCCCCCTAGTTTGGGGGGGGGAAGGCATGCGCACATGCGCGGTGCAGCATTCAAAAGCTCAAAGATCTTCAAGCAAGTTTGCTTTCGAGGCTGTCTGCTGCGGGGCTCCGTCGGTGATGTCACCCATATGTTGAGAATATGCTGCCTGCTTGTCCTGGGATAACATGAATTTACTAGAGGTAGGTCTTGTTAGACAAATCTGATAAGAGATGTGGTGTATTTAGATTTTACGCTAGATGTGGTGTATTTAGATTTTAACAAAGCCTTTCACAGTGTTCCACACAGATGTCTAATTAAGTGAACTGAGTGCCTTCGGGATGGGACCCAAAGTGACGAGCTGGGTCAAGATCTAGCTGAGTGAAAGACAGAGGGTAGTGGTCAATGGAGATCGCTCTGATTGAAAGGGATATTACCAGTGGTGTGCCTCAAGATTCTGTTCTTGAGCCTATTCTTTTTAACATTTTTATAAGCAATATTGCTGAAAAGCTGTCAGGTAAGATTTGCCGCTTTGCGGAAGATACCATGAAGAAAGACCTAGCAAAACTTGAAGAATGGTCTGAAATTTGGCAGCTAAAACTTAATGCTAAGAAATGCAAGGTCATGCATTTGATCTGTAAAAACCTGAAGGAACGGTACAGTTTAGGGGGTGACGCACAACTTGGGTATGATTGTATGTGATGGTCTTAAGGTGGCCAAACACATTGAAATGTGACAGCGAAAGCTAGAGGATGCTAGGGTGCATAGGAAGAGGTATGGCCAGTAGGAAAAAGGAGGTATTGATACCCCCCTGTATAAGACTCTGGTAAGACCTCATTTAGATTACTGAGTGCAATTCTGGAGACCACACCTTCAAAAATATATAAAAAGGATGGAGTCAGTCCAGAGGAAGGCTACTAAAATGGTGTGTGGCCTTCATCATAAAGTGTATGGGGACAGACTTAAAGATCTCAATATGTACGAAGTACTACCCAAAAATTCAGGGAATGTGAACAGCACGCACAAACTAGATATAATATGCCCTTCTGCCGCTAGAGATGTTTAGCAGTATGCTTTGTGAATCAGGTGCCAACGGGCATGCAGCTGAGTGGCTGTGTTGTTTTGTTCTGTGCAATTTTGTAAAGGTTGTGTTTTAGTGACTTGGCGGATTTCGATATGACAGATTTTACATCTGCATCAAATTTTGTTTCAAACTTTAAAAATCTGCTGCAGAAACCCATCGTATGCTCCAGGAAGCCTTTGGAGATGATGCCATGTGCCAAAGCAAAACCTTACTTTGGTACAAACACTTCCAGGACAGACGAACATCTGTCCACAACAATGTCCGTTCCAGATGACTGTCAACAAGCACAACACTGGAAACCATAACAAAAGTTTGTGAGACTATCCTTGCAGATTGTAGGCAAACTATCCACGATGTTTGTGAGATAGTAGGACAGTCATACTGTGAGGTTTTGAAGCAGTTGAGCAAGAGCATTCGGTGCAAACGCCCAGACAAGTGGAAAAACAAAAATTGGTTGCTCCACCATGACAACACGCCGGCTCACACATCACTTGTTGTTCGACAATTCCTGACTTCCAGAAACATTTGGGAGCTGGCTGGCTGGCTGCCACTAGACATGCCTACCATTAGATGTGCCCACCACTAGATGTGGCCTGTATCATCCCAGCCTACTACTAGACCACCAGAGTGAGAACAGGGTACAGGGCACACCATTTGGTTCAGAATTTTTTTTTCTTGGTTTTTCCTCCTCTAGAGGTGAGTGCATCTTATGGTCAGGTGCATCTTATGGAGCAAAAAATACGGTACTTGACATGAGCCGTAGACATTGGTTCAAAAGGAGGCTTCCTCAAAGCAACACGGACCACATTAAGATTCAAAACTACTGGAGGTGGTTTGAGTGGTGGTTAGACATTGAAAAGTCCTTTCATAAATCTGGACACAAGAGGGTGAGCAGTGAGAGGTTTCCCATCGACTGGCTCATGGAAAGCATTGATAGCACTGAGATGAACTCTAATTGAAGTGGTTTTGAGACCTGAATTGGATAAATTAAGAAGTCCAATACTGTAACAACAGAGGTGGATGTAGGCTTATGATGATGAAGAACACAGCAGGTGGAAAACTGTACATTCTTGCTGATAACACTGCTGCGTGAATGGTTTTCTAAATGCTTCCAAGATTAGTCTGACAGGCTGAGAAAGATCAGCCGATGTTAGGCCGAGAGATACCAAGTTGTCAGGTGCAATGCTGCAAAAATGGGATGCAGAAGAGATCAGGACCACCCTTACCCACCTCCCATCGCTAGGGAGAGATGTGTGCTTGGTGACCTGTGCCACCAAAGAATCCACCTTCGAGGAAACAAGCACTTTCCATCTGCCATGGGAAAAAGCCACGCCATGGCCTGAGCAAATTTCAAGCGACCCTTTGGAATGTCTCAGATATCTGTAAGAATCTGAACAACATTAGGATGATCAGGAAAAGAGGAAGATTATGGCCTCTGGTCACTCATAAGGGAACATTCAGTAGTGATCAGTTGTTCCAGCTGCAGCTTCAATTCCTGCAGAGATCCAGAGATTAAATCCATAAGATGTAAGAGATCTACCTGAACCACAAATGGTTTTCAAGGGTGATGATACAGAGGAACTGAAAGAAATCTTGGTGAATCTGGAAGATGTACTGAGCCAAACCGACAAGTTTAAAAGTGATAAATCGTCAGGACTGGATGGTATACATCCCAGGGTACTAAAAGAACTCAAACATGAAATTGCTGACCTGCTATTAGTGATCTGTAACCAGTCCGCCCGGCTATCATCCACTCCTGAATTCTGCTGCTGCTGCTCAACATTTAAAAAAAACAAACAAAAAAAACCCGGCTTGGAGATTTCACGCCTTAGCCCGTAGCGAACTTATGCTCTGGGGCTCTAATGTGTGCATGCTGCCTTCCCTTCTCTTCCCTCCGAAACTGGAAGTTATGTCCGGGAGGGAGTGGAAGAGAAGGGAAGCCAGCACGCACATGTTAAGAGCCCCGAAGCATGCATTCGCTAGGGGCTAAGGCGGGAGACAGGTCAGTGAAGCTTACAATTTGCTCTTCTTGCTGCTGGGTCCTGCCTACTTTCTGTTTCCGCGAAGGCAGGACCCGTCAGCATTTCTCCCAATAGGTCGATCGCGATCTTGGGCCTGTCAGCCTTCCTCTCCCTGACATCAATTCTGCCGTCGGAGAGGAAGTTCTGGCCAGCCAATCGCTGCCTGACTGGGTCGGAACTTCCTCTCAGACGGTAGAATTGACGTCGGGGAGAGGAATGCTGGTCGGCCCGAAGCAGGGAGAGCTTGGGGTGGTGGCTGCTTTTTGGCCTGTTATCCGATGGTGGCGGTGGCAGCTTGGGGGCCTGTTCCCCGATGGCAGTGGCTTGGGGGAGGGCAGGGAGAAAGAAAGAAAGAGGGCAGGCAGGGAGACAGAAGGAAAGAAGAGAAACAGAAAAAAAAAAGGGGGCATGAAGAAAGAAAAAAAAAGAAAGGGAGGCAGGGAGAGAGGAAGAAAAAATTGGGGGAGGGAATGAGGTCTGGAGGAGAGGAAGCATACAGGCTGAAAGAAGGGAAGAAAGATTGGATGCACAGTCAGAAGAAGAAAGTGCAACCAGAGACACATGAAATCACCAGACAATAAGGTAGGAAAAATGATTTTATTTTCAATTTAGTGATCAAAATGTGTCTGAATTTATATCTGCTGTCTATATTTTGCACTATGGCTCCCCTTTTACTAAACCGCAATAGCGGTTTTTAGCGCAGGGAGCCTATGAGCGTCGAGAGCAGTGCTGGGCATTCAGCATAGCTCCCTGCGCTAAAAACTGCACGCGCTAAAAACGCTATTGAAGCTTAGTGAAAGGAGCCCTTAATTTTCTCCACCACCAAATTTCCCCGTCCCACCCCACCCGGCTACTTTTTCATGCCACCCGGCTGGAAAAAATTTCTGGGGAGAACACTGAGCGCGCGCTAGCCGAAAATCTACTGCCTGCTCAAGAGGAGGCGGTAGCGGCTAGCGCGCGCTAGTCCACACGTTAAGGCCCTAGTGTGGCTTTAAAAAAAGGAGTAAACAATATTACTGACTAACTAGAGGGGCCTCAGTTAAGGAGCCTACGCAAGTCATAGACTCTGACCGCACAAGTCTGCGTAGATTTTTCAACTCCTTTGCTCCAATCATCGGCAACCCTCCAGTCCCTAACCTTCACTACGTTTAAAATTTTAAGTTTTATTGTACATAAATATTAATGCAAAAAAATACTCTCTAAAAAAATTTTTTAAATTCTTTTTAGCTTCTTCGGTTTTCAATTAAACAATGTGAATGCACTATTACTTTAAGGTGAGACTACATTTTAACATCAGAGTGTTCATGGTAGAGTTTAAAGTTACTTAGCTCCAACCAGACTGTATATTAACAGCGAATTGCTTCCAGACATGCCAACGCGGCCAGCGTTTCGTGGAGACTAATTACATCCACTGCTTCAGGGCCGATTAATGGAGCATGCTGCTAGAGTATCTCTGCACAGGAGAAGTCTCAATGTGCAGAGATACTCTAGCAGCATGCTCCATTAATCGGCCCTGAAGCAGTGGATGTAATTAGTCTCCACGAAACGCTGGCCGCGTTGGCATGTCTGGAAGCAATTCGCTGTTAATATACAGTCTGGTTGGAGCTAAGTAACTTTAAACTCTACCATGAACACTCTGATGTTAAAATGTAGTCTCACCTTAAAGTAATAGTGCATTCACATTGTTTAATTGAAAACCGAAGAAGCTAAAAAGAATTTAAAAAATTTTTTTAGAGAGTATTTTTTTGCATTAATATTTATGTACAATAAAACTTAAAATTTTAAACGTAGTGAAGGTTAGGGACTGGAGGGTTGCCGATGATTGGAGCAAAGGAGTTGAAAAATCTACGCAGACTTGTGCGGTCAGAGTCTATGACTTGCGTAGGCTCCTTAACTGAGGCCCCTCTAGTTAGTCAGTAATATTGTTTGCACTTTTCAAGATATAGTGGGGATTGATGAGCTTTTACGATTATTATTTCTCCACTACGGGTTGTATACTATAGTTTAAAAAAAGGAGCCCATAGTGGCACTAGAAAAAGTTCAAAGAGCGACCAAGATAGTAAAGGTGATGGAACGCCTTTCATATGAGGAAAGACAAACAGTTAGGGCTCTTCAGCTTGGAAAAGAGACGGCTGAGGGGAGATATGAGTGAAGTCTACAAAATCCTGAGTGGAGTAGAACGGGTACAAGTGGATCGATTTTTCACTCCATCAAAAATTACAAAGACTAGGGGACACTCGAAGTTACAGGGAAATATTTTTAAAACCAATGGGAGTCTATTTGGGATCAAATAAATTGTTTGTTAGAGAACCATGTAGCATTGTCATATGACACAATTTTATTTGGCATGTCTATGAGAGCTAAATGTCAAATATCTGCTAATAATAACAAGCTTTTATTGATATTAACAGGAGTTGCCATCCAACAAATAACACATAATTGGAAGGACTGTAAAAGACTGAATTATTGTTTTTGGTGGTCTTCAGTTTGTCATGTGTATAAAATGGAAAGAGCGTTGGCTGTTCAAAAAGGTTATTATAATAAATTTAAGGATGTGTGGGGACCTTTATTAAATTATAGTAATGAATAAGTTACACTTTTCCCAATCTTAATACACATGTGGATTTGAGGGGGGATTTCTTGTTTTTCCATTAAGAATATATAGATGATTGTCGTAAGATATTATTTTCATGTGGTATATATTAGTTGTATATTAATTTGGGAGGGGGGTGGGGTTAAATCTTCTTGGTGTATGATACTGAAAATTTTTCAAGTGATGTTGTATTATATTTGGTTGATGTTTACTGTACACTTGATGTAAGTTTAAAAATGAATAAAGAAATGATAAAAAAAAAAAAACCAATCAAACCAATAGGAGGAAATTTTTTTTCACTCAGAGAATAGTTAAGCTCTGGAATGCATTGCCAAAGAATGTGGTAAGAGCAGATAGCGTAGCTGGTTTTAAGAAAGGTTTGGACAAGTTCCTGGAGGAAAAGTCCATAGTCTGTTATTGAGAAAGACATGGGGGAAGCCACTGCTTGCCCTGTTTTGGTAGCATAGAATATTGCTACACCTTGGGTTTTGGTCAGGTACTAATGACCTGGATTGGCCACCGTAAGAATGAGCTACAGGGGTTGCCATTCAACATATTACCAATAATTGGAAAAATTACAAGAATCTTAATTACACATTCTGGTGGAATTCATTATGCCATATTTTTAAGATGGAAAGAGCAATAGCAGTACTAAAAGGGACATATAATAACTTTATAAAGATATGGGGGCCATTGGCAAAATATTGTGATGAATAGTCATCAATTCTTTTCTTTTCTTTCTTAGTTGTATTTAGCACACTCAAGGGGGGAGGGTGGAGTTGGGAATAATTTTATAGGATATGTTATAATATGTTATATAACACGTGTATAATTCTATTTCGGTTGAAAATGAGATGAAGGGTGGGTGGTTGGGTGGGGGTTAATACATTACTAGATTTTTATGCGTTAGATATTATAGTGCTATATTGGAATTACTTGTATAATGTATTTTTGTGCACTTGTTGTTCAATTTGAAAATGAATAAAGATTTTTTTTAAAAAAGAATGAGCTACTGAGCTTGATGGACCATTGGTCTGACCCAGTAAGGCTATTCTTAAGGTGAGCAGGTTTAAACAATCTGCGCACCTTGAGGTCCTCTTCTAAATCACAAGCTCCACATGGGTCCAGATCCACTAGAATCACCACCATCCATGGCCGCCGCAGTGCCGCCCTGCGAAAGCAGAGGAATGAAAAGTGTGTCTGATGCAACTGCAGGCAGAGCTGACTCACTCCCAGGTATCCCTGCAGGAAGGCAAGAATACAGACCCTGGTCCCTTGGAACAGGTGTCCCTGTGACCGGCACAGAGGCCAGTGGAAGGGAAACAGGCAGACTTTTTAACTAAATATGCCTGATAAAGCATATTAACAAATTCCAGGGGAAAACCATCCTCCATGGCAGAAGCCGACTTCTGCGTCTCAGATTTGGAATGCTTGGAAGATTTATGTGATTTATCGCCAGAGCTGCGCATACGTTTCACTGAAATGCCACCAGCACATTTCCCAGGGCCTCCTGATATCAATTTTATGGGAGTCGAAGGCACCGCATTCAAGCAAATCTCGCCCCCCTCGAAGGCCGCAACGCTGTGCAACCGACAGCCATACACCGCAAATGAGGCATGAATCCATCCCATCCTGCCCTGGGGACGTCATCTATGTAGTTTTCTTTCAAAAAAATGAAGCTGGCAAGTATGAAAAATAACTTTAAAATCAAATCTGGAAAAATCCAAAATGGCTACTGAGGCCCTGTTCTGACTAAAAATAGCCTGGGAAAACTACAGAAAACCCTCAGATTTTAGGATGTTAGGGATGGAGGGTGGGCATACAAGGAACCACCTAAAAACCCCTTCTTAAAGACCCCCCCTCCCCAAATCTCCGATTGAAGCTGTTAGCTTGTTCTCACATAACTATGAGCTGACAGGAAACACTGCAACTTTTACTCACTGTACTGAATGACAGAAACTAGGCAGAGCTGAACACAGCTTACAGGGAGATCCTCTGCCTCAGTGAACTGGAAACCTGGATTTCAAGTCTTCTGACTGCTCCACAGGTCTGACCACCACAGCCGGAGACTTCTGCCACCCGTGGACATGTCGTGCAAACGCCTGGCGAAGAAATGTAGTCTGGCTCTGATCCTGGTTGCGCCTTCACTCAAATAGCAGACAAACCTGGGGTGAGTTAGCTCTCAAGGGAACAGTTCCAGAGCTCCGATCTGTGCTTTTTCTTCCTACAGGCCAGACTAGGAGCTTATCTTTTCTGCTCGTGTTTTATTTTGTGATCTTTCAGTATTTTTCATTTGCGGTTTTCGCCCTCGTGCGGTTCCCTGCTGGGACATCCTTGATTACAGGAGATCGTCTTGACTGTTGGAGAATGTCTGCTTTTGGGGAGTTCCCTGCTCGGCAGTAAGCCCCCTAGACAGCCTGCACATCAGTTACTTACCGTAACAGGTGTTATCCAGGGACAGCAGGCAGATATTCTTGACTGATGGGTGACGGCACCGACGGAGCCCCGGTACGGACAATTTTAGAGTGATTGCACTCTAAGAACTTGGAAAGTTCTAGCAGGCCGCACCGCGCACGCGCGAGTGCCTTCCCGCCCGACGGAGGCACGCGGACCCCATTTAGGATAAGCCAGCTAAGAAGCCAACCCGGGGAGGTGGGTGGGACGCAAGAATATCTGCCTGCTGTCCCTGGATAACACCTGTTACGGTAAGTAACTGTGCTTTATCCCAGGACAAGCAGGCAGCATATTCTTGACTGATGGGTGACCTCCAAGCTAACAAAAAGAGGGACGGAGGGAAGGTTGGCCATTAAGAAAACAAATTTTGCAAAACAGATTGGCCGAAGTGTCCATCCCGTCTGGAGAATGCATTCAGACAATAATGAGATGTAAAAGTATGAACTGAAGACCAAGTAGCAGCCTTGCAGATTTCCTCAATAGGAGTGGAACGGAGGAAAGCTACAGATGCTGCCATAGCTCGAACTTTATGGGCCGTGACAGAACCTTCCAGTGATAGTCTGGTCTGAGCATAACAGAATAAAATGCACGCTGCCAGCCAATTAGACAACGTACGTTTAGAAACAGGACGCCCCAATTTATTCGGATCAAAGGATAGAAAGAGTTGGGGAGATGATCTGTGGGGCTTAGTACGCTCTAAATAGTAAGCTAGAGCCCGCTTACAGTCCAAAGTATGCAGAGCCTGTTCTCCAGAATGAGAGTGAGGTTTCGGAAAGAAGACAGGCAGAACAATGGATTGGTTGAGATGGAATTCAGAGACAACCTTAGGGAGAAACTTTGGATGTGTACGCAGAACCACCTTGTCATGATGAAAGACTGTAAAAGGTGGATCCGCAACTAGTGCATGTAGCTCACTGACCCTCCTGGCAGAGGTAAGGGCAATAAGGAAGAGCACTTTCCAAGTGAGGAACTTGAAAGGAGTTGTAGCCAGAGGTTCAAACAGAGGCTTCATTAAGGCGGAGAGAACCACAATGAGATCCCAGACTACAGGAGGGGCCTTAAGAGGTGGTTTCACATTGAAAAGACCCCGCATAAATCTGGAAACCAAAGGATGAGCTGAGAGAAGTTTCCCATGAATTGGCTCATGAAAAGCAGCAATAGCACTGAGGTGGACTCTGATGGAAGTAGACTTGAGACCAGAGTCAGACAAAGAAAGAAGGTAATCCAACAAGGTCTCCACTGCCAGGGACGTAGGATTATGATGATGGAGAAGACACCAGGAAGAAAATCGTGTCCACTTCTGATGGTAACATTGCAGAGTGGCCGGTTTCCTGGAGGTATCCAGAATAGAACGAACGGGCTGAGACAACAGAGTATCACTTGAAGTCAGCCCGAGAGATACCAAGCTGTCAGGTGTAGAGACTTGAGGTTGGGATGTAGAAGGGTCTCCTGATGCTGTGTAAATAGAGAAGGAAACAATGGAAGAAGAATAGGCTCCCTGGAACTGAGTTGAAGTAGAAGGGAGAACCAATGTTGCCTGGGCCACCGTGGAGCGATGAGAATCATGGTGGCTTGTTCCCTGTTGAGCTTGAACAAGGTTCGCAACATGAGAGGAAGTGGAGGGAAAGCATACAGGAACAGATTGGACCAATCCAGGAGAAATGCATCCGCTGCCAGACGGTGAGGAGAGTAGAGTCTGGAGCAGAATAGGGGCAGCTGGTGATTGTGAGGAGCTGCAAAGAGGTCTATCTGAGGAGTGCCCCACCGAGCGAAGATGGACTGTAGAGTTAAAGGATCGAGTGTCCACTCGTGAGGCTGGAGAATTCTGCTGAGCTTGTCTGCTAAGGAATTCTGTTCCCCCTGCTCTTCTGGGCTTCCTGGCACAAGAGGCGAGATCCTGTCCCACCCTGTTTGTTGATGTAGTACATCGCAACTTGATTGTCTGTGCACAGCAGGAGGACTTGAGGAAAGAGAAGATGTTGGAAGGCCTTGAGGGCATAAAACATCGCTCTGAGTTCCAGGAAATTGATGTGATGCTTCATTTCCTGGGCTGTCCAAAGACCTTAAGTTTGGAATTCGTTCAAATGAGCTCCCCAGGCATATGGGGAGGCGTCGGTGGTGATGACAAGTTGATGAGGAGGTAGATGGAACAGAAGACCTCTGGAGAGATTTGAGGATATCAACCACCATTGTAGAGACTGACGAAGAGATGATGTCACAGATATGTGTCGTGAGCACGGATCCGTCGCTTGGGACCACTGGGTAGCTAGGGTCCATTGAGGAGTACGCAGGTGAAGACGTGCGAAGGGTGTGACATGAACTGTGGAGGCCATGTGACCCAAGAGTATCATCATTTGCTTGGCAGAGATGGAACTTTGCAGAAGTAGCTGCTGACATAGAGATTGAAGAGTTTGGAGACGGTTGGACGGCAGGAATGCCCTCATGAGAACTGTGTCCAGCACCGCTCCAATGAATTGAAGTCTCTGAGTGGGGATGAGATGAGATTTGGGTATATTGATCTCGAACCCCAGAAGTTGCAGAAATAGGATGGTTTGGTTGGTGGCCAGGAGTACTGTCAGATGAATTGGCCTTGATTAACCAATCGTCCAGGTAAGGGAAGACCTGAAGGTGGTGAGAGCGTAGAAAGGCAGCCACCACAATCAGACATTTGGTGAACACTCTTGGAGAGGAGGCAAGACCGAAGGGCAGCACCTTGTATTGGTAATGACAATGATTGATCATGAAGCGGAGGTACTGTCTGGAGGCCAAATTGACCGGTATATGAGTGTATGCCTCTTTGAGATCGAGGGAGCATAGCCAGTCGCCCTGATGGAGAAGAGGGTAGAGAGTGGCCAGAGAAAGCATCCTGAATTTTTCTTTGACCAAGCATTTGTTGAGATCGTGAAGATCTAAAATGGGTCTGAGATCTCCTGTTTTTTTGGGGACTAGAAAGTAACGGGAGTAGAATCCCTGCCCCTTTTGATCTAGAGGAACTTCCTCTATGGCGTTCAGAAGGAGGAGGGATTGAACCTCCTGAAGAAGGAGGGAAGACTGAGGAGTGTTCAAAGCAGACTCTCTTGGCAGACTTTGGGCAGGAAGTGTCTGAAAGTTGAGAGAGTAGCCGTGGCGGATGATGTTGAGGACCCATTGATCCGAGGTGATGATCTCCCAACGGCTGAGGAAAGAAGTAAGAAGGCCACCTATAGGTTGAGGTAAGTGGGCAGATGGTAGGTAACTGGCTATGCCCTGGAGAACTAAGTCAAAAGGGCTGTGTGGACTTTTGCTGTGGAGGTGGCTTCGCAGGTTGCTGCTGTGGTGGCCTAGGGGTCTGTCGTTGTTGCTGACGTTGGCGCCTAGGTTGTTGGGCAGCTGATGGCAAGGGACGAGCCACATAACGGCGTTGATAGGCCGACTGCTGTCTGAAAGGCCGCGCTGGTGGAGTCTTCTTTTTTGTTTTTAGCAAAGTATCCCATCTAGTCTCTTGGGCGGAGAGCTTTTGGGTGGTAGAGTCCATGGATTCCCCAAAGAGTTCATCCCCCAGGCATGGTGCATTGGCCAACCGATCTTGATGGTTGACATCAAGCTCCGACACTCTGAGCCAAGCAAGGCAGCGCATAGCGACAGACATGGCCGTTGCTCTGGTAGTAAGTTCGAAGGTGTCATATATTGAGCGAACCATAAACTTACGGAGTTGGAAGAGAGATGACGAGCAGTGGTGAAAAGCCTGTCGTTTTCGTTCAGGAAGGTACTTTTCAAATGAAGCCATGGTGGTAAGAAGATGCTTAAGATAGAAAGAAAAATGTAAAGCATAATTACCAGATCTGTTAGCTAGCATTGCGTTCTGGTATAACCGTTTACCAAACTTATCCATGGCTTTACCTTCCCTGCCAGGAGGGACAGAAGCGTATACACTAGCTCCGGCAGACTTTTTGAGCGTAGATTCCACAAGAAGGGATTCATGTGGAAGCTGCGGCTTATCAAATCCAGGGATAGGAATCACTTTGTATAAAGAATCCAATTTACGAGGAGCTCCTGGGATGGTCAAGGGAGTCTCCAGGTTTTTATAAAAGGTTTCCCTCAAGATGTCATGGAGGGGTAGTTTGAGAAATTCCTTTGGAGGCTGGTCAAAATCCAATGCATCAAGGAAGGCTTTGGATTTTTTAGACTCAGCCTCCAAAGGAATAGACAGAGATTCGCACATCTCTTTCAGGAAGTGAAAGATGTAGAATCTTGTTTTGAGGATGGATCGGGGGCAGCAGGATCATCCTCATCCGAGGAACACTCACCCTCAGAAAGAAAAGGCTCTTCGGAGTCACCCCACAAATCAGGGTCCCTAATATGGGTCTCGAGACTCCAGAGTGGAGGGTTCCAGGTGTCGGGTTTTGCGTGCCAACTTACCTGACCTCATAGACACGGTACCGTGAGATGTTACAGGCTGCATGGGTGCCAAAGTCTGAACAGCCTGGTGTTGCGCTCTCGGTTCCGGTGCGAGGACTGGCATCGAGACCGATGAAGCGGAGTGGACCGGTACCGACAAAGTGGACGCAGATAAAAGAGGCTGCTCCACTGCCGGTACCGGTGGCTCAGACCGGACCGCGACTGGAAGGCTCGGTGCCAAGAGAGCAGGAAGGAGCTGCTGTAACTGCTCCTTTAGCTGCAACTGCAGGACAGATGCAATGCGTTCGTCCAGAGAAGGCACCGGTACCGCCTTTTTCTTCTGCGGTACCTGTGGTGCCGCTCGACGCCCCGAAGATGAGGAGCCCGAGGTCGAGGGACTCACCTCAATAGGGGCGGAGCGCTTCCGCGGGCGCCTCGCGGTCGGCAGGACTGGGCTCGCTGCTATCGAGACCGGAGGACGCTCCAGCGGGGATGGCTTCTTAGCCGGCTTACCTGGGTGTTGCGACGCCGGCACGGTGTTGTGCGGCGTCGACGAAGTGGGTGCCGATTGAGTTGGGGCCGATGCCGGTGTCGATGCCGCTGGGTCAGACATGTCGGCACCGAAAAGCAACCGTTGCTGGATTTGTCGGTTTTTTAATGTACGTTTTTTCAAAGTGGCACAGCGGGTGCAGGTGGAAGCCTGATGCTCTGGACCTAGGCACTGTAAGCACCAGTTGTGCGGGTCCGTAAGAGAGATAGGCCGTGCACACCGCTGGCACTTTTTAAACCCTGGCTGGGGGGGCATGAAAGTAAAAACGGCTTCTGCCAAATCGAAGGCCGAGACCTCGATGGTGGCAGCAGGCCCCGCCGGGGCAAAACCGACGAAAGAAAAGAAAAAAGAAAGTAATAATTTTTTTTTTTTTTTTAACAAGAAATAATAAAAGAAAAAAAAGGAAATACAATTTCCTAACAGATTTCGCGAGCGGGAAGGCGTCAGGAAAAAATCTTTTCAACAGCCGTTGAAAAGTGCGACTTCTTAGCTCCGCGGAAACTAAGAAACTGGGGACCGCGCGCCTCCGTCGGGCGGGAAGGGGCCTGCTAGAACTTTCCAAGTTCTTAGAGTGCAATCACTCTAAAATTGTCCGTACCGGGGCTCCGTCGGTGCCGTCACCCATCAGTCAAGAATATGCTGCCTGCTTGTCCTGGGATAAGAGTGCTGTACACAGGAGCATGCTCAGTGATGAGGTATGAGAGGGAGGGGGAAAAGCCTCTGAAGTTTTGAGGCTTCCTATAGATCCTGGTGGGTGGAGGGAAATAACCCACTGGTCCTGGAATAAAGTGGGACTGTACAAGATTAAGTCGTTATAAATTTTAAAAACAAATAAACACTGAATACGCAAGTAATATTTCTTTAAAAATTACCTTGAATGACTTTGACTTCTAGAATAAGAACGTCGTCGTCTAGATCCAGGCCTATCTTCCACAAGCCGAATCTTTCTACCATTCACTTCAGTCCCATCCAGCTTATCAAGAGCTCTTTTCATGTCAGAGTAAGATTTGAACTCTATTACTCCTTCATTTTTTCTCCCTTTGTGTGCATCTGCGTATGTGACTTCTCCTGCTTGACGCATGTAATCCTTTACAAAAAAATATTGATATTCATTGACAGTTTTTATTTTAAATTGTTTTCAAGGTATGAACATTTGTAGATTTCTAGGAGTCACAGATAATAGATTGGGAATGATGTACAAGTTTGGTGGAAGGAAGCTATTGGTAGGTTCTTGGCTTGCAATATTACACTTGGAGGTGGACGTTTTAAATGCCACCCTGAAAATCTTTAGTACCAGCTACCTATACTTTTCAATATTTGATGATTTCTTTAAAGAAATCTATTTATTTAAACACATTATTTGTATACTCTGTTCTATAATTGTAAACTGTTCCGATTGGCCCTTTTTAACAAACATATACTAAACCATATTGTAAAGGCTCAGATACACACCTAAATCAATACAATTAAAACAATATTGAGGGAATACCACCAAACCTGCAGCTTTATTATAAACCAAGGCACTAATCCCTCACATCTCAAGATCAAGGATTTACATGACCTAGCAGAAGGAGCTCATCATTTATCTTATACAGTGCATATAGGCACGCCCCAAACTATTATTTCCAAATAAGAAACAAGTTTTCAAACCTTCAAATCTTGCCAGCTGCATCGGGTTGACAGATTTTCCACAACCAATCTATACTCAGTACGAGTAGGTGGTCCATACTTATCTCGTCCACTTCTTCTGTAACCATATCCACCTTGAAACGGTGACAAGTGGATACGCACACTTCAGTAAGGGAACAGCAAGTAACATAGCTTTATTCTATGCCAGATAACTTATACTCCCCAAATTTCAACTCATAAAGTACAGTATATTACATAATTCATCCCATTCCCTTTATACTAACTACAAGCTCAGTTTAAAAGAAATTAAATTATAGCAATAAAAATAAAATACAACAGTAACTGGTATTCTAAAATATATTAATGAGGAGATACATTCATTACATTTATATTTAACTTAACATGCATGATTATTTTTAAATTACTAAACTATTTAATATATTTAAATATCACTAAACCAGTTACTATTATTACTTACGGCGATTAAAGGTTTTCTGAATAACTGTCATGAAAAAAGATTTTCAGGCACCTATTTCAGCTTAATCTCATCTGTCTCTAACCCTTGGGATCCTCACCACCCAGGTCTAATGGGAAAAGGTAGCGGTCGTCACATGGCTTTCTTTTTGGTCAGCCAAGGGCCACAAAGGTCAAAGAGCCACTCATGGAAAGGTAACCCAAGGTCAGCAAATGGAACAGGCAGTCAGTCATCTTAGCCTCAAAGGACTCTTTCAATTAAAACATTGAGGACTTTGTTAAATCTATGTTAAAAAAGACATTACATTGCAAACAACCATTTATATACTTCACAAATTAAACTAACTGATATAAGAAATTTAGCTAATTCAAGTTTAGTCAAACAAATCTTGTTTTATACAATTGTATTAAGTTGATGTAATATTCAAATCAATATTTCAGCAAATTACAAAAAATTGATTAAATGTATTCTTTTTTTAAAATACGCATTTTAAACATACAGATATATATATATACACACACATATATATATATATATATATATATATATATATATATATATATATATAAACTTAGGTGTATATGAATATACTACTATAAAAAAAACCCAACGAACACACAAATGCCTGATATGCTTACTGCGTCCAGAAGAGCTGTAAGTGCCATCACGGCGAGGGCCTCTGGCGTGTTCTACGATTACTCGTTCACCACAAAGGTCTTTACCATTGAGTTCATAAACTGCATCATCTGCATCACGCAGATCATCAAATTCAACAAAGCCATACCTAAAAAACAGAGAGAACAGATACTTAAGAAATAAACTAGGTTTCTATGAGCTGCTTTTCCTTTCATCTTATCCCCTCAAGATTTTCTGATTTACTTTCCTAATGGATATTATGCAAAATAGGTTGAAAATGTTTGTGTAGGGGCAAAGCAACACTAGAAATGTTTTTTTATTGAAAATAAATAGGCACTACAACAATCCAATGATAACAGGTACAAATGAAAACATACAGATAAGCCAGTCAAAAGGGTAAAGACAATTTTCAATATAACCCCCCCCTTCCCTCCCCACTATCCCAATAACTAACAAAAGATTAGATTTCTTACCTCTGCTAATCTTTCTTATAAATTTCCTCTTTAGGCTGAACGGTAGGGTTATCAATCCCTTCCAGCCCGAGGAGACCTGCGACGGTAAAGGGACAGAGACCGAAATAGAAGCGATGGCGGGAACTGCCCGCCTGCTCTCCAGTATCCCAGAGAGAGAACATAGAGACATGCTGGAATCCAGAAGATGGGAAGACCCCATCTGCTGAGCTGGATTCTGATTTGAAGAGACAGGCATGGCCTTTTTAACCAGAAAAGCCCGATACATCATATTCACAAATTCCGGGGGAAAGAAGTCACCTGCGGCAAGGGCCTCTCTGCGCGCATCTAATTTAAGAGTGCTTAGATGATTTATGAGACTTTCCCCCGGAGCTGCAATTGTGTTTCGCTGAAGGCCTTCCGCACCCTTTTTAGGGGCACCGGATGCGCCAAGCTCGTCTCCGGTAGAAGTGGAAGCAAGGGAGGCCTCTCCGGAGGAGGGAAGCGCAGAATCCGCGCACACCTCGTCCCCCTTGCAAACTGCTGCGCATGTGATACGTGGCTGCGAATCCGCCAGCCATCCGCCGTATTTAAGGCATGAATCCTTGCCATCCTGTCCTAAGAAGGTCATCTGAAAAGTTTGGAGCAAAAACGGAGCTCCTGAGCATAAAAAATATACTTTTAAAAGTTTTAAAGAAAATCCAAGAAGCCACTGTAGGTGCTGATTTTGCCCTAAAATGGCCAGGGAAAAACACAAAGAATCTGGGAAAATGGTGATTTTGCAATTTTACAGGATGGGGTGGGGGGCTAGGGCATGTAGGGAAACCACCCAAAAACCCCTTTCTGGACCCCTCAAAATCACCAATCCAGTATGCACACAGATACTCACAGTGGCATATGCTGCATAGAAAAGCGTTGGCATTTTGCTGTTTCTGGCATCAGTTAAATTTGAACGAGAACTTTAAAGATAAGTCTCTATTAAATTATTTATTCAAGCTTAATAGCTGGATGTTTATAAATTACTAGTCTTTAAGCCTGTTACATTAACGGGTGCTAGAATAGACGTGTCTGTCTGTCTGTGTTTCTTTATCTCTCTCTCCTTGGCCGCTGTTTGTGTCCCTCTGTCTCTCACCCCCCCCCCCCCGAGCAAAGCTGTCTGCCCCCAGCACACACCTCTCCCCCCCAAAGCAGCCCCCTTTCCCTCTCCCTGTCTCTCCTTGGCCCTCTTCAGTCTTCCCCCCAGAGCAAAGCTGTTTGCCCTAAGCACACCCCTCCCCCCAAAGCAGCCCCCTTTCCCTCTCCCTATCTCTCCATGGCCCTTTCTGTCTTCCCCCCCCAAAGCAAAACTGTCTGTTGTCAACACACCTCCCACCCAAAGCAGCCCCCTTTCCCTATCTCTCCATGGCCCCTTCTGTCTCCCCCCAGCACACCCCTCCCCCAAAGCAGCCCCCTTTCCCTCTCCCTGTCTCTCCATGGCCCCTTCTGTCTTCCCCCCAGAGCAAAACTGTCTGTCCCCAGCACACCTCCCCCCAAAGCAGCACCCTTTCCCTCTCCCTATCTCTTCATGGCCCCTACTGTCTCCCCTCAGCACACCCCTCCCCCCAAAGCATCCCCCTTTCCCTCTCCCTCTGGCCCCCTGTATTGATCCCCCTGCTTACCCTCCCTCCATCCCGGCGTCTTCTGGCCTGCTCCTCTTCAAAGCAGGCCGCGATCGTGGCCAGCCCTGCGAACCTCGCAGGCCGCTCCTCAACCCGGAAGCACACTCCCCCCTTACGTGTCAGAGGGAACGTGCCACCGAGGCCGAAAAGCGGCCCGCGAGCCCCGCCAAAGCCGGCTACAATCGCAGGCTGCCCCGAAGAGGAGGATCAGCGGCGGCGGCAGCAGCGGTGAGCGAGGGCGGGAGGTGTGCTCGAGCTTGCTTCGGGTTGGTGAGTGAGGGCGGGAGGAGGGGAGTGGCCAGAGTGATCCCTGCCTCCGCGTTCTAAAATGGAACGCGGCCACGGATCAGAAATCACAGCGGCAGGGATCACGAAGTTTCAAGAGCGCACGCGCGCTCTAGGGTTTTATAATATAGGATAAAAATAATAGTTACTTAGTGGTATATGAGCCTATGAAGAAGCAATAGTGGCAAAAAGCCCCATAAATTGATATCTTGTGTATCTGGGATGCCACTTCTGACGGCTCTATAAACACTATCTGAGAACTGTTTGGAAGTCAGCAAAAGTATTTTACTGTAAAACTTTGTGAAGAATATTTTCAATATAAAATGGAATGATTTGCATAATTTTGGTATAATATCAAATCTCAAAATGTTCTCAGCTGGTTTAAGGCACATGTCCAATAAGCTTTAAGCTTACTATAGCTAGGGGAGGGCACCTACACACAGGGCTCAGTCAGAGACTTCACTGTGGAGCAATTAGGGAATTGGTGAAAGATAGAAGGGGAAAGAAGTCTTTGGACACCGACTAGCCTGCCTACTTCGTAGGGCTTTAAACTAGGTAAGTTGGGGGAGGGCACCCATTCCCGTACTGACGCAAGTAACCAACCTAGCGAGGTAAGTTGCCAATCCATTTTTAAGTCCGGGGTAAGTACACACTGCATTTCTGAGTCAGAGGTAAGTACACACATTGCAAACAGTACTATAGGAGTCCAATTAGCTCAAGCAGGAATATCTACACAGAGACATAGCAAACATAAGGTATGGAGGGCTATGTACGTTAATGCCCACAGTTTGGGCAATAAGATCCTGGAATTAGAGACGGAAATGAGAAACACCGACCTAGATGTGGTGGCGATATCCGAGACTTGGTTCACAGACTCCCATGGGTGGGATATGGCTATACCGGGATACAACTTACTTCGTCGAGACAGAGAGGGCAAAATGGGAGGTGGGGTAGCACTATACACTAAAGAGGACATCCAAGTTACCAAAATCGCAGATGTCAAGTACACCGGGGAAGGACAAATGGCTGTATCTTCACGTAGTATACAGACCTCCTAGACAACAGGAGGACATGGATATAGAATTAGTCGAAGACATAGAGAATATCACTTTGCGTGGAGACACAGTATTGTTAGGAGACTTCAATATGCCTGATGTGGATTGGAACAAACTTTCCAGTACTCTCACACACACACACAAAAAAGAAGCAATTTCCAAAAGTTATTCAAGAAAATTGTCCAGTCTCCACTACTACGTATAGAGAAATTAGGTTCTTACCTGCTAATTTACTTTCTTTAGCAACTCTCCAGACCAGCATAGGTTAATCTTACAAGCGGGTTATATCTCATCATGGTGGAGACTGAGACAAAACTTTGGAACTGTACATATCATGTGACCCCTCCCTAATTACTTCAGTCTGCCGAATAGCCAAGCAGAACTATATACAGAAAATAAACAGGACTCCGAACAGGAGTATCAACAAATAAAAAAAAGGAACGTTGTTGGATAATGCAACTTTAGGAACAAATGCAAATTCAAATTGCAAAGGTCAACACAGCTCGCCAGCTAAACCACAGCCGCTGTTCTTAATCTCCCCAGCCCTACAAAAATACTAGAACCCGCAGAAAAAACAAAATCTGCACGTGCAACACCCACAAGAACAACATGACAAGATACAGGGTGGGGTCCGATGCCGGCCTGGAGAGGCTAAAAGAAAGTAAATTAGCAGGTAAAAACCTAATTTCTCCTTCTTTAGCAACTCTCCAGACCGGCATAGGTTAATCTTACAAGAGGGACGTACCAAAGCAGTCCCCATCATGGGTGGGACCCCCAAAGGGCCGACACCAGAACACACTCACCGAACACCGCAACCCGATGCATCTGAACAACCACACAGTAGTGTCTGGCAAAGGAATACAAGGAAGATCAAACAGCAGCGTTACAAATATCCACTGGAGGCACCAGCGAAGACTCAGTCCAAGAAGCGGCCTGACCTCGAGTGGAATGAGCCTTGAGAAATTACGGAACAGGCTTTTTTTTTTCCGAAGATGGTAAGCAGAAGCAATAGTCTCCTTGATCCAGCATGCAATGGGAGCCTTGGAATCGCCATCCCCCTTCCAAGAACCCACTATAAGTGGCAAAAAGATGATCTGCTTTTCTGATCTCCTGGGTCCTCCAAACGTAGGCCCGAAGGACCTGACTAACATCCCAATTTACGCAACTATTTCTGCTCAGAAGAACCCTCTCGACTACCTAGCACCAGGAGGACCACTAACTGAGTGACATGAAAAGGAGAAACTACCTTTGGCAGAAAGGAACAGGATTTAACACAACCCGCTCCCTAGAAAAACTCCAGAAAGGGAGACCTACGAGAGCCTGCAGCTCCAAAACACATCTATCAGAAGTAATAACCACCAAGAAGACTGCCTTAAGAGTAAGGTCCTTCAACAAGCAGCCACCCAAAGGCTCAAACGGGGGGGACACACCAGCCCGGGCAGAACCACATTCAAATCTCAAGAGGGAACAGACAGTCGCATGTGAGGACTGAGCAACTTGGCCGCCGCAAGAAGCGAACATCAGGAATGGCAGTCAGACACTGACCTTGTAATAACCCACGAAAGGCTGACAGGGCTGCAAGTTGAACCCGGAGAGAAGACCAAGCCAAGCCCCTGTCCAGGTCATCCTGCGAGATCTCTAAGATGTTAGGCAGGGAAGCCCGAGAAGAGACCACTCCTCGTGCCTCACACCACTCCTCAAATATACGCCAAACCTGCACATAAGCCCGAGAAGTGGAAAGTCTGTGGGACCCCAAGAGATTAGAGATCACTTTATCTGAATACCCCTTTTTACCTAGGCATCCCTTTTCAAGAGCCAAACCGTAAGACAAAAAAGGGAGCTGGATTAAACAGGGGAATGGGGCCCTGAGTCAGAAGATCGGGCGAAAGAGGCAGAGGAGCGGGGCCAATCTGGAGCCACCAGAACCACCAGGTCCGGGTGATGAACAATGCGGCCATGGAGGGAACACATACAACAGCCCCTCCGTCGGCCATGGTTGAACCAGAGCATCCAAGCCCTTGGCCTAACCGTCTCTGCGACGACTGAAGAAGCGGGGTGTTTTGGAATTGACACTCGTGGCCATCAGGTCCATGAGGGGCTGATCCCAAGATTGCACCATCATCTGAAAGGCCACGTGGCTTAGACACCATTCTCCAGGATCTAGCACGTGATGACTGAGGAAATCCGCTTGAACATTCTCCACTCTGGATATGTGGGAGGCCGAGATGTCCTGAAGATAAGACTCTGCCCAAACCATGAGCAGAGCCGCCTCCTGCGTCACCTGAGTGCTCTTAGTGCCCCCCTGACAATTGACATAGGCCATCACCATTGCATTGTCCAACAGAACCCAGACTGATGTGCCCATCAACAAGGAGCGGAAGGCTAACAGCGTCATACAGACAGCTTAGGTCTCCAGAACATTGATCGACCAGGATGCCTCCTACGTGGACCAGGTGCCCTGAGCCGAGTGACCTAGACAATGAGCTCCCCAACCGAGACTGGCATCCGTGAGAAACACCGTCTCACTGTGGCTGATCCAGACTCGTCTCTTGAACAAGATGGGAGGTATGGAGCCACCAACGAAGACTGCAGCACGCCAAGCCCCTCAGAGGAACAGAGAGATCTGGATTGTGCCTCTTGGGTGACCACCTCTGAAGCGAAGCATACTGGAGAGGATGCATGTGGGCCCGAGCCCACTTCACTATATCTAGGAAAGCCGCCATTGACCCCAAGACTTGGAGGAAATCCTGCGCCCGAGGACACCAGGACGCCATAACAGGCAAATCTGAGATTGTAATTTGCTTACCTGGACCTCTGGGAGGAAGACCTTCCCCAAGAAGGTATCGAACAGAACCCCCAAGGTACTCCAGGCGCTGAAATGGGGCCAACCGACTCCTGGAAAGGTTGACCACCCAGCCCAGTGACTGCAGAAACTTCACCACCTGAGCCGTGATCCGGGTGCTCTAGTGAGACAAATTTGCCCGAATCAACCGGTCATCCGGGTATGGATGCACCAGAATGCCCTCTATCTGCAAGGCAGCCGCGACGACCACCATAACCTTGGTGAAAGTCCATGGAGCCGTGGCCAGACCAAAAGGAAGCGCACAGAGCTGATAGTGCTGACCCAAGATCGCAAAGCGAAGGAAGCACTGATAGGATGCCCGAATTGGAACATGCAAGCAGGCCTCCAACAGGGCAAGAGAGATTAAATAATCTCCTGGCTGAACAGCCAGAATCACAGATTGCAGTGTTTCCCTGCAAAAAGACAGAACTCTGAGAGCCCCGTTGACTCTCTTCAAAACTAAGATGGGCTGAAAGGACCTTTGTAATTTGAGCACCACAAAGTAAATCGAGTAACTGACGGTGCCACAATCTTGAGGGGGGAACCAGAACAGTTTAGAGATCTAGTAATTTTTGAAGGGTCTGGAAAAAAATCTGCTTTTTCCACACTGCCTGACAAGGAGAAGCTAGAAAATGATCTGGGCCAACTGGGAGTGGGCCAACTGTAGAGCAGAAACTGTGCCGAATCACCTCCCGCCAAGCACCCACCAGAACCAGAGGGGACACAGACATAGAGTCATTGGGCAGGACGGACAGTGGGGGAACTGGCAGAGGGATTCCTAACCCCCTCGACGGGCCCCCTGACAGGATTGCATGCGCTTAAAGAAACGACCCCAGGCAAAATCAGAGGTTGGGTAGGGAACAGTCCCACGCTTAGTGCGGTACCTGCAGAAATATCACAGACGCCCCTGAGCAGTGCCACCTCGAATAGCTTGGCAAACACGGTCTTCATGCAGGCAGAGCACTTTACAGTCCGTCAGAGTTTGAACTAACTTGTCCAAAACCTCTGTAAACAACAAGCACCCTTGAAAAAGAAAATTTAGTGAGTTTAGTGTTAGGTACCGCATCCGTAGACTAAGCCCAAAGCCAGAAAGTTCGATGCGCAGCCATGGATTTAGCAGATGTCTGCAAGAAATCAGAGGACATCTGAGAGGAAAGAGGCAGTGATCTCAATCTTCGTCACCTCCTGACCATCAGATTCGGCCCGAGTCACCAGTCCCGCAGAAATAGCTGCCTGGACCCCCAAGGCAGATATATCAAAATTCAGTTTAAGAATGGTCTTCAACTTACGCTCCTCAGAGTTCCGTAAAGCAGAACTGCCCTCGATGGGCACAGTATGCTGCATAGCCATAGCTGAGACCACCGCGACCACTGGCAACTTTAAGGTAGCCCTGTCCCCCACTGGGACGGGATACAAACAAGCCAAGGAGCGCACAAACTGAAAAGACGCCTCCGGCAAAGTGCACTGCGCCAGGATAATATCCAGAAAAACTGGATGTATCGGACAAGAGCGGGAAGCAGAGGGCTAAACCTTACACTTCACACTCAAGAGTCTCAGGCAGCGTTTCCTCAAAGCGCAATGCCGATTAGATCTGCTGAAAGCTTGACCCTCTGAAAAAGGCGTACCACGAATGCCTCCTCGTTGGTAAACAGAAAAAATCTAAGTCTACAGTACCAGCAGCTATCCCCTCGAGAGGATCCTGGAGGTCTCCCCAAGGGTCCAGGATCTCATGCATTAGATAAAACTCTCCTCAGACAAGTCCTCGTCCGAGGCCATACGTGGGCACCTAGACGAGGGAGGTGAGGGGATGCAAAAAGAATTAAGGGGTTCAAACAGCAGGGGGCACGGAGGGAACAAATCCCCCCGACACCCCTGGGACACAAGCAGGACCCCCGGTCGCTAAAATATGCTTTACACAAAGCAAAAATAAAATGAGGGGGAAACATCCCCCCCGGCGGCCTCATGGTACTCCTTGCCTCAGCAGGGGACCCAGCTGAAACCTGTCCCTGTTATGTCAAAATAGAGAGTAGGCACCTTAGATGGAGAGGCTATTTGAGGAAAAAAACGGCAAAAAACACGCCAAAAATAACCCCGCCAGGGCCTGTAGCGGCTGAGAAGGCTGAATTGTCTCAGCTACTAAAGCAGGCAAACGCCGGCATCAGCTGAAAGAAAAAACAGCTGATAAGAAATCCTAAGCCGCATCGTCGGCAGCTAAGGATATCTCTCCATGGGTGGTAGGGGAAGACCGGGCTTCCCTGCAAACCGCTGCCAGCTCATGAGGCACTAGCAGTGGGGAGCTGTGTACGCCGCCACCCGCTGCTGAGGTTCCTCCACTGCACCGGCCCGAATAGCTGTTTTCAGGCCGGTCGCAAGTGCCTTGCGTCTGGACCAAATTGTTCAACTCTTCCCCTAAGAAGTACTCAATTGGTCCATATCCGACCTAGCTAGAAGAAAAGTGCCAGTTAGTTGAAAAATACAGCAATTTACAGCATATTTAAAAGGAAAGCAACCTTTCAGACTGGCACTGCCTCAGGATTTTTTTTTCCATAGAACAAACTCCACTTGGCTCTCTAAACAGTATGCCTTACCACCAGGGGGTAAGGCTTACTGTTGAGGCACCTCTAGGAAAATGTTGAGGAGGTGGAGGGACCCAGCTTGCGACCCGCCGGGTTTGACACCCCCGAGGTTGGACGGACCCCTAAACAGGGTCCACCAGCAACAAAAAGGGACAAAAAGTCCTAAACAAATTCCAACAGCCGTACCAAGGGAGATGGGTTCAGCTCACCACACCTGCTGGAGACTGACAGAAGACTCCAAAGTTTTGTCTCTGTCTCCACCTGCTGGTCATGATGAAGATATAACCCGCTTGTAAGATTAACCAATGCTGGTCCGGAGAATTGCTAAAGAATAATGTCTATAGCGCTACTAGGCATACTCAGCGCTGTATATTAAACATAGAACAGATGGTCCCTGCTCAAAAGAACTTACAATCTAGTTATGATAGACAAACTGGACAAAAAGGTACATCTATACACAGTGATCAGATGGGGAATTACAGAGGGAATGCAAGACAGATGGGTTAGAAATTGAAAGCAGCTTCAAAGAAGTGAGCTTTGAGCATGGATTTGAATACTGCAAGAAATAGAGCTTGACATACTGAGTCGGACAGTTTGTTCCAGGCAAACGGTGCAGCAAAGTAGAAGGGACAGAGTCTGGAGTTGGCCTCAGAGGAGAAGAGTAAAGATAACAGAAACTTACCCGATGAGCAGAGCTCCCGGGGAGGAGTATAGGGGAGTCTCACCCAGGTAAAAGCATGCACCAATTATTCTTTTGAGGTATCACTTCAATGCTCCAACCTTCTAGTTTTGCTTAATGGTTGAGCTTCCATCTCAAACCCAGGAGCAGATTGAGGACAATTGGGTAATTCCAAGTCAACTGGTCCAATCTCAAAGCGTGTCCCCCACTCAACATCTCCCATGGATACAAAATAGTGGCCCAAAATAAAGGGGCCCCTAACTCTGGACCTAGTTGAGCCAATGCCCCCCAAAACTTTAGATATCTTAATTAGAGGTCTCAACATAGCCCCTCAAAAAAGATCATCTATTTCCGAGATGGTAAGGTGGGGAGCTCTGAACCACTTTACATGAAAATGACCCCCCAAAAGGAGCGCAGCGGCACCACGTCTCCATCTCGAGACAGCAAGACCATGCTACAACAATTTGGCCAATACATTTCTTAACGATTATTAACAAGTGCATTGGACCGGGTAATACCCCCGTTGAACAAAGTTAAAAAAAAACCCCACTGGCTCCTTGCAGGCCGCCGCCGCCGCCTCCTCCTCCCTCGCCACAGCGTCTGCGCAGGCGCACCCCGGCCGCGGGCCTACACCGCCCCGCCAACGGCCGCTGACAGTTGACAAGACGTCTCTTTCCAGCGTGAGCTCAGGCAGAGGCCGCGGCCGGCGGCCCGGCCTTGGCGGTGCGCGCAAGGCCGACGAAGAGCGCGCGCGGGCGCGCGCGCCACCCTCCTCCGTACCCGTTTTTCAGGTCCACCTCCAGAATCTTGCCGTAACCCTTGAAAAACCTCTCGATGTCCCGCTCCCGGGCTTGGAAGCTGAGGCGGCCGATGTAGACCCGCGGCATGATAGGGGAGGGGGGGTGGGGAGGACCGGCCGCCGTGTTGACGAGAGAAGCGCGCACCCTTCCCGCGCGACTCTGCTTGCTTGCTTGCTTTTTTTTTTTTTCCTTCCCCAAAATTTCTGGTAAAGGAGGGGGGGGGGAGGGGGATGTTAAAGGGGGGGGTTATTTCCCGAAGACTCTCGGTCGGCGGCTCGCTCGCGCAGTTACTGCGGCTCCAACGGCGCTAGCGGCACTGCAGTCTGCGTGATGACGTCAGGCGGCTGCGGCTGGGCCACGTGCGTCCTCCCGCTCGCTCCTGTGGACTCCGAGCGTTCAATTGTTGTCCTGGCAGGAAAATTGGAGACACCATGTAATGCTTATAGAAGGCGTAAAGTATCTCTTGTAAGTCGGCAGAACCTAAGATGGTTTCATTTGGGTTGGTTTTTTTTTTTTTTTTCCCCTTTTCTTTATTCTTATCCCCCTTGACAATGTAGGGATTAAGTGGTGCATGATTAAAGCGTAACCTGTAAATCGAAAAATAACGGGGGACGGTTGTAGATCACCTGGAGACCGGGATCGCAGGTCTCATTGGATCAGTTCACAGGCAGAAACGGTTGAAGAGCTTTCTTGATGCCTAACACATATGATGCTGTCTTTACGTTTTTGGGAAGATTCAATAAAATAGGCTTCAGGAGTATGAGTATACTCTGAGGTGCACAATCAGCAAATTATGTTTATGTTAGTGCTTTTTGACGTTCAGTAATACTGTATATATGCTTGCACTGTCATATAGTACTGTATATAGCTTTTGTTATTCCCTCCATGTTCTTGTTTATAAGGCTGGTGGAAGTACCTTTTGACTTTTAATTTTTTGAATTAATTATTGCATTTTCTATACCTGATTCTTGTTTACAGAAGTTATGACCTACATTAGATGCAATAAAATATAACTTTGTTGCAGTTTAGTAGCATTCCACTATCCAGACTACTGTACAATAAATATAATTACTGGGGTATATACATACGAGGGGGGTGCTGAAAAGTTCTCAGCCCAACAAAGAAGAGAATGATTTGGATATGGCTGGATATGATTTGGATAGTGATCTGTAACCTGTTGCTAAAATCGTCTGTAGTACCTGAAAATTAGAGGGTGGCCAATGTTACACCAATTTTTAAAAAGGGTTCCAGGGGAGTTCTGGTAATTAAAGACCGGTAAGCCTGACTTCTGTGTCAGGAAAAAATAGTGGAAACAATTATAAAAAAAAATTGAAACACGTGGACAAACATGATTTAATGAGACAAATGGGTACAGCCGAGGGAGATCTTGCCTCACCAATTTGCTTGACTTCTTTGAGGGTGTGAATATAAACATGTGGATAAAGGTGAGCCAGTTGATGTAGTGTATCTAGATTTTCAGAAAGCTTTTGATAAAGTTCCTTATGAGAGGCTCCTGAGAAAATTAAAGAGTCATGGGATAGGTGGCAAAGTTCAGTTGTGGATTAGGAATTGGTTATCAGAAAATAGAGGGTAGGGGCGCGAGACCAGGCAGGCAGAGAACAGAAGAGGAGCCAGCCGCGTCTGGCGTTCTCGGCGGGGACCAGGCAGCCAGCAACCCTTGTGCGCCGCTCTTAGTGAGTGAGGCACCAGAAGTTAAGAACTGGGGGGGGGGGGGGGGAAAGAGGAGGAGGAAGAGGGCCAGCAAGAAAGGGAGGTTGGCAACATTAAAATAAGTTAACAGGGTTAACAGTGCTTTGCTTATTCGCTGCATTAGATGCACCCTTATTTCCACCCACTTTTGGGGGGGAAAAAATGCATCTAATGGAGCGAAAAATACGGTAAGTACATTGTGGTGCTGCCTTGGGGGTTCCTTTTACTAAGCTGTGGCAAGTGCTAGCATTTATTCACATATTTACTGAGAGAAGCCCTGAGATGTCATGCTATAATGTGTGAATGCAAAATCGCTGTCTCTACTCTTAGAGCCTTAAATCATAATATTAGATATATCTTCACTCTACGTAAATATTACATTTAATTAAATTCTCTGTTCTTTATGCAAATCTTCATACTCTCTTAAGCAAAGACCTCAGAAACACTACTCCACCGCCCAATATATGATTTTTCTTAGCGGAGAGAATTGTGTTAGATCCTCATAGGTCTAGGTTGTTGAATTTCTCTTATTTCTTTATCGTTTCCTAAAATCAATACTTTACAGATTTAAAAGTATTGATTTTGGGAAAGACAGGACATATAGGGGTTGGGAGATTTCTTGCAGAGAGAATGATAGGATGGACATAGGTAATTATACAGTGAGTGGGGGTTAGGAGTTGAAAGCAGGCGTGAAAATGTTGGTTTGTAGCTTGGATTTGAATATTGCTAGAGATGGAGACTGATGTAATGATTCAGGCAGTCCTTTCCATGTATATGGTGCAGAAAGATAGAAGGGATAGAGTCTAGAATTGGCAGCAAAGGAGAAGGGTAAGGATAGGAGGGACTTTCCTGATGAACAGAGTTCATGGGCAGGAGCATAGTGGGAGACGTGTGGAGAAGCTGTTAATGTGAGAAACTGGAAATAAACCATTTTTCTCGACTGCAGGAAGTAATAGCCTTCATATGTGAGAAAGACCTTCATACGGCCACTTTTTCCATCACTTTTGTAAAAGGTGCCCTTAGCGCAGCCATTCACAATCCAGTCCTCGGGGCACATTTAATCCATCAAAAATTACAAAGACTAGGGGTTACTCGATGAAGTTACAGGGAAATACTTTAAAAAACAATTTTTTTTTTTCACTCGGAGAATACAGTAGTTAAGTTCTGGAACGTGTTGCCAGAGGATGTGGTAAGAACGTATAGCATAGCTGGTTTTAAGAAAGATTTGAACAAGTTCCTGGAGGAAAAGTCCATAGTCTGTTATTGAGAAAGACATGGGGGAAGCCACTGCTTGCCCTGGATTGGTAGCATGGAATATTGCCACTCCTTGGGTTTTGGCCGGGTACTAGTGACCTGGATTGGCCACCGTGAGAATGGGCTACTGGGCTTGATGGACAATTGGTTTAACCCAGTAAGGCTATTCTTATGTTCTTATCGGACTTTTAGGACATCCACAATCAGTATTTTAAAATCTTTCTCATACATATTGATTGTGGATCTCCTGAAAACCAGATGGACTAGGGTTGCTGCTTTAGTGTGTGTGCCATCCTCTGCCTGTCAAGAGCATTGCCCCTTTAAGAGCTTCCTCCCTGTCCCCTCGTGCAGGGCTCTAGCCTCTGAGGATCGGCGGCCATGTTATTTAACCGAACTGGCACGATTTTTATAAGTTTTAAAAGCGTCGGCAAGCCTCCGGCTTGGCACAGGAAGTCGCCCATTCGTGATGAAAGGACATTAGAAGACCTTTGGAACGACACCTAGCCTGTGGCGTAGGTCTTTTTCTCGGCGACGTCGTCGCGTCGCAAAAGACTTACGGAGAGCCTGCAGCAGCCGTGTTAAAAGGGCACGTCCACCATCCCGCACGGTGGTGGGACCCAGGACCAGGAAACCGTGCAACTGTTCTAGTTTTGTGCATGGTGTTAAAAAAAAAAAAAAATGCATCCCGTTTAATAGGACTCCGTTATTGGGAGGAATCAAACTGAATTCTACCTCTGATCGTTCAACATTTTCAGGAGACGTAGCACCAAATAACGGTGAAAAGAGAAATTTATCTTGTGTTTCAAGTTTATTTAAAAAAAACTTTATATACCGCCCAATCGGTTCAGTGTTTTTAATAGGACATCATTTATTGGTAGAGAATTGCACTGTTTTCCACTGAGAAAGTGTTTTCTGTCCAAGCTGATGGTACTATAATGGTGTTATTTATTGATTTATTTTCAATTATAAAGAGGATAGGTCTAACGATAAGCGAACGTTGAGGGGCCTTTTTACAGTTGCTAGGCTACAGCTAGAAACTGATTGGACGTTGCCAAACGTCCATCGCAAAAGGGGGCCAAGGCCTCTGCTGTTTACCAATCAGACTTCGGGTTAACTAATGGCTACAGTGAGCAACAGTTTTGATAGCCAATTAAAAATTACCCGGGTGTAAATTCCGGGGTATAAAAGTTGTTGCGGGCGGCGATATTGACAGTCTGCACCGGGAAGATGAGATGATTAGTTACTGAGAATTTGGCTTTCAGGAAGTGTCTTAAGGACTGGTAGCTTTGCTTTCGGGATGCTGCATTTTAATTCTATAGGTTTTATTTTTGGTCTCTGAAAATAACTGGTATGTTTGCTTATTTATTAGGATTATTATTTATTTATTAGGATTAGCATCTTAGAGTAAAAAAAACTTCACAATTATAATTATTGCTCTACGTATAAATAATAATTGTGACCATTTGTGATAATAGCCATAATGTATATAGCAAGTATGCATAAGAATATAAACATAAGAGTTGACATACTGGGATAAGATCAAAGGTCCATCAGCCCAATATGCTGTCTCCAACGGTAACAGGTCAAATGCGCGCAAGACAAAAGTGCGCGGACAAAACCGCCAAGACAAATGAGTGCAACAATAACAGCGCGCAAGACAAATGAGCGCAAGTATAACAGCGCACAAGACAATTGGGCGGAGGGACAACTCAGCACAACGACAATTGCGTGCGTCTCAAAATGGCGCATGATAAATGGGGTAGCCGATCACGCGCACATTCACCATGTTATCACTATGGTTACCTAGCCTCTTTGTGCTTTGAATATAAGTCACGTGAATGCATTGTCGTCACTATGGTTACGTTTCCTCTTTATATATGTGCTCACAACGGCCCGCCTTCCTTTCGCTGCCTGACTGTGTCCCAAAAGCGGCCAACCCAGATCACAAGTACCTGGCAAGATCCAAAAAGTAAAACAGATTTCCAGTGCAATAGGTGAGACGTTCTAGACCAGGGGTAAACAATTCTGGTCTTCGAGAGCCAAAGGCAGGTCAAGTTTTCAGGATATCCATAATGAATATATATGAAATGCATGCACTGCCTCCTTCAGATGCAAATCTATCTCATGCATATTTATTGTGCATATCTTGAAAACTTGACCTGCCTGTGGCTCTCCAGGACCAGAATTATCTACCCCTGTTCTAGACAGATAGGTGTGTCCCCATGGCCGTGTTTTTTGTTTGTTTATTTCTCACCTATCCTTATCCAGGGTGAGTTACATATTAACATACTTCTGCAGAAGGAATCCACTCCAGATTTTTTCTCTGTGCCTCTGCCTTCACTGTGCTCTATAACTCCACCTACAGATTTTCCTTCTGCTTGGAGCATTTCTTCAGCTTTGCCTGCGTTGAGAACATCTACTTCAGTCTGTAGCTGACAGGCCAATTCCAGTGGATACCTGTTAGCTAGCCTGCTTAGTTTTCTGTGGAGCATAGGGCTGTCCCTGAAGTTGTCTCACCTACTGTTAAGCATAGGGTTACCAGATTTTACGTCAATAAAATCAGGACCCCCTAGACCTGCCCCCCAGGTCAGCGCACGGTAGATCAGATGATCCTGTGCTGGAGGACCTGGTTTTGATTGTGAACTTATAGAAAAGCACACTGATGCCTACGCAGTCGCTGGAATATCTGGGCGTTCTCTTTGACATGGCTGTGTCTTCCAGAGGCGCACAGATTTCTTCCCTTCTTGAGCTGATGGCTCCTTTGGCATGGGACTATCTTCAGGTCCTGAGGTCCGACCGTGAGCAAGGGCACACATGCATTCTCTCCAGCATGTCTTACTCTCTTGCTGGGCTCTGCACAGGGATGTTTTACAGTCCTGTCTTCCCTGGATTCTGGAGGCTCGGGCCAGCATGGATTGGTGGTTTCTCCCGCATTCGCTTTTCAGGGGCATTCCACTGTAGATTGCCTCTTGGATCGTGGTGATGACAGATGCCAGCCTTCGGGACTGGGGAGCTCACTGCAATCATTGCCCATCCAGGGGAGCTATTCAGAGAAAATGGTCAATCAATGGAGCTGAGAGCCATTCAGCTGACTCTGATGCGATTGCAGAAGACTCTGGAGGACCAAGATGTCAGGGTCTTCTCGACAGCAGTAGCCTATGTCAGTCGCTAGGGAGGGATCAAGAGCACCCTTCTGGCTCAGGAAGCCTGCCTTCTATTTCTGTTGGCAGAACATCACCTTCAGGTGCTATCAGCAGCGCATGTGGCGGGAGTCAACAATGTTCAAGATGACTTTCTCAGCAGACAAACTCTGGATCCTGTGGGCGAGTAGGCCCTGTCTGCAACAGCATTCCAAGTCATAATGTGGCACTGGGTCCAGCCCCACGTTGACCTCATGGCTACAGCAAAGAACAAGAAAGCGGATTGTTTCTTCAGTTGAAGATTCGAGCTCAGAAGCGAGGATCTCAACGCTTTGGTGCACCTGGGGCCTCGGGAGATTCTCCTAAATGTCTTTCCTTCCTGGCCTATGATAGGCTGAGTTGTTCGGCGGAGCATAATCCATTCGAGATGTGTCATTCTGGTGGCTACAGATTGGCCTCGCAAACCGTGGTATGCAGATCAGATGTGTCTTTGCAAGGGTCGCGGCCTTTGGCTTATGCAGGGTCCGGTCTCCATGGAGGATATGAGTTGCTTTGCTCTTACAGCATGGCTCTTGAGCGTGCAGTCTCAGAACACCAAGGCTATTCTGCTATGGTTGTTGACACTCTTTTTAAGTCTAAGAAGTTGTCCACAGTTTCTGCTTACACTAAATCGTGGAAGGCTTTCCAACATTGGTGCACTCAGGACCAGGTGATTCTTGCCTGTATATGTTAGTTTTTTTCTGCAGGAGTATTTTCTGCGCTCCTTTGAGGTCTTTGTTGGTTGTTTGCAGTTGATGTTCTAATTCTTAAGCAGAACGCTTGTTGCTGAACTTGATTGCCATGAGTGTCTCTACTTCATGTTTATTTGGTGGCTCTTAGTGCTTGGGTAGGTGCTAAGGAGCCCAGTGAAGTACAGCAGAGGCACAAAGAAAAATCCAGAGTAGATTCCTTCTGCAGATGGCACGCAGCCTTGGGGACACCACTATCTGTATTGGTGGCAAGGCTTACAGCTAAGGCATCTCTACAAAATTTTAGGGAGGTGGAGGAAGTGGGGGAGGGACTCAACTCGCGACCCGTCGAGTGTGACACCCCCAAGGTCAGATGGACCCCCCCCAAACAGGGTCTCCCAAAGCTCAGTCCAGCACCAGATGGGGACAAGAAGGCCCTTTACAAATTCCAACAGACCTAACACTAAAGAGGGAAGACTGCAATAGCTTACCACACCTGCTGGAGACTGAGAGCAGACTGAGGTAGGATAGGGAAGCATAGCTATTTCTACTACAGCCAAAAGATTTTGTCTCAGTCTCCACCTGCTGGTCTTGATGAGCTATTACCCATCAGTGAAGCTGTACCGGTCTGGAGAGGTGATAAAGGATAGAACCTTTGACTAAAAAAGTTTATAGTTGTGCATTAAAATTAAATAAGAACTATGGGAATTATGGGGGGGGGGGGGGGGCGGGTGTTGTAAAAATGTCCATATGCTTCTGTCACTGGGGTGGAGATCTCTGCCTCCTGAATCAGTTTCCTGGTCCACAGCTCATTGTCTCAGAGAGAGATGCTCAAAACCTAGGACTCCTTTTACTAAGGTGCGCTAGCGTTTTTAGCGCACGCAGCAGATTAGCGTGCACTAACCCCGTGCTACGTGGCTAGAACTAACACCAGCTCAATGCTGGCGTTAGTAGCGCGCGCTATTCTGCGCGTTAATGCCCTAACGCAGCTTAGTAAAAGGAGCCCCTAATATTCGCACTAGAGGCGATTAACACTGGTGTTAGAGAGCGCAGAAGGCTCAAAGGGCTGTAGCACAGGAGACGATGTATGTGCCAAAAATTAGGGCAAATGGCATGCAAATATAGTCAAACGGATGTTAATGAGGTTATTTGCTATTCCATGCTCAGAGAACAACGCACAAAACAACGCACAAAACCTAATGTAAGCTCAGAGCAGGCATTAGGGTGTTGGAAGAAAGGAGTTCCCATGAGTCTGTCTTTAAAATCTGCCAATTTTTATTTAATTTAGAAGCAGAAGGAAGCCCATGCAAGCCCCTAAACACTGGCAGTGGCAGTGAGACAAATGTGTGCAAGTCAGAGCAAACCTGAAACTGACAGCATGCAAGGCTTAAATTTAAGCCTTTCAAGTGAAAAAAAAAACCAGAGCACACATTTAAAGGTGCAGAAAACAGGTGCTAATACGATATATGCTTCACCTTTTGGGTTTGCCTGGCATATGCACACAAGAGTCGAGCTTACCGTACAGCTTTTGTGTGCATGCACCAGGCACGTTCCTCCTCCTTAACTTCCCAATGCTCAACACTAACCGCGCATATAATTTGCATGCTATTAGCGTTGAGCATTTGCCGAACTATTGTCATGGTGTTTCCTGGCGCTGTTCCATTCAGCACCAGAGTTTTGCCCATCGGCCTATCGGTATGGTTGCCTCTTCTTCACCCCAGGTCAACTGAACAGCCCGATTCATCCTAATTTTCCCCGTGCATGTTTGAATTAACCCGGGGTGAAGTGGCAATGCCAGTTTCTGGTTAGGCTCACTGGCTTCCACCTGAATCTTTCAGGAGCTATTTTCACAGTGAAAAAATGCAGCACAGACTTCTTTCGTTCCTTTTTTTGACTGTCACTTCTTTTAAAAACTATCTTTCAGCAAAATTACAACCATTACAACTTCAGAGCCATCTTTACCATGTGTTTAGGGCAATGGGAAGTTCCCTAAACACCTGCATAAGCAGGGTGAGTACATTATTACTACATTATTATTCTACATTACTATTACTACCATTTCTCATTACTACTTATAGATTGAATTAGACCCTATAAATAATCATCCAACGGCTCAGTTATCAATAGTGCACATAAGCAATGTCACAGGAAGAGAAGAGAAATAGAGAACCAGACAGGTTTTATTCTTTTGTCCTAATAGTAGACTATTAAATATAGTTTTGGCATAGCAGCTAAATGGTTAATATTGTTAAAGATCTGTTTGCTAGTCCATGTATCTTATATAAGGGTAGACCAGATCATTAGCGCAGCAAACAGCGGAGACCAACCAATGTATATTCAAGAATTTTTATTTCAAAAACAACACGGTCCATGTTTCAGCCTAAAGGCCTGCCTCAGGGGTCCAACCATCTCTGAGACGTGATAAATAAAATAACCACGGTGAAACAGTCGCGTGCTGATAGGGTGCACAACTCCCATCACTAATCTTTGATTGTAAAACCGCCAGACCAGAGCATTGGGTCACATTGCTGGTTAGCAAAATAACATCAGTCTTCTCAAGCTGCAGGTCCAGTGAGACGTGTTTTCAGCGATACTCATCTGTTTCCCTAGCGATCAGGTTTTGTGCCTCATTTGCGAGTTTAAGCTTGGTTTGTCGAGCCATTCGTGTCATTCCACATTTGTAAACGGTTATGTATTCAATATATTGGAACCCTGAGGAAGGCGGGTTTTGCCCGAAACACGGCCCGTGTTGGGTCCTTTAGTAACAAATGTGGGCATTATAATTTTAACTGTATGAAAGAAGTGTCGGGAACATTGGATTTCCACAGTTTCGTTTGTTTGGATTGTCCTTTTTCTCCTGTGGAAATTTGGGGTAGTTATCAATGAGGTCAAATCACTAGGGGGTCCTTTTACTAAGGTACGCTAGCCGTTTTAGCGCGTGCTAAATGCTAACGCTTCCGTAGACTATAATGGACATGTTAGCGTGTAGCATTGCGCTAAAGCAGCAAGCACGCCTTAGTAAAAGCACCCCCCAGTATGTTAAAAATACAATTGAGCTAGAAATGAACTGTTAACTCTTTTTATTGAGTTTTAAAAATGTGAGCATAACAGTCAGAGAGAAAGAGCAACGTATCTGTATCAAAGTTAGCTTCTTAACATTTTATAAGAACAAATACAAACAATATGATTATTTAAAAAAAACAGCCATTGTGGAAATAATGTAAGAGCAAAACTGAAATTTATAGAATGGAAAAAAAAATGGAGAAATTCTGTTCCATATGGCTAACTTATTAAAAAAAAAAACTTGGGAAAATGAACATTTGATCTGACCTTATTTAGAAATCCTGTACTTACTGTAACTGTCCAACCCATAAGCATGATAACTTTTACTTCATGTGTGATAAGGAAGGGAAAAGTGAAAGGGGGGAGTCTGTTGGTAGGGAGGTTAACACCTGTTTGAATAATATCTCAGAGATTCCAGATGTTTTCATTGAGACATTGCTGCTCTTATGTTGAGAGCCTAGATATTAACAAATGCTTTTCTAAAGAGACCTGGTTTCAATTGCTTTCAGAAAGAATACGATCCAGGTGATGTAAGTCATTTGGAAGTGCATTCCAGAGTTTGTTAACTCGATTAAAAGTTATTCTTCGGAGACAAGCAGAGGAGATGCAGGCATCCTCGCTGGTGACGTCTTTTGGACACATCCTGTATGCTCTCCTCTAGCTAAGTAAGCTTTTTATCTCACTGGTTCTGCTTCAGTATTTGCTGGCAATCATTTTCACAGTTTTATTAGTCCTTACTTTAAAGGTAATCAATAATTGTCTGAATACTGAATACCAAGAGCTCTGAAACATATGTTCCCCTAATGGACAGTGTACATGCATTTCTTTTTTTAATTTTTAATTTATTCATTTTGAATTCTTACAACAAGTGAATTAAACATAATACAAACGATTGTCACATATCACTTGTATTTACAAACAAATAATCTTGTAATATAAAATAAATACCCCCTTTTTTATCAATATTCCTAATTCCATATGATATACATTTCCCACCCCACCCTCACATATCTTCCATCTATGTGCTATGATATCTGATCATTAGAATAATTAGTCAATGGTTCCCATATTTTTTTTAAATTATGAAGATTCCCTTGTTGTATCGCTAACATCTTTTCCATCTTATATATGTGACAAACTGAATTCCACCAAAATGTATAATTTAATTTAGTATAATCTTTCCAATTTTGAGTAATTTGTTGCATGGCGACCCCTGTCAATATTAATAATAATTTGTTATTATTTGCAGAAATCGGACTCTGAGTTCTCATTGCTGTACCAAATAATATAGTGTCATATGAGAGTCCTACATGGTTTTCTAATAATTTATTAATTTGGGGCCAAATTAGTTTCCAAAAAGCATTTATACAGGGACAAAAATAAATTAAATGATCTAACGTCCCAACTTCTAATCTACAATGCCAGCATCTATTGGATCTAGTGCTATCTATCTTTTGTAAACGCGTAGGGGTCCATAAAACTCGATGTAACAAAAACATCCACGTTTGACTCATAGTTGATGACTTTGTAGACCTTAATCTCCAGGACCAAAATCGTGGCCATTGAGATGCAGAAATTGTCTGCCCAATCTCAATACTCCAAATATCCCTAAGTCCAGTTTTCTTTTTTTTATTTAAAAATCCAAGTAACAATTTATACCATTTTGCAGCTTGGTGTCCCAAAAAAATCCGCCTGAAAACAGAGAACCTGTAAGCTATATTGAGTATTAAGACCCTTCCATTCAGGGAACCCTACCTGAATGGCCTGCTTCAATTGCATCCATTTAAAATATTGTGTTTTACATGCATTTCTGTAAAGTTATATATTGAGACTGAATATTACTCTGTGTGCTGTCTATGCTTCACAGATTTTCAAGGAAGTAAGAAGTTCTCTTGAGGCGTGCTGCCCTGGTGGTGTCCTATAGGAGCATCACCTAATCCCAAGCACATATACGGCAAGACACCTAGCTTCTGGCTTCCTTCATCTCTCTTATGAATGTGTGTCCATGGCTTTCAGAAAAGCCAAGGTGGCAGGCACTAAGGTAAGTTTTCCCGGTCTTTGCTTTCTTCCAATTGTAAGATCTTCATTGTCATTTTGCATACAGCCCGATCCAGCAGGGTACCACAGCTGCTCTCTCATCAGACTGCAGTCACATCGTGAAGGGATTCAAAAAGACTGCATTTGTCTTCAAAACATAGACTTGAAGTGAAAACAAAAACCATAATTATCCTAAATCAGCTAATTAAATGTGCCTTGTGCCTTCCAGCTACTCAATTTTGCCTGACTTTGTTGTTAGTGCTGAGATAGAGATACCCCCTATGTTTAATTGACAATGTGTTCCGCTTTCTTTAGCGACAATCCTGTTAATATGCGCTCAGCTAATAATCTGTTCCAGCGTCGAGAATTACTGGCATCTGCAAATTCTGTTTTGCTGTACATCAGAGGGAGATGAATAGTATAAATAACTCTACATACGATTTGAAATAGTTTGATCTAGTTAGTCAGCTGACAGATGTTGTGAGTATAAAGTTGACTTTGTCATTATAATAATAATAACAATTTTTTATATACCAAGTTTCCAAGTTTATTAGTTTTTAATATCCCGATCATAAAATGAATATCTGACCGGTTTACAATTATAAATAAAGAAAATTAAAAGAAAAAACAAAACATAATTTAATATAGAATAGAGAGAAATAAAAAGAGTGTAAAAAAAAGTAGATAGAGTGAACGAGTATGACATTTACAGACAAACTGGAAAGTGAGGAAAGATGGGAAGGTGGGAAAAAGTTACATAATTAAAGAAGAAGAAAGGATATAGAGGGGAAAGGGGATGACACATAAGGGGTAGGGGTGTAATAAATAAGATGGTGGACTGTTTCCCAAAAAAAAAATAAAAATAAAAATTTGAGATTAGGGTTTGTCGTATGCATCTTGAAAAAGAAAAGTTTTGAGATTGATTTTAAATTTTTGTAGTTGTAATTCATCACGAAGATATTGAGGAAGAGAGTTCCATAAGGTAGGTGCTGTTATTGCGAAATTAGTTTTTCTAGTGTAATAGGATTCTTTTAAGGATGGTATATATAGAAGTTTTTGATCAGTAGATCTTAAAGAGCGAGGTGAACTTTGGGGTATTAGTAATTTATCAAGAAATGAAGGTAAGTGAGAGTTTTTAATTTTGAAAGAGAGGAGAATAATTTTATAAGTTATACGGTAAGTGATAGGAAGCCAGTGAGCCTCTTTAAGAAGCGGAGTGACATGTTCGAATTTGCCTTTTTTATTTATTAATTTGATTGCTGTATGTTGTATGAGTTGTAAACGTCGAATTTCTTTTTGAGGTAGACCGTTAAGAAGAGAGTTACAATAGTCTAAATGTGAAATGACTAAGGAGTGGATTAGAATATTAATTGAGTCTGTATTTAAAATAGAACTGAGAGAGCGGATGATACGTAATTTGAAGAAACAAGTGCGTGCGCCGCAAAGCAGGAGAATTTGTAGGGGACGCTACCGGAGAAGTAAAGTGGGCGGGGTCGTCCGCGCCGCCGCTTCGCGGCGGCTGTCCTTTGGAGGAGCAAGAGAGCCGGAGAAGTAAAGTGGGCGGGAAGTTCTATGCGGTTTACAATGATTAAAGATGTTACAGATAGAGTGGAATCAACAAAGTATGGACTTGGTGATTGACAGTTCTAGGGCTAGGATTGTATAGGTTGGTTTCCTAAGTATTTCAGGAACAGATGTGTTTTTAGACGTTTCCTGAATTCCCTATAGGTAGTAGGCACAAGTAATTGTTCTAGGTCTTTACCCCACAGAGCTGCTTGATGTGAGAAAAGATGTTGGTGATGACATGGGGCTTGGTCACTATGAAGGTGGGAGGCTCGAGGTGTACATCTCTTGTGACTTTTATCAATGGCTTCGTTTAGTTGCTTTCTCAGTTGAGAATTTGTGCTTTCGGTGCCCCAAGCCTGCTAAATAAATAAAAAGTAAAGAAAATTCCTGAAAAACTTTATAAAATGAAAGTAAAGGGCAATATTTGAAAGTTCTATTGTACAACATTTGGCTGTGTTGATCTTTTAGTAAGCTGCAGTAAAAGGTGGCCTTAGCGCGCCCTTAAATGAGTTTTTCCTGGGTGCCAAGGCCATTTTTACCACAGCTGTAAAAATAGCCTTGTTTTTTTTAGCGTCCCTCCAGACCGGCACAGAAACAGATGGGTTTATACTCCTCTGCCAGCAGGTGGAGACTGAGAAAATTAGCTGGTAAGGGCCTAATTTCTTCTTTCTAGTTTTTGTATTAATGGTCATGCTCCAACGTTACCATTAGAAAAGCAAAAACCTCCCAGACCCCAAGAAGTCAAACCAGATAAGGGGGAGAGACAAGAGCAGGAATGGTCAAGCTACACAACACAATCTGCAAATAATTTTTATATATACACGGGAGAGCCCTCAGTCACACAGCCACCCTCTGGAAACTCCCAGCGGTACAGGCTGTCACTTGGCTTACACCCAGAAGAGTGTTAACTGTGAAACTGCCCCGGGCTCTACTCCGTGTTTTTTAGTGATAAAGTGCACCCAACAGTGCTAAGTGTGAAAAAAGATATAAATAAATCAAAAAAACTTCTTGGGGTCTGGGAGGTTTTTGTTTTTCTTGTGATTTCTTTACCTCCCAGTTATTTTCGGGTTTTAAACTAAACTAAACTAAACCTTAAGTTTGTATACCGCATCATCTCTACAGAAGTAGAGCTCAACACGGTTTACAGGAATTACAAAAGAAAGGAGTTACAATGGGAAGAAGAGGAGCTTGGCAATAAGGGGAGAGAGAAGGGATTAAGTGTAGAGGAGAGGGAGGGAGTGGTTACATTTTGGAGAAAAGCCAAGTTTTCGAATGTTTTCTGAAGTGTTGGAGGGAGGTCGCGCTCCGGAGAGGGGCGGATAAGCTGTTCCACAGCTCGGTGATCTTGAAGAGGAGGGATGTTCCAAGTTTACCTGTATGGGAAATGCCTTTTAAAGAGGGGAATGATAGTATGAATTTCTGAGAGGATCTGGTGGAGTTGGGATTTGCGGAGAGCCAGGATAGTGGAAACAGGGGAGGAAAGATACCGTGTAATGACTTGAAGGTTAGGCAGGCGCATTTGTAGTGGACCCTGAGGAAAACTGGGAGCCAGTGAAGCTTAGATAGAAGCGGGGAGACGTGGTCAAATTTGCTTTTTGCGAAAATTAATTTAGCCGCGGTATTCTGAATCCGCTGGAGTCTGAGAAGACTTTTCTTTGTTAGGCTTAGGTAGATGGAGTTGCAGTAATCCAGTCTAGAAAGAATAATGGATTGAACGAGGATAGCGAAGTGTTGTTGGTGGAAGCAGGATCTGACTTTTCTTAGCATGTGATTTTTCCAACGTTACCATTAGCATGCAACCATTTAAAAGAAAAATTAGTGCATAATACTTACCACCATCCATTGTGCAGGTGATAAAGGCTTGCACGTTATTCCTGCGCTATCATACAAGTGTAGCTGCACTGATCAGCGCAAGAATTCCCATTTTCTGCCCCAGACTCACACCCTTCAAAAAGTTTCAAAATATATATTAGCACACAGTACACACACATTTGACCCTTGCTGTGGGGACACGTGAACACATCTCACGGTATGCCCTTTTAATGAAAGGACTAAATTATCTGATCGAGCTCGGAGGTTTATACGTCTTTTCTCGTGATCTTGTGTCCCTCTCTGGGTCATAACCATTAGATATTTTCAGAGTTAAAAGTTGGCGTTAATATTTTGGGGAAAGACAGGACAGGCTCTTATTGAGCGTGGAATAAGATCAAGATTAGTGGACGAGGCACCCCCGGAGCAGGTGGGGCGGCAGAGGTCGCTTCAGGAACTGGCACACTGGGAGTTGCGCAGTCTTGCTGAGAGCAGGGTGGGACCACGCGGGCTATATTGATCCTTGCTGAAGTGGACCGTTTGTGATGTCTTTTGTTTCTATCTCTCTAGTCCAGGGGTTTCAAAGTCCCTCCTCGAGGGTAGCAATTCAGTCGGGTTTTCAGGATTTCCCTAATGAATATGCATGAGATCTATTAGCATACCATGAAAGCAGTGCATGCAGCTAGATCTCATGCATATTCATTGGGGAAATCCTGAAAACCCGACTGGATTGCTGCCCTTGAGGAGGGACTTTGACACCCCTGTTCTAGTCGCTGAAGGGGGAGGGAGGTATGGAGGGGGGGGGGGCTTTCTCTTTGTGATGGATCTATTACAAAAGATGGGAGCAAAATGACAGCTGGTGCTCTTTCCTGCACGTAATACTCTACTTGTGAGTGCGACACTGCTTGTTTTGGTTATATATATTGGAAGGGGGGTTCTTTTCTCTTCCCAATGTCTGTTTATTGCTGACTTTTCCCTTTTACCATAGTTCTTGGGCTGCATTGTATACTTCCTTCTGCACTGCTCGTTCCATATATGCTGTATGTATGCATTTATTCTGTTTGTTTGCTTTCTCAATAAACATTTTCAACCCCCCCCCCAAAAAAAAAAAAAAAAGATCAAGAATAGAAATATGAATTGGGCCTGTATGGTAGAAGAGCTGCAGGATGGATTGTAATGTGCCCACTGTAGTTCTGCAGGTTGTGTTTTTGGAGGGCTGAGGGTAGGTGTAAGGCCTATTAGAAGGCCTAGGCAAATCTTCAATTAACTTCAAGGCTCCTTAGGCCCTCAACATTATGATCACCTCAGTGCCACATCTCCCCAAACAAATAATCCTGTAGAAATGATTAATTGGATATCATACATTTGTATACAGTATTAAACTTTATTTAGTATGAGCTGGGTTCTATAAATGGTGACTAGATCAGGATGCTGACCAAGTTAGGTGCCTAAATTAATATTTTTAATTGGTTATATGGTGTTGATAATTGAAAGCGCCATTAAAAATTATTAAAATTTAAGGACATTTCTGCCTTTGTGGCTAGATGTGTGTTGTTTGGTTAAAAAAAAAAAAAAACTATTTTGAAAGTCTGGATACACCCTGACACGCTCACTGGAAATCCCTGATGATTGTTTAAGCATCTTTGGAGCGGTGCAGCTTTCAAGACATAGATTCTTTATGAGGACAAAGATTTATGCAAATTTGGGAACCTTTTTGGTTGAAGCTAACACCCTAAGCTCGTACTGGTAGATTCAAGAGTAATGTTAAGAAATTCTTCTTTACGGAGAGGGTGGTTGATGCGTGGAATGCGCTTCTGAGGGAGGTGGTGGAGAAGAAAATGGTGACAGAATTCAGACAAGCATGGGATGAGCATAGAGGATCTCTAATCAGAAAATAATGGGTATGCATTGAAGGGACTAAGGCCTGTTCTGGGCAAGCTTGCACGGCCTGTGTCCCGTTTATGAACATTCAGTTGAGGACTGGCTGGGGAGAGCTTCGATGGCTGGGATGGTTAAGATGGTCTGGAGTGAGCTTTGATGGAGACTCAAGTAGATGGAACCTAAGCACACTAGCGGGCAGGGCTCTTGATTTCTGGCCCAGAAATATCTAAGAAAAAGGTCCATTTAAACTAAACAATTAATTTATGGAGCATGTATGGTTGGGCAGACTGGATGGACCACGCGGGTCTTTATCTGCCGTCATTTACTATGTTACTATGTTTTAAGCTAAATTCTTACTAACAGAATCAAGTTAGGCAAACCCAAAGTACACCAACAGATTGGAGAGACAAACTCTCTCTATTTAAACCAGTGGTTCCCAACCCTATCTTGGAGGACCCCCAGGCCAGTTGGGTTTTCAGGATAACCCCAATGAATATGCATGGAGCAGATTTTCATGAATGGTACCTCCATTATATGCAGATCTCTCTCATGCATATTCATTAGGGCTATCCTGAAAACCCGACTGGCCTGGGGGTCTTCCAGGACAGGGTTGGGAACCACTGATTTAGACTGTCATCAATAGCAGTTGTGGTAGTGCCAGTCCCCCTTTCCTGGAGGAGTCGGGCTGTGATAACTTCCAGAGGCTTCAAATGCTCCAGGACAGTAACCACCCATTGTGATTAGTAATGAAACACGAGAATGAAAATGATCCATTCTTGATAGGAATTGTGTTTTGAATAAGGAATGAAGCCAGGGTAACACCCAGGCTTTCAACAGATGCCTAAAGCCATGAAAGCCATCTGATTCTACATTGTGGTTCTTGGAAGGGCTTCATGAGCCATTTTTATAACAGATGAGGCCACTTTGTTTCATTAGGATTATTGTTCTGATTAGCAGAATTCTTGGGTGCCTTTTTCCTACACAGTGAAAAGCAGTTCAGAATGGGGGAAAAAAATACAGCCATTATGTGTGCTGCCTTTGTTCCCATATGTCAAAGCTTAACACAAAATGTATTAAAAACTTCATAAATCAGCTGAAATTATTTGCACTACTTTTGCTTGGCAGCAGCTGCTGCCTCTGCTTCTTCTTTTCAGCTCAATCAGAACCTGCTCCAGCTGAGGCTGTGGGGCCATCAGCTGCCTTTTGTAACCACCCAGAGGTTTCCTCCCACCCCCCTACCCCTTCACCCGCCATATTTAACCACAGGTGCATTATCAAGTAATGCAAAGGGTGTCTCTTGGGCATTAGCTGGTGCCTCTCAGTGGCATAGTGAGGGTGAGCTGTGCCTGGGGCGGTGGTACCCCTCTCCCCCTCCCTTTTATCTTTGGTGCAACAAGCCGCGAATGTGCTGCCCGCATTGGCTTCGGCGCTGTCTCTGACATCACTTTTTAGGCGCGGGTCCTGGAAGTGATGTCAGAGAGAGCGCTAAAGCTGACGCAGGCAACAAGTTCATGGCTGCTCATGCTGAAGTTAAAAAGGTACGGGAAGGGGGGGGGGAGGGAAGGGGGCACCTGCATGGCAGGGGGTGAAGTGGGAAAAGGGGGCAGAGAGCAGGAGGGGTGTCAGCCCCCCAAGGAAAACCACATCCAGGGTAGACCCTGCACCCTCTCCCCTTACTACACCACTTTGTTGGATCTTGATCTCTAGCCAAGTGTGACCCCTGGCGACGGCAGCGGTATTGCCACTGGGCTACTCGGCCATCCCTGTGTCTGCCAGAGGAGGAATTTGTTCTTAACTTTGCAATGCTCTTTCCAGACTGTACTCCTTCACCTGTTGCTGTGTCTGCTCATTTTCTATTCCGTCTACTACATGGTTGGCAGCATATGCTTTGGAGCCTTCAGGTGAGGATAACCTTGAGTATTCCCTTCATAGGCTATCAAAGAGTTGAGTCTTTGTGTTTAAATCTTTTATGAATTTTCCAAAGTTAACAAAAATGCAGTATAGTATCTACACAAACAACATTATTCATATATGCATTTATAATCAATCAAAATCCCCACAGCAAGATAAAAAAAATCCTCACCCCACCCAACCAATACCTTACAAGAGAATAAAACCATGACATAATTGTTAAAGACTCAACTCTTTGATAGGCTGGTATATTAATGCATTCTGCTTCATTTTTTCAATCAAGTTCCTTATATTTAACTTGATGTATTTTATCTGTTCTATGTATTACTTCTTTCCCTGCCATGCCGGTATTTTCTGCATTATATTGTAAACTAGTCTTATAGCCCGTTACATTAACGGGTGCTAGAATATATGTGTGTGTATGTGACTTTATTTCTTTCTCTCTCTCTCTCCTTAGCCGCTTTCTGTATTTCTGTCTTTCTTTCTTTCTTTTTCCTTGGCTGTCCACTACCATCCCGCACCCCTCCTGACGCGACTCCCGCTGTCTTTCTTTCTGTCTGTCTCTGTCCCTGGCCCCCTTTGTCTGTTTGTCTTTCTGTATATCTCCCTGCCCCTGTGTCTTTCTTCTTTTCTTTCTGTCTCCCTTCCTCCCTCTGTCTGTCTGTCCAAAGCAGCATTCCCTCCCCCTCCATTTCCCTCCCCCCACGCCAGTTCCCTGTGCACCTGCCCCTGTGTCTTTCTGTCTCCCTTCCTCCCTCTGTCTGTGTGTCCAAAGCAGCATTCCCTCCCCCTTCCATTTCCTTCCCCCCACACCAGTTCCCTGTGCAGCAGCAGCAGCGTTTCCTCTACCCCCTTTCCCTTCCCTTCCCTTGGGCCCGACTACACATGGCGATTCAAGCAGCGTGTGCCGCAGTCTTCACACGCTGCTTCGGGTCCTTCTACTGCCCTGATTTACTCTGGCACGTCCAGAGCAAATCAGGGCAGTAGAAGGGCCCGAAGCAGCGTGTGAAGACTGTTGCACACGCTGCTTAAATCGCCAGTCGGGCCCGCAGGAAGGGAAGGGGGAGGCGGCAAATGACTCGGGTCCCGGGCAGCGGAAAGTTGCTGGGCTCCACAGGCCTCCCCACCCCACCATCCTAACGTCAAACTGATACCTGAGGGCGCCCACCACCACTTCTGCAGCTCGCTCGCGCTTCGGCCGGTAGGGCCGTATTGTGAAGTGGAGAGCAGGGAAGCTTTTGTGATGCGCGAACACGCGGCGCGAGGGCGCATGTCTTTCAACAGGGAGCAGGACAGATCGTAAGCCGCGCATGCGCACTTCCTATGTGTCGCTACAGCTCACAGAAAACTGGCACACACTTAGGAAGTGCGCATGCGCGGCCTAGCGTTTTATTATATTAGATGCTTTCTGTCTTTATCTGTTTTTAAGTCCATTATTCTAATTTGTATTTTATCTGTATCCCATGTATTAGCTCACCTTGTTGAGAACCGCCTAGAACTTTTTAGGTATGGCGGTATATAAGAATATTATTATTAGCAAGTTTTAATTTCTTTGATGCTTCCATTGACATGACTAAAAGCGACACTTACTTCTGTTGCGGTCCAAACTATTTGGAAGACATGGAAAGATGCATCTTTATTATCTTTTCAGTTTTGGTGGAACTCAGTTTGCTTAATTGGTAAATATGAGGCTGCCATAATGGAAAAGAGAGGTAAGAAGGCTAAATTCAGAAGGATGTGAAATATGTAGAAAATGGTTGAGTGTTATTAAAGAATGGATAAGTTATGTATGAACGCATGAATGTATGATTTTTCACTGCAAATGCGGTGGGATGGGTGGGTTTGGGGATAGCTTTTCTTTTATAATTTCTTTATTCATTTTAAAACTTACATCAAGTGTACAGTAAATATCAACCAAATATAATACAACATCACTTGAAAAATTTTCAATATCATACACCAAGAAGATTTAACCCCCACCCCCCTCCCAAATTCATATACAACTAATATATACCACATAAAAATAATATCTTACGACAATCATCTATATATTCTTAATGGAAAAACAAGAAATCCCCCCCCCCCCCCTGATACCATATTATTCGGTACTGCAATGAGAACACAGAGTCCAATATCAGCAAATAATAATAAATTACTTTTAATATTGACAGGAGTTGCCATGCAGCAAATCACACAAAATTGGAAAGATTTTACCAAACTAAATTATACATTCTGGTGGAACTCGGTATGTCACATTTACAAAATGGAGAAAATTTTGGCTTTACAACAAGGAAATATTAAAAATTTTAAGAAAATATGGGATCCATTGACTAATTATTCTAGAGATCAGATATCTTAACACATTGATAATAGTAATATAGGGTTAGGGTGGGAAATATAGATATTAATATGAAAGAAAAATGGAAAAACAATTAATAGGGGAAAGGGATGAATATCTATGATATGAATTTGTACATACATATATATTTTATTATACATTTTATAATATGTGATTCATGTATTGAAAGAATGAAAATTCTATAAATAAAAAGTTAAAAAAAAAAGATTGGGAAAAGTGTAACTTATTCATTACTATAATTTAATAAAGGTCCCCACACATCCTTAAATTTATTATAATAACCTTTTTGAACAGCCTACGCTCTTTCCATTTTTTACACATGACAAACTGAAGACCACCAAAAACAATAATTCAGTCTTTTACAGTTCTTCCAATTATGTGTTATTTGTTGGATGGCAACTCCTGTTAATATCAATAAAAGCTTGTTATTATTAGCAGATATTTGACATTTAGCTCTCATAGACATGCCAAATAAAATTGTGTCATATGACAATGCTACATGGTTCTCTAACAAACAATTTATTTGATCCCAAATAGACTCCCAAAAAGCCTTAATGAATGGACAATAAAACAATAAATGATCTAAAGTTCCAGCTTCAAGATGACAATGCCAACATCTATTAGACTTAGAGCAATCCAATTTTTGTATGTATTGGGTCCTCCCAGAACTCATGGACAGCTACCAGATTGGTTATATTTGGAATGGCAACTCATGTTTCCCATTAGACTTCGTCATCTTCTTAGTATCAAAATGCCTAGAATTCGGAAAAACAATAGAATATTAATGGACACATGGAAAACTTTACGATTTATTTTTTTTTTTTTTAAAATATCTTTATTCGTTTTTACATTATGCAAACAAGTGTACAATAATTCAAGTCATACTATACATTCTTCACTTGAAACTCTACATTCATTTTATACCATAAACTATCTCCCCTCCCTCCCTTTCCATATATTACCCCTCATAATGTCATAAAACCCACCCATCCCTCCTCCCCCCTACATATATTTAATGGGGATAAATATAATTATTTATTTATTATAATACTCAATTAATGGTCTCCACACCTCTTTAAATTTCTTATAATAACCTCTCTTGATTGCCAATGTTTTTTCCATTTCATACACCTGACAAACCGAACTCCACCAGAAACAATAATTCAATCCTCTATAGTCTTTCCAGTTATGTGTTATATGTTGGATGGCAACTCCTGTTAAAATCATTAACAGTTTGTTATTATTTGATGAAATTTGACTTTTGGCCCTCATAGACATTCCAAACAAAACTGTGTCATATGACAGGGCCACAGGATTCTCTAACATACAATTTATTTGACCCCAGATCAATTTCCAAAAATTATTAATAAAAGGACAATAAAATAATAAATGATCTAGAGTTCCAGCCTCAAGATGACAATGCCAACATCTATTAGACTTAGAGCAATCCAATTTTTGTAAGCGAACAGGGGTCCAGAGTGCTCTATGCAACAGGAAAAACCATGTTTCTTTAGCACTCTCCAGACCAGTAGAGGTTAACTTTACGAATGGGTATATATCTAATCATGACCAGCAGGTGGAGACTGAAAACAAAACTTTGGGACAGTATATCCTAGCCCCTCCTCTCTATTTCCCTCAGTCTTCTTTCAGTCTCCAGCAGGTGTTGAGTGATCTGTACCCATCTCCCTTGGTAGGGCTGTTGGAATTTGTTTAGGGGGTTTATTGTCCCTGTTTTTAGCCGGACGGAGCTTGGGCGGACTCTGTTTGGGGGTTCGTCCGACCTCGGGGGTGTCAAACCCGGCGGGTCACGAGCGGGGTCCCTCCCCCCACTTCCTCCACCTCCCCACATTTTTTTAGAGGAGCCTCAGCAGTAAGCCTTGCCCCCTAAATCAAGCAAGGCATATTGCTTCGAGAGCCTGTGGAGTCTGTTCTGTAAAAAAAAAAAAAAAAAAATCCTGAGGTAGTGCTGGTCTGAAGGGTTGTTTCCCTTTAAGAAAAAATTTTCAGGTCTCTGCCTTTGGGGTCCAGGCGGCTATTTGTGGGGGACTGGTCGCTCGCGCCGTGTTTCGGTGGGCGGAGCGGGTCTTGGATCGAGAGTCTGACGACTGGTCTCTGGTGGATCAGGAGGTTGCGAAGATTGAGATGGCGGCCTCATTCCTCTCAGATGCTCTATATGACTTGGTGCGGATCTCGGCTAAGTCTATGGCTTTTGGCGTGGCCGCAAGGCGTGTGTTGTGGCTGCGCGCTTGGGCGGCGGATGCTGCGTCCAAAGCTAAGCTTACTAAATTTCCCTTTCGGGGGTCGTTTTTGTTTGGAGAGGACTTGGATAAGTTGATTCAGACTCTGTCGGACTCGAAAGTTCCCCGTCTGCCGGAGGACCGTGCCCGCCCGGCGTCTCGGGGGGGTGCGGCCCGGGGGCGTTTGCGGGATTTTCGCAAGTATCGCCCTGGGCGTGGGGCTGCTTCTTTCCAGTCTCCGGGATTTTCCCGGGGTCGGTTCTTCCAGCGCATGCAGCCCTTTCGGGGGGCCCGTCGGGGGGCAGGGAATCCCTCCGCCGGTTCCCCCGCTTCCCGTCCTGCACAATGACGCCTTGCCGGCGCCCCCTTTGGTTCCGGTGGGGGCCCGGCTGTGCGAATTTTTCCCCAAATGGGCCGAGATCACGTCCGATCAGTGGGTCCTGGAGGTGGTGCGGGACGGTGATGCCCTGGAGTTCGCCCGCTCTCTGCCGGATTTTTTCCTCGCTTCTCCGTGTCAGACTCCGGGGAAGACGCAGGCCTTTCGCCAGACCCTTCAGCGCTTGCTAGATCTCAGGGCAGTTGTTCCGGTGCCCCCTCCGGAGTGGGGCACGGGCAGGTACTCCATTTACTTTGTGGTGCCCAAGAAGGAGGGGACCTTTCGGCCCATCCTCGATTTGAAAGGGGTCAACAGGGCTCTCAAGATTCCCTCTTTCCGTATGGAAACTCTGCGGTCGGTCATTCTGGCGGTTCAGCCGGGGGAGTTTCTCACTTCTCTCGATCTGACGGAGGCCTACTTGCATGTTCCCATTCGGGCCTCTCATCAGCGTTTCCTGCGCTTTGCGATCTTGGGTCGGCACTTTCAGTTCTGTGCGCTTCCCTTTGGGCTGGCCACGGCTCCTCGGACGTTCACCAAGGTGATGGTGGTCGTCGCGGCAGCCTTGCGGTCGGAGGGCATCCTGGTACACCCCTACCTGGACGACTGGTTAATTCGGGCAAAGTCGTTGCAGGAAAGCTCCCGGGTTACTGCTCGGGTGGTGGAGTTTCTCCGGTCGCTGGGCTGGGTGGTCAACCTTTCCAAGAGTCGGTTGGTCCCGGCTCAGCGTCTGGAGTACCTAGGGGTGCTGTTCGACACCTCCTTGGGGATGGTCTTCCTCCCAGAGGGCCGGGTGAGCAAATTGCAATCTCAGATTCGCCTGCTTTTGGCGTCCCGGTGTCCTCGGGCGCGAGATTTCCTCCAGGTCTTGGGGTCGATGGCGGCGTCCCTGGACGTGGTGAGGTGGGCGCGGGCCCACATGCGTCCTCTCCAGTATGCTCTGCTCCGGAGGTGGTCTCCCCAGAGGCACGGGATGGATGTTCCGGTTCCCCTGCGAGGCTTGGCGCGCTGCAGTCTGCGTTGGTGGCTCCAGACCCCTCACCTAGTTCAGGGGGTGGGTCTGGATCTCCCGCAGTGGACGGTGCTCCTGACGGATGCGAGTCTCCTGGGTTGGGGGGCTCAGTGTTTGGGTCACTCAGCTCAGGGCACCTGGTCCGCGGAGGAGGCCGCCTGGTCGATCAACGTGTTGGAGACCAGAGCGGTCCGTCTGGCGCTGTTGGCTTTCCACTCCCTGTTGCTGGGCAAGTCGGTCAGAGTGCTGTCGGACAATGCCACGGCGGTGGCTTATGTCAATTGTCAGGGGGGCACCAAGAGCACTCAGGTGGCGCAGGAGGCGGCTCTGCTCATGGTTTGGGCGGAATCCCATCTGCTGGACCTCTCGGCCTCTCATATAGCCGGAGTAGAAAATGTTCCGGCAGACTTCCTCAGTCGTCACTTCCTAGATCCAGGAGAGTGGTGTCTCGGCGCCGAGGCGTTTCAGTTGATTGTGCAGGCTTGGGGGCAGCCCCTGATGGACCTGATGGCCACGGGTGGCAACGCCAAAGTGCCCCGCTTCTTCAGTCGTCGCAGGGACGGTCTGGCCGAGGGTCTGGATGCTCTGGTCCAGCAGTGGCCAACGGAGGGGCTGTTGTATGTGTTCCCTCCTTGGCCGCTGGTGGGCAGAGTGCTTCTTCGCATTGTTCACCATCCGGGTTTGGTGGTGCTGGTGGCGCCGGATTGGCCTCGCCGTCCGTGGTATGCGGATCTGGTGAGGCACCTGGTAGCGGATCCTCTTCCTCTGCCTCTCTCGGACGACCTTCTGATGCAGGGTCCCATTCCCATGTTCGACCCGTCTCCCTTCTGTCTTACGGCGTGGCTCTTGAAAGGGGTCGCCTTAGCAAGAAGGGATATTCAGACAAGGTGATCTCTACACTGTTGGGGTCCCGGAGGCTTTCTACCTCTCGGGCTTATGTGCGGGTTTGGCGTCTCTTTGAGGAATGGTGTCGGGCGCGGGGAGTGACCTCTTTTCGCGCTTCTCTGCCTAACATTCTGGAGTTCTTGCAGGATGGCCTGGATAGAGGCCTGGCTTGGTCTTCTCTCCGGGTTCATCTTGCGGCCCTGTCGGCTTTTCGAGGGTTGGTGTCAGGTCAGCGTTTATCGGCTCTTCCTGATGTGATTCGGTTTTTGCGGGCGGCCAAGTTGCTTAGGCCTCCCCTACGGCCCTCGGTTCCCTCTTGGGATCTTAATCTGGTTCTCTCTGTTTTGGTGCGTCCGCCTTTCGAGCCCTTGGACGACTGTTCTTTGAAGGACCTTACTTTGAAGGCGGTCTTTTTGGTGGCCTTTACTTCTGCTAGGCGTGTTTCTGAGCTGCAGGCTTTCTTTTGTAGGGCTCCCTTCTTGGAGTTTTCTAGGGAGCGGGTCGTCTTGCGGCCTGTTCCTTCCTTTCTGCCGAAGGTTGTTTCTCCTTTTCATGTCAATCAATCGGTGGTTCTCCCGGTCTTGGGTGGTCGGGAGGGCTCTTCTGAGCAACGGCAGCTGCGCAAGTTGGATGTCGGTCGGGTCCTTCGCTCTTATGTTAAGCGGACCCAGGAATTCCGGAAGTCCGATCATCTCTTTGTCCTCCTGGCGGGTCCTCGTCGGGGAGCTGGCGCTTCTAAGGCTACTATTGCGCGCTGGATCAAGGAGACGATTGCTTCCGCTTATCTTCTGAAACAGCAGCCTGTTCCGGAGTTTCTCAAGGCTCATTCCACTCGGGGTCAGGCGGCTTCTTGGGCTGAGTCGTCGCTCGTGCCTCCAGTGGATATTTGTAAGGCTGCGGTTTGGTCCTCCTTGCATTCCTTTGTTCGTCATTATCGGGTTGATGTGCAGGCGCGTCGGGACGCGGTGTTCGGTGAGCGTGTACTGGTATCGGCCCTTCGGGGGTCCCGCCCGTGAGAGGGACTGCTTTGGTACGTCCCATTCGTAAAGTTAACCTCTACTGGTCTGGAGAGTGCTAAAGAAGGAGAAATTAGGTTCTTACCTGCTAATTTACTTTCTTTTAGCTTCTCCAGACCAGTAGAGGTCCCCACCCTGTCTGTTGTTGTTGTTGTTGGGGCTGTTGCGCGGGCAGTTTTTGGTTTTTGCTGCGGGTTCTAGTATTTTTCTAGGGCCGGGGAGAATTGAAGAACAGCGGCTGTGGCTCGGCTGGCTTAGCTGGCGAGCTGTGGGGACATTCTTCCTTCGGGAATTTCTCCTCTGCATTTTCCAACAGCATTTTGGGTATGTTATTTGTTACTCCTTTCGGAGTATTGTTTTTTCTCTCTGTTGTTTTCCAGTTCTTGGTTCTGCTTGGCTATTCGGCAGACTGAGGGAAATAGAGAGGAGGGGCTAGGATATACTGTCCCAAAGTTTTGTTTTCAGTCTCCACCTGCTGGTCATGATTAGATATATACCCATTCGTAAAGTTAACCTCTACTGGTCTGGAGAAGCTAAAAGAAAGTAAATTAGCAGGTAAGAACCTAATTTCTCCTTGCCTCATAGACGCAGACATTGTACATCTTATCCTCCAAGACCAAATACGTGGCCATTGAGATGCATTAATTTGATGCTTAATCTCAATGCTCCAAATATCTCTAAGTACAGTCCTTGGTTTTTTATTTAAATATCCAGATAATGTTTTATACCACTGTGCGGCCTGGTGACCCATAAAATCTGCCTGGAAGCATAAGAATTCTAGAGTAAAATGAGTATTTAAAGACTTCCATTCAGGGAACCCTGCCTGAATAGCCTGCTTCAATTGCAACCACTTATAACTTTGTTTTTTATTAAGTCCAAATTTATGTTGCAATTGTGAAAACTCCAGCAGCTTACCATCATTAATAACATCATCTAAAGTACGTATTCCTGCTTCAATCCAATCCTTCCAGACAATCATAAAACCGCCTATTTGTATCTTGGAGTTCAGCCATATATTTTGACAAGTAGATTTTTGAATAGTAATAGGAGTTAAGTTGTTTACATACTTTAATGTTGTCCATGTGTCCATTAATATCCTATTGGTTTTCCTTATTCTAGGCATTTTAATGCTAAGCAGATGACGAAGCCTGATAGGAGACATGAGCTGCCACTCCAACCATAACCAATCTGGAAGCTTCTCCATGAGTTCTGGGAGGACCCAATACATACCTTGGCGCAATATATAGGATTGATGAAACCTATAAAAATTTGGAAAATTTACCCCTCCCTCCTCAATTGGTTTTTGTAAAGTCACTAGAGCAATTCTTACAGCTTTACCCAGCCAAATAAATTTACTAAGAATATTATTTAACTTTTTGTAAAAAGACCCCTGAAAAAAAACTGGTATCATTCCCATTTGATAACAAACCACAGGCAATATCATCATTTTGACAGTTTGAACTCTTCCCCACCAAGATAAATGTAAAGGATTCCATTGCTCACATAACTCTGTTACTTTTTGTAATAAACTTTTTTCATTCATTATAATTGTCTCATCAAGCGTGTTTTTTATCCATATACCTAAGTATTTTATTCCTTCTTCTTTCCAAATAAAAGGTAATGAGTCAAATAATCCTTTTGTGCAATGCACATTTAAAGGAAGAACTTCTGATTTAGTCCAATTTATTTTATATCCTGAAAACTTTCCAAATCTTTCAATCAAAACCAATAAATTTGGAATGGTTGTTTCCGGATTCCTCAAATGAAGTAATATATCATCCGCATATGCAGAAACTTTATATTCTTTATCTTTAAGCGGTATACCCTGTATCTCCTCCTCTTGTTGAATAGCTAATAATAAGGGTTCAAGCACTATATCAAAAAGTAAAGGAGACAAAGGACATCCCTGTCTAACTCCCCTTTGCAATTTAAAACAATCAGAAAAATTATTATTGATATATAATCTAGCAACAGGAGAGCTATACAGAGTTTTAATCATTTGTATAAATCCCGAACCAATACCAAACCACTCCATGGCCTGATACATAAATGTCCATTCCACACGATCAAAAGCTTTCTCTGCATCTAGAGACACAGAAAAAGCCGGATCTCCAATTTCTTTTGTTAAATATAACATTTGCAATGCCAATCTGGTGTTATTAGAAGAGTGTCTCTGAGCAACAAACCCTGTTTGATGCATACCAACTATGTGAGGAAGAGCTTTTGCCAAACGTGTAGCCAAAAGTTTGGCTAATAATTTACCATCTACATTTATCAATGAAATAGGCCTGTAATTTGAAACCAACATGGGATCTTTATTTGGCTTCGGCAAAACAATAGTTAATGATTCTGCCATAGTGCCTGATATACAACCTTTCTTTAGTTGATTCTGATATAAATTTAATAAATGAGGTAAAAGAGTATTTTGAAATGCTTTATAAAACTCTACCGTAAAACCATCACCACCTGGAGCGGTCCCTACTCTAAGAGATTTCAATGCTGTTTGTAATTCTTGTAAAGATATTGGATTTTCCAAACTTCTTTTTATATGATCAGGAATCTTCGGACCTTCAATATTATTTAAAAACACTATACCATCTTTTTCTTTATTTAAATAAGACTCAGAAGAATACAGGTTTTTATAATAATTTAAAAACTGTTTTAAAATAGGACCAATCTGAAAATGAGTTTCACCTTTTTCATCTTTTATTGCATTCAATTTCATCTTTCTTTTTTTCACTTTAAGATAATTAGCCAATAATCTTCCCGCCTTATTTGAACTACCATAATACAAAGCTTGCTGACACATAATATTTTTTTTAGCCAAATTAGAAGAAATCTCATTATATTTATATTTTGCTTTTAATAAAGTTTGCAACGTAGAATTCTCCCACTTATTAATCAATTTTAATTCTAAATCTTTTATTTCGTGTTCCAGTTCCGTAAATTGCTTATTTAATTGTTTTTTAGAATAAGCTGAAAATGATATAATTTGCCCTCTCATCGTTGCTTTAAAAGCATCCCATATTATTTCTGTAGATATTTCCTCTGTAATATTATTTTGAAAATATTCATCCATTTTTAATTGAAATTCTTCACAAAATTTTGGATATGCAAGCAATGCATTATTAAATCTCCATACAGGCCTACCATTATCCGGGTCATTAAAATTTAAAGAAATCCACACTCCTCCATGATCTGATAAAATTATTGGTTCTATAGAGGCTTGTGTAACATCTTGTATTAGCCCATCAGAAACAAGAATATAATCAATTCTAGAAAAAGATTTATGAACATGTGAATAAAACGAAAAATCTCGATCATTAAAATGAAGAATTCTCCATATATCTTTTAAATTGCAAGAATTTATAAAATTATCCAACCCTAAAGATTTTAAAATTTTACTAGGTTTTTTATCCAATAAAGGGTCCACAACAGCATTAAAATCTCCTGCTACTATCAAATTATTAGCAGCCAGTGGTAAAATTATTGGTTGTAGAGTTTTAAAATATTCAATTTGATTCGAATTAGGTACGTACACATTAAATAGCGCCACAGTATTATTGCCCATATTCATGTTCACATGCACCCATCTTCCTAATTTATCTGCTTTCACCATATTAAATCCTGCTGAACAATTTTTATTTATTAAAATTGCTACCCCAGCTTTTTTCCCCACCGCCGGTGCAAAAAAGCAATCTCTCACCCAATTACCAATTAGCTTTTTTGATTCATCTCCATTAAGGTGAGTCTCCTGTATGAAATAGACATCCGCATTTTGTTTTTTTAAATATAGCAATACTTTTTTCCTTTTTATCGGGTGGTTGAGACCATTAACATTTATTGAAAAAATTTTTAAAGTCATTATATCAAATCAAAACAATAATCAATAATATTCTTCACATCAATATTATAACCTCTTTTCCCCTTTTTAAAATTATTATTAGAACCCATCCCCTCCCCTATACCCCTTCCCATATTCTTAATCCCCTCCCCCTCCCATCCCTCCCTTAAATTACTTGCCAACTTTGAAACGCACACCTTGACTAGGCAATAGATAAACTCCCCACAAGCTATATTTATAATTTTAAAACCATTAGCCAGATCATTATCATATTAAAATGAATATCATTTTATCACACAAGACTTTTTTTATCAAGGATTACCTCTTTTTTTTTTTTTTTTTTTCCTTTCCTTTCCCCCATCTCTCATGAACCCTCCCTTCTCTACTCACTCATTTCCATTAAGATATTATTGAAATACATAAATAATCACACCAAATTTTAAAATTACATTCATCCAAACCACATCCATCTTTCATGTCAGATTACATCACATTCCCTCAAGTTAAATATCACTTTTAAATATTATTAAATATATAATGGAAATCTTTTTTCCTAACTTTTCCTATTCAAAAAGTCAATAAATTCCCCAAAACAACAATTTTTATCCCTTTAACATAACCCTCCTAACATTCCATACCCATTTCCACACTAGCATATTTGCTACCCTTTTAATTTCCACTCCATTCACAACATTCTCTTATATCATATGCTTTATATTATAACATCCAAACTTTCCTACATCCTTCACTTTTACCAAAACTTCTAATTAATTTTTTTTTTTATTTTTTATTTTTTTAATCTCCTCGTATATCCACCATTATTTATATTAAGTTCAGACCAATTTTTATCCCAAACAACAATATTATGACTCTTGTTGCATTAATAGATTTGCAATTTTAAAACTATAGTCCATACATAACAACAAATTTCCTTTTCTTGTAATAAGATGCTATATGTCTCATAAAGTCTCATTTCAAATCTCCTCTTGCTTGCAGATCCATATCAAATTCTATCCTCTCACACTACTGTTTATACATTCTCAGTCTCATCTTTTGATCCACCTTAAATCTCCTTTCCAATTGTTTTGCATAAAGATTTACAATGACCACAATTTCAAACTTGTGGTGCCAATCATAGATCCTTCACATTCTACATATACAAACCCTGTTCCTTTTTTTTTTTTTTTTTTTTTTTTGACCATTGTAGCTCTGTCATTTTTATTTTAAGGTCAGGTCAACTATATACCAGAACCATCTTCAAAAAATCCTCTGCTGCATTTAGAGAATTTCCATTACAATGTCTTATTCCATATATCACAGCTGACTTCCCCTTTTATGCAAATGAAAATTGTAAGGCTTACAAAGTCACAGTCTAACTCTCATCTTGCTTGCAGATCCATTCTATTTAATGTCCTCTTGCTTGTAGTTTATATCTTCTCAATACTATTTAGAACTTATTTCCTTCAATCTGTTTTGCACAATCCTCTATCGTTTCTCAGTCTGTCTGTCCAAACAGCAAGTCAGTACAATCCATCTTATTAACCTCTGTCCTTTAAAAGGTCTGTAATATTGCATCTCTTATACTCTTGCAGGCTACATTCCATTTGCCTCATGACAAGATAGAATGTGGAATGTATTTGAAATCCAACTGCAGCCATGCCTTCAGAATCCTATTAACTCTTTTTTTTTTTTTTTTTTCTTCCTTTAACATAGAAATTTCCAAACAAAAATAAACATTTCAACCAAGAACACAAATACTTCCATCCAAGTCTCTATTAAGTAGCCATTGGTGATTCACACTGCTCCAAAAACTCCTTAAGTTTATCTGCAGTATCAAAATTCAAAGTTTTATTTTTATAAGTGACCCGCATAGTTGCCGGGTATATGAGCCCATATCTAGCTCCCAGACTTCTCAGCTGTGGTCTCAGGTCTAATAGCTGCTTTCTCTTTTGTGCCGTTGCTCTGGCAAAGTCAGGCACTATGTAAATCTTTGAATCCTGACACTTTAAGTTTTTATTATCTTTAGCCAATTTAATTATTTCAGCTACCTGTTGATATCTAAGTAGCTTAAAGATCAGTGGACGTGGTCCTTTTTGGCTGTTTGATAATCTCGTTGGGACCCTGTGTGCACGTTCTATTTCCAATGGAAACTTGTTTTGCATCGGGAGCACCTTGGGCAAAAAATTAATCAAAAATCCAATCGGATCCGACTTTTCAATTCCCTCCGGGACCCCAAGCACCCTTAAATTGCTCCTTCGTTCCCTATTGGACAAATCTTCCAGCTCCCTTTTCAGTGCTTCAATTTCCTTACTGTGTTCCATGTGCTTTATACTTTCCTCCTCACACTTTTCCACTCTTTTCTCAATTTGATCCACTTTCAATTCCATTGCTTGCAGTTTATTTGATAAACATACCACCTCTTCTTTCACTTCTTTTATATTTTTAGCGCATTCCAATACTATTTCCTTTACCGCCTGTATTTCCTTCATTATGTCTTTATTTTCTACATCCTCCGGCGGCAACGGAACTGACATCGGTGAAGCCGTATCAAGTTTCGATCGCTTCCCGCTTCCTGAGCTGCTCCCCGCCGCCAAATTTTTGTTTTGCTTTCCCGAAGCCATTATCCGCCTCTACCTCACTTTTCAGAGTGAAATTTGAATTTTTTCTGGCTATGATCTCTGTCAAATAGCTTGTCTTCACAGAGCAACTCCACTACCCAGCCATTTAGTTCCGCTCCAAAGCCACGCCCCCTTTACGATTTATTAATAATTTAACACCTCTTCCAATTCAAAAATCTACATATCAAAATATATGGCTAAACCCCAGGATCCAAATAGGCGGTTTTAAGATTGTCTGGAAGGATTGGATTAAAGCAGGTATACAAACCTTAAATGATGTTATATCTACTGGCAAACTGCTGGAATTTTTCACAGCTGCAACTTAAATTTGGTCTAGATAAAAAATAAAGTTATAAGTGGTTGCAACTGAAGCAGGCTATTCAGGCAGGGTTCCCTGAATGGAAATCTCTTAATAATCAATTTAGTTTGGATTTTTTTATGCTTTCAGGCAGACTTCCTGGGTCACCAGGCCGCACAGTGGTATAAATTATTATCTGGCTATTTAAATAAGAAACCAAAAACTGGACTTAGAGATATTTGGAGCATTGAGATTAAGCATCAAATTAGTGCGTCTCAAGGGCCACGTATTTGGTCCTGGAGGATGAAGTGTACAATGTCTGCGTCTATGAGGCAAACATGGTTTTTCCTGTTGCATAGAGCACTCTGGACCCCTGTTCGCTTACAAAAATTGGATTGCTCTAAGTCTAATAGATGTTGGCATTGTCACTTGGAAGCTGGTACTTTAGATCATTTATTGTTTTATTGTCCATTCATTAAGGCATTTTGGGAGTCTATTTGGGATCAAATAAATTGTTTGTTAGAGAACCATGTAGCATTGTCATATGACACAATTTTATTTGGCATGTCTATGAGAGCTAAATGTCAAATATCTGCTAATAATAACAAGCTTTTATTGATATTAACAGGAGTTGCCATCCAACAAATAACACATAATTGGAAGGACTGTAGAAGACTGAATTATTGTTTTTGGTGGTCTTCAGTTTGTCATGTGTATAAAATGGAAAGAGCGTTGGCTGTTCAAAAAGGTTATTATAATAAATTTAAGGATGTGTGGGGACCTTTATTAAATTATAGTAATGAATAAGTTACACTTTTCCCAATCTTAATACACATGAAGTCAGTTGTTTTAATTAAAAGGCATGCATTAAAGTCATATAAAGTTTGCTTCTGCTACTAAATTGAGACAGTGACTGAAAGAATCGTGTTTGCATTGTTTCTTAGGTTATATTTTAGTTGTGCAGGATGAGTTGCAAGGTCATGGCTGTATGTTTTCTCTGAACACATAACATGTCACTTTTTGCCATTAATAGGCTGGAGATATTTGATGGGCTTATTCCATTTGACTTTAAGACGGAACCTTCTCAGTCAAATTCCAAGTATCTAGGTAAGCGCACACAGTGGGCACTGGGCAAAGATGCCCAGATGGCAAACTCTTGAGACCTTTTGCTACTACTTGACTCTCTTTTTGGCACATGTTTTGCTGTAGAGTTTGGACAAAGAACAAATCCAACCCATCTGCAGTGAGGATGCAGTGGAACAAAGACAAAAAGAAACTGCAGACAGATGTACAAGATGCAGGCAAAGTTTATTAGGAAAAACAAACAATTTGTTGCATACAAATAAACCACTTCTTACAGAATATGGGACCCATCACGGGCCGTGTTTCGGTCAACACGTCTTCTTCAGGGGTCCCATAAAATGGTGGTATCAAGGGACACACAACAAATTTGCTTTCTTTTGAGGTTGCTGCACTGATCAGTAGAACCCCTGAAGAAGACGTGTTGATCGAAACACGGCCCTTGTTGGGACCCTTATTCTGTAAGAAGTGGTCTATTTGTACGCAACAAATTGTTTTTCCTAATAAACTGTGCCTGCATCTTGTCTGTAAATTTTTTTTGTCTTTGGTCCACATGTTTTGTAACAATACACCCGTTGGGGAGCGTTAGTCCATCTATTTGTAGCACTGGTTTGTTTGTCCATGTTGAAGAGCTAAGTGATAAGGTTGGTGCTGGAGAGCCTTCATCTTGGGCAATTTCCTCTTAGACAACATCATGGTGGTGGTGGTAATGAACAAGTAGGGAGGAACAAGGAGTCTCCAACTGGTGCAAAAAGTTGACCTTTTCCTGTAATGGGTAAAGAAGTGAAGTAAAGGCTGCTTTGTTTACCTCATTGGAATAACTACAAGACGGCATTGTATCTTCCAAAACAGACAATATTCGTTTATTGTTAGTATAAAAACTTACAGTATTACAGCAGCAGAGACATATCAGAAAAATGTATTGTCAGTTCAGAATATGCAATGGAGAGAACTTGCACCCATATGCTTAGCAGGGGGCTAGCAGATCCTCGTAGCATAAGTAAGTGAATCTCTCTGGCTTTACCTAGAATGCACGTGTTTTTTATACAGAGAAATTCTTCCTTTGTTCCAAAAAGTACATCCCCGAATTCTGGTTATGTAATTCCCTATTGGTACATAAAATAATGTATACCTAACTCCTCCTCTCAGTCCACGCCTCTCTCACCTCCACCCCCCCTCCCCAGTAGGGGGGGGGCTTGCAGAAACAGAGAACTCTTGCTGAACTTTCCTTCTTCAGCGCTGAGATATGTAGATGCTAATTAGTGGTTTTACAATTCTGTGCATCTTCGGGATGGTGTCCTTGTATGCTGAAAGTTGGCAAAGGTGACCTTTCAACAATCCAGCTGCTTGGTTCCCATAACTTGGTTCAGAGACAGGGAGCAAATGTTTTGGTATCAAGTTCTCTCATCTCGCTACACCCACATCGTCCTGCAGGGATCCTTGCTCATTATAAAAGTTTTATGGCTTTCCAGGGTGCCTGGCATATGAAGTCATACAGCACTGATAACAGTTCAGCAGAACCTTGGAGAAATATCCTCCCAGCAGGGAATGGAGACAAAAACGTTAGCATTGCAAAGGCTGCAGGTGTTTACAGACAGCAAGGTACAGGCTGGGCCTGGCTATGGGAAAATATAGGTCTGTAGTGTCCAGCATACACAAGTGAAAATATAGGTCTGTAGTGTCCAGCATACACAAGTGAGGCCAGTATGTCCAGGTTATCCATGTCAGAAGCATTTTGCAGCTGTATCAGCAGCACACAAAGCAGAGGTTGACATTGGCCAAGTGGAATTTTTGTGCTGCTCTGTCCTGTTTCCAGGAAAGTGAGAGCTCTCAGACAAGGCCTTTGCTTTGCTTTGTCACAAGCCAATTGTCACGGACAACATGGCTCTTAAGAGTGGCAGAAAGGACACTTGACAATTGTGATTTCATCAGTGGATGATGAATTGGCATTTCTTTAATGGGGATTGGGCTGGAGTTTGCCTCCTAGTTCTCTCAAGGGACCGATGATGGCAATTTACTTTTCTCTAGGGAGGATATAGGTCCTTAGCCTTCCATAGTGACATGGGTCGTTTTTCTCTCAAGAGGAGAAAGTCACATCAGGCCCATTTATCGACTATGATCCCACTATGGCAGTGGTTCTCATGTTTTTTGGGTTTGCAGCACATTGTAAAAAGAAAAAAAATTTTCTGGCGCACTAGTGCACAAAATGAAAAGCATTAACTAAACTATGAATAAAAGTAACAAATGTCAGAAAGCTGTAGATGTGTGAAACACAAGCTTGATATTTTTGGTGACTTTTGTCAATGTGGAGACATGCGAGACAAACATTTCCTCATTTCATATTCATTGCATTGAAATCTTTCTCTTTTATGCATTTAATGTTAATTAGTGAAGAAAACCCTAATTCACATAAGTATGATATAGAAAACTGAGGTGCTAGACGTCATAAAAAAGAACCAAAAGCCGAGTTCAGTTATTCACAGTGAAACACTCGCAGAAAGGACGAAAACCACAGGTGTGTTAAATCAGGAAAGACACAGTGACTGGAAGAAGCACAAAGTCAGGAAATAGGTAAAGGGCATACCCGAGTCTTACCATCCCAATGAGGTGTCCCATCCCAGAAAGACTGGGGAAAGCAGGCCCTGCTCCCAGGTATGACTGCCATGCATTGCACGGTCCCCTCTCTGGCTCTGCCACACAGCAGAGAGGGTGACTTGGATCTGAATGGCGATGCTTGGGCGCATGCCACCCTGCACTCCCACCCTCACTCACCTCGCTTATCTCACCTCTCTCGCATGTGCTCCTCAGCCTCGCCACTCTTTCAAGTTCAAGTTCAAATTTCAAGTTTATTAAATTTTACTATACCGACTATCAGCAAGTATCTAGCCGGTTTACAAGTTAAAATAAGATAAAAGATAAAACTAATACAAAAAAAGGGGATTGTGAACATTTAGACTTTAACTAGACATACTGGAAAGTGATGGTAGGGAATAAAGAAATGGAAGGGAGAAAAATTACATTCTTCAAAATGAATAATTTAAAAAAAAAAAAAATTCCCAAGCCTCGTCATACCTCTCTCGCACCCTCCCCAAGCTTTGCCTCTAAAATACCCACAATTCATGGCACATCTCCACCACTTGCGCACACTGGTATGCCGCAACACATCATTTAAGAACCACTGCACTCAGTGGCATAGCGAGGGTGAGAGGCGCCTAGGGCAGTGGCACCCCTCCCCTGCCCACCCCCATCCACTCCTTCCCTTTTTCTGTACCTCTTTAACATTCCTGGCATGAGCAGCCACCCCAACCTGCTGCTCGCACCAGTGTCGGCTCTTCCTCTGATGCTATTTCCTAGGCGCCGGTCCAGGAAGTGATGTCAGAAGAAGAGCCAATGCTGGCGCAAGCAGAAGGTTGAGGCTGCTGCTGCTTGCGCTGGGAATGATAAAGAGGTACGGGGGAAGGGAATGTGGGGCACATGCACGGTAGTGGGGGGTGCCGGCGCCCAGGGCAGACCCCCCTCTTACTACGCCAACGACCGCACTTTGGGATCTGAATTTGGATCTTTCCGAATCAGATTCTTCCGTCTCACTCACAAGACCCTTCTACACACAAAGCGACACACAGTCTCCCTACGCTCTCTATAAACACACCATTCGCCACTATACACCATTAGTGAGAACACACTTCCCACCCATTCCTTGGTACTCTGAGAGATACTTTGGGCTAGATTCACAAAGCAAACCGTGTATCGATCGGTTTACGACCCCTTTGCGACCAGATTTCCCTAGGGCCCCATTCACTAAGCTTTCCAGTGAGCTGCTTCGAATCCGTGCATGCAAATGAGGAGAAACGCATGCATAGTAGGCAGGTCTCTGCCGACTCTCCTGCTCCATTACCCTGCTCTGCCCCAATCTTGTTATGTAGGAAGAGGTTTCAGGCACCGGGGGAATCGTGCAACTCCGGTCCCTGCTCTGCTCTCTGCCCTCTACCCTGAGCTCTGCTTTGGTGCCGATTCTAACCAATAGGGAAAGAAAGAGAAGGCAGGAAGTGTGACTCTCTCTGCCGCCTTCCCTGCATGGGAGCCCGTGGGTTTAAAGTGGGGCTGCATGCCGCAGTGCAGCCCCGATTTAAACCCGTGGGCTCGCACTGCAGGAAAGGCGGCAGAGAGCAGGAGAGTCTGGGCGGCAAGAGCAGGGCTTGGGGAGAGCAGGAGAGTTGGCACACAGTCTCTTAAAAGTTCCCAGCTCCTGAAAAAAATATATATATGCCGGGCCCGGCAGATGGGGGCGTTCCTCCGATCACCCCCATCTGCATATTGGGGTATCAAGAATTCATTGGACCTGATTGGATCGGGCCCTATCGGGCAGGTTTGTGAATCTAGCCCTTTATCTCTTCTGTTACCACCATTATGTCTGAGTCTGTGAATAGAAGAGGAAACACACCATTGTGTCACAGTGGCAGTGCACTTTTTACCTTTTTTGTTCTGCTTTTTTTTAGAATTTCCAAAGGCTATTTCTGTGACTTTCGTGTACAGATTATATACTTTCCCCAAAAGTCAATATCCAGAAACCAAAAGGAGCAGAGATGCAAGCCCTGTCTAATTTGGTCATAAAGTAGCCATTGCACTGTATATCACTTACACAGTATTTATCTACCTCCCTGCATTTCACTTCTGGTATGATTGTTCCTCCTAATGGCTTTTCCATGTTGAAACCAAAGTATACTCTGTTTATAAATGGAATTTATGACATTCAGAACCAGGCACAAATTTCCATAGACAAGTTTAAAATGACCATGAGCCAGGTAGAGTCTGGGTATTCACTCACTCCATTATCTCTTGTCCCTTCTGCAGTGAATGTGCTGTCCTTGGAGTTGACCTATTTCATCAGCGGCCTGCTCTTTGCCGCAGTGGTGAAGAGATGGATGTGGGACTATGCTATCACTGTTACCTTAATACATGTGGCTCTGACTTCTGCAGGTGAGGAGAAAATCCAAGCTTGCTTTTCAAGACAGGTTTCTTTTTTTACCCACTCTCTCTTTTTGTAATTTACAAAATGAACGAAGCAACTCGCTTGCAGGGTTGGTCCAATGATACGTGCCTCTCTAGGTGAGCTGTCAGCCATTTTGTCCACCCCACTCATAGTCCAGCTTCTCTCTTTCCCTCTGGTGTCCAGCATTTCTCTCCTCCCTACCCAGTGTCCAGCTTCTCTCTCCTTCTCTTCCTCACCCACCCTTCATAGGTGTCCAGCATTTCTTTTCTTCCCTCCCACCCTCTCCAGACTGGTCACCACTAGGTCTATCAGCATCTATGTATGCACATTTAATGCCAGCCAAATCCTGCCCCATCCAACGCATTTAAGACTGGCTAAGTCTCATGCTCCTGTTGGAGGAGACGGGATGCAGTCGGTCTTAAGCACGCACACGGATGCTGAAAGGCCCCACCTTGAAAATGGCTTTAAAGGGATTGTGTTATCCTCCTCCCCCCTGTCCAACTTTCCAGATATGTAGTCTGCCTAGTAGCTAAGTGGCTTTCCCTACTTACATTAGTCTTGTTAAAGCTGGTATCTGAGATCCTTTTTTCTCCATTAATTTTGTGAAGTCAGCAGTTTGAGTCGTGTATTATTGAAGGAAAAAAAATTACATAAGGAAGCTCACTTCAAACGTTAGTAACAAATGTGCCTTAACATTTTCCACCTTGTGCATTCAGATTTGAGTGGTAGATTTCTAGAGTATCATTTTTACAGCCATGCTAAAGATCACACAGAGTTTCTCGTGATCCTTCTGAGTGCTACACAATAGAGAATGACACAGTGGCAGTTACCCGCGGCTAGCCGGTTGCATCAGAGAAGAAGCTTCCGCCCACACATACGTGATTGCAGGCACAGGCAGGCTTTGCTGGCTTCAGTAAGTTTCTTTTCTAAAGTGCTGCGAAGGTAAGGGGGAGGGAGATAGATTTGGCCGGAGGGAGGGAGGGGGCCACGCGCGTGCGATCGGTGGCCACGCGCCTTCCCTCCCTTAAGTTTCTTTTTTTTTTTTTTTTTCCAAATTCTTTTTTCCATCTAAAATCAAGAACACAATAATACATCATTAAAACCCTGTAAACATCTCTCAAGTTTCTTTACTAACGCGTCGCGAAGGTAAGGGGGAGGGAGGGAGATTCTTGGGCCGCTGAAGAGCGGTGAGGTGGCGAGAGGGAAGGGTGCATGCTACATGGCAGTGAAGGGGACGGCGGGGATGGGGCGGTGAAGTGGACGGTGATCTGATGACGCAGTAACGGGGACAGATTTTTTTCCCCGTGTCATTCTCTACTATACAGTCAGACCCTCCCCTACCTTTCTCTGTGAATAGATCCCACGTGTCTATCCATTTGGCCTTAAAATCAGGCACGCTGATGGCCTCAATAACCTGAAGTGGAAGACTATTCCAACGATCAACGCGATTGCGTCAGAGGGAACGTGCTACCATGTGGAGAGTGGCCTGCGAGGTTCATTACAGCCGGCCACGAACCTCAGCAGGCCGCTTTGAACAGGAGCGGTAGCGGTTGTTGCGGGAAGGGGGGGACTCAGCGACGTGCAGGCCGCTGTGAACAGGAGCGGCAGCGGCGGCAGGACCATGAGCCCTCCTGCCTTCCGCCGCCAGCGCCGCTCCTGTCGCCCGATGCACCTAACTGGCGCATACGCCTCAAGCCGCGGCCACGGACGGACACAGCACACATCAGGTCCCCACAGGAGATGAGCCGTTGCTGCTGACGGCCAAGGTAGGCTGGGAAGAAGGCTAGGGACTCACGCATGCGCACTCATGCGGCCACGGAACTACAGATCATGGAAGCACGCAAATAGGAGTGCGCATGCGCGAGTTAGCCTTTTATTATATAGGATTTTTTCCTGAGGGGGAAGGGTGTGGGAAGATTTAGAGCAGTGTATCGCAAACTGTGTTGCCTCCTGAGATTTCAGGTGTGCCATGAGATGCTGGGGAGGCAGTCAGCCGGCGCCTCTCCTCTCCATGTGTCTTCCTTGCCGGGCCTTTGCGCATGTGCAGTTGTCAACATGATGACATCACACATGCATGTGACATCATTATTTTGACGTCTGCGCACTTCTGGATGCCTCGAGCCGTGACTCTATGTTTAGTGTGCCGCAGCTCGACAAAGTTTGCGAGACACTGTTTGAGAGGTTAGAGAGGAGATGGCAAAAGGGAACTTGTCCTACTATGCGTTTCTTAAAATGTACAACATTGTGAATTCCTTTTAAAACAATATGTATATTAGTGCTCCATTACAAAATGATGATGGATACCTAGAAAGGAATAGTCAGAGATATGACAGAACAGCTGTGACAGTGCAAAAGAATAATTAAAGGCGGGGGATACAAGAAAATGGTACACAGAACTGAAGTGTGGCTTCTGGGTAAATTGCTGTGTTGCCTCTCTTCGATTGTGCAACATGGGTCCTATTCCAATTAAGTGCAATTGCAGAAGCCGTATAAAAGTGCTGGTTTGAAGTGACAAGCTGCTCTGCAACACTTTTGTTTGTATTGAGTGGCATCTGTCCTCTGAGACGCTATAAATAACTTGTTTTTATATTGCAGTTATGGCTGAGTTTCCTCGCATCTGGCAGTGGTGGCTTGCAATTGGTAAATACTGGATTCATGGCTTACCTTCATTTTCCTCTGATTTGTCATCCTTTTTTTCTGCAGCCAAGCAGGGGAGATTTGGACACACTTTATGGTAACAGCTTCCCAATCAGTCCAGTGTGCAGGGATCCCCCTAAGCCAGGGGTGTCAAACTCAATCACACTGAGGGGCTGAAATCCAAAACATAGGCTAAGTCGGGGGCAGACCCCGCCCAATCTCCGCCCCCATAATAATACTAATTATAACACCATTTTTTCCATTCATTTTTCATATACACACACACAAACACAATGGTTAACAACAAAATTAAACTACACAAAACACACTGTATGCTTCTCAACACAGATAACCCCTAAGCATCCCTTTGGATATCTCCAAAGAATTACAGTTTAGAATTAAGACAGTTGTTCAAGCATGAGACTATTTGTTTGTTCAATTTCTATACTATTCTCCCCAGGGAGCTCAGAACGGTTTACATGAATGTATTCAGGTACTCAAGAATTTTCCCTTCTCTCCCAGTGTGCTCACAATCTAAGGTACCTGGGGCAGTGGGGGTTAAGTGACTTGCCCAAGGTCACAAGGAGCAGCGTTGGTTTGAACCCACAACCTCAGGGTGCTGAGGCTGGAGCTTTTAACCACTGCGCCACACACTGAGAATGAACATATTTGGACCACTTGCTTTTGATGACAGGAGTTGCAAAGGTGACATCAGGACAAAGCCTACTACTGCGCATTGGCTTAATGAAACAGTGGTATAGACTTATATTTTCAAGGAGGATTCCACCAGTAGAGACTGATGAGAGAGCTGAGCCCCATCGAATCCCTTGTGTTGAACAGCGCGGTACCTGGCATCCAACTTCCCCGGAACAGCAGGGATGGAGTCTCGAAACAGCGCATGAAGGTCTGGTCCAGCCGCTTATGCAAAGGATGCCGGAGGGATTCAGCAGGTGGTTGAGGGAGATGCATTGTCTCCAAATATTCCTTGGAAAATTTGGACCCCGTGTCCAGGGTAATGTCCAGATCTACAGCCATCTGTCGAAGGAAAGAGGAAAAAGACAGCTGGTCAGGCAGAGCAGGGCCTCAAGAAGAACTCGAGGACGACGAGGCCGGGGATCGGCAGGGAGTAAAAGATCCCAAAGTGTCCTCGAGCTCCGGCATAGGAGGAGGTGAAGACTCCGGAGGCAAATATTCGATGAAAGGCTGCTTCTGACGAGGCGAGTCATGCCTCGATGAATGCTTCGAAGAATTCCTCGAGCGATGGCCAGAACTGTGCCTGGAAGTAGGCCTCAACCGTCGAGGCAAGCGAGGCACCGACGAGGCTTCCAACGAGTGAATGGGGCTGGAGGCGGTGGATCGAAGCAGAGGTGGCTGAGTAGACGCACCTCGAGGCACCTGCCAAGCCTCAAGGCTCGGCATCGATGGCATCAGGTCCGGAGGAGGCCCTTGCAGAGACTCTGCTCCTGGCATCGAGTGAATCGGTTCTAATGGAGACATGGGCAAAGACTCTGCTCCTTGCGATGCATGCATCGATGCCAGACCAGACACTCGCAGAGACTTGGCTTCCTGCAACGAGAGCGTACGTGAAGGCACCGGAGGCGGCTCGACCTTGCGGGAGGCCCCGCGTGCCCAGGCTGGATTTGGGAGAGAAGCTTCGGCCCCATAGTGGTAAAGAGCTCGATGAACTGCTTCTCCAGCAAGGTCTGGAACGTCGCCGGCAAGGCGGGATCCGCATCTGCAATGGGACCTCCTGCACGGACATCGGGATCCCTGACGCCCAGGTGCTTGGACTTAGAAGCCTTGGGCACCTTGAGCACCACAGGGGGAATGGGCTGCTTAGCTACCTGACCTGAGGAGGCAGAAGAAGGTACCACAGCAGGCGGTGGAGGCGAAGCCGGCACAAACGAAGCAGGCTTGAGGAGACTCGGGGCCGCAGAGGTGGAAGACGGAAGAGTCGAGGCGGAAGACGGAAGAGTCGAGGCGGAAGTCGAAGGTTTAACGTTCTTCGATGAAGTCAGCTCCGACGAAGCCTCCATGCTGAACAGCAACTCCCACAAGACGCAGCGACGCTTGAACGCACGTGCTGTAAGTGTGGAGCAAGGCCGGCACGATTTCGGAAGGTGTTGAGGCCCGAGACACTGAAGGCAGCGTCGATGAGGGTCCGTCAGCGAAATCACGCGCTGGCACTTGACACACTTCTTAAAACCGGTGATAGGCCGGGACATAGGCCGAAAAAGCTCCGCCGCTAGGTCGAAGCCGCGGGGCTGCGGCCACGTGGTCTGCCCGGTCGAACGGAAGGAAAAAAAATTTTTTTAAAAATGAAAAACAAGAAAACACGACGAAAATCAACGATTATGAGTAAAAGAACACAAAACCGCGGACTTAGAAGGCACAAGTGAAGTTACTTCGCGCAGAGAGTCGAAGACGGACTTCTCGGCTCCGCGGAAAAGTAAGAACTGAGAAGACATGCCCGGTGCATCGGGCGGGAAGGCACTTGCGCATGCGCGGTGTGGGCGACTCGAAACTTCTAAAGTTTTTACAAGCAAGTATGCTTGTGAGACGTCCGCATTGGGGTCCGTCGGATGATGTCACCCACTAGCGAGAATACCTGCCTGCTTGTCCTGGGATAACAGAGAAATATGATGGTAGATGAAGGCCAAATGGCCCCTCCAGTCTACCCATCCACAGTATCCACTATCTCCTCCTCTCCCTAAGAGATCCCATGTGCCTATCCCACGCATTCTTGAAAGATACATTTTTGTCTCCACTAACTCTGCCGGGAGCTTATTTCACGCATTCTTGAACAATACGTTTTTGTCTCCACTAACTCTACCGGAAGCCTATTTCACGCATCTACCATCCTTTCTGCAAAAAAGTATTTTCTTAGATTACTCCTATACCCTCTCATTCCAGTGTTTCCTTTCAAATTAAAGAGACTCTGTCCGTACTGGCGCTCCTGCAGGAAGGCTTTGACAAGAGCTCAAATGGCAGGACTGTCCTGTTTCCAGGACCGAGAGAAGAAAGCTTTGCTGGCAGACATAATCAGGTTCCTGAAGGTGCCCTGAGTCTGTGGCCTCTGATCTGAAAACAGTTTCCATCCTGGAAACTTAATATAGTTTTACAGGGACACGGCACAGCTCTGTATGAGCAGGAAGCCTCCCTCATGGATATGATGGTTAAAGCAGTCTTCTTGGTGGTAATTTCTCCTGCCAGGGGAGTATCAGAGTTGCAGGCCCTGTCATGCAGAGAGACGTTTCTCTGGCTTGTGGGAGTAACAGTGCAAATGGTTCTCTCCTTTCTGCTGAAGGTCATTTTGATGTTTCATGTCAGACAAGAAGTTAAACTGCCAGCTTTTCTTCCCACAAGGTCCAAGAAAACAGACAAGGCCTTAAATATTTTGGACATTAAAAAAGTACTAGTGCATTACCTGGAGGTCTCCACTGAGTTAGAACATAAGAATTGCCGCTGCTGGGTCAGACCAGTGGTCCATCGTGCCCAGCAGTCCGCTCACACAGCGGCCCATAGGTCAAGGACCAGTGCCTTGAGTTTAGCCTTACCTGCGTACATTCTGGTTCAGCAGGAACTTGTCTAACTTTGTCTTGAATCCCTGGGTGTTTTCCCCTATAACAGCCTCCAGAAGAGCATTCCAGTTTTCTACCACTCTCTGGGTGAAGAAGAACTTCCTTACGTTTGTACGGAATCTATCCCCTTTTAAATTTTAGAGAGTGCCCTCTCGTTCTCTTTATCTTGGAGAGGGTGAACAACCTGTCTTTATCTACTAAGTCTATTCCCTTCATTATCTTGAATGTTATTCCCTTCATTATCTTGAGTTTCATCTCTCATATAATCTTTACGTGCTATCCAATCAGGTGACACAAGGTAGATCCTCTTCCAAACTTACCATCTCCAGATGGATTTGTAGAGCTATCTCGTCTGTATGCATCAGTTGCAGCACACAGCAGCCTATCTTGTTGAAGATACCTTCGACAAGAAGCGTGGTCTCTTGGACAGAGCAATGTTGATTCCTCTTCAGGAGCTTTGTAAGTTAGCAACCTGGTCTTTCCTTCATATTTTCACCAAGTTCTATAGGGTGGACATAGCATCACAGGATGCTGCTTTTGGGTCCTCAATAATATGTACAGGTTCATCTCTCCCACCCTTGACCTTTGGGACTGCTTAGGTACGTCCCTATGGTTCAGTATACCATCCCTATTGCACTGAAAAGAGAGATTAGGTTCTTACCTTGATAATATCTTTTCCAGTAGATAGGGATGGTATGCTGAACCTGCTGCCCAGCAATTATCAGATGTGCCTGCTTTTCTGACTCAAGCTTAATAGCTACAAAGCTAAGATTTCCTGTCAAGACTATGGGATTAAGAAGAATCTGGGTAGATAATTAAAAGGAAGTAACGGTTGAGCTCCGTACATGTTCTTGTATAATTTGTATTTTCTTACATTCATTGTTCCTCTCAGAGGTGTGTTAATGTTTCAGCTACATTACTGTTCGATCAGTGATTGTTTTGAAATTCATCTGAGTTCCCCTTCTGTAAGGCTGTTGCAGGTTTTGGTACAAACTGAAGGGGACAGCAGAGACTAGGGAGGAGGAGGAGTTGAAAAGCTGCAATTGACATCTTCTATAGAATGCTCACGAGCAGGCATGGACAACCCTATGGTTTAGCATACTATCCCTATCTACTAGCAAAGATATTATAAAGGTAAGAAACCAATCTCTTTATTGTCACAAATGAAAGGCCAAAGGGAAATGAGAAATTAAGCTATTTTAAATGGATTTATTAAGTGATAAATGATGTTGGTTAACTGGATGGATTCCTGAGGAAATGCCAGTAGTGGGCCTACCACTTTGCCATGTATTGGGTAGCATCCAATTAGTAACTTGGCCTCTGACCAGCAACAGAGATGATGCTTTGGCCCACTGCTGATATTTTCTCAGCAACCAGATGATTAAAATAAGGTTGGTTTATTCATTTTCCTATTCAATCCTGCTTCTTTCATAAGCTATTTTATTAATACAATTAGAGGGTAGAGCCTGGGGCTCATCTTGTATTTTTTTAAAATCCTCTTGCAATACAGTTTTGTTAGCTGTGCTGCTTTAACATTTCAGGCAGTGGGCTTTTCCTCATGATCTGTAATGGACAGCTTGTTGCCTACTTCGCCTGCCAGAATGACCACAGTTACCCCATCATTGACCGCTACTGAGCCAGGAAACTGCCAACACCAGCTCTGCCCTCTCTGGATGTCTCCTCAGCCTGGAGGAGTGGTGCTGTCCTCCACGCGAAAGCTTTGTCTTAATGCAGTATTGGGACAGTTTATCATTTTCTGAACTTTGGTTTTAAACAACAAAAGGGTTTAAGTACCTAAAGGAATAGACCGAGAGAACAAAAAAGGTACAGTATTCGGTTATGTGTTAAAAATATTTGTGTATAACTGATGAATGTAACAAAGGGATCATCTTTCAGTGTTAAATTGCCTTGAGGAAGGATTTCCTGGTGATTCCATTGCTGCCTAGGGCAGAGCCCTTCATGGATATCCTGTTAAAAAAATAAAATGACTTTGAGAAGCGAAAAAATGGTAATGGGAATTCATGATGGTTTATTAGAGAGAGAAAATTAATTTCCTGTTATGGAAAGAAGTCTCATTGTCTGGACAGTCTCATTTCACTTAATCTAGATAGAAAGTATAGTCTTACCGACTACAATAATACTGTCCCTGCTCAATAATATTTTAATTTTATAGTCAGTACCCAGCTCAAACAAACTTTTTCTCTACAACTGCATATCAAAAACAATCTTGGCATAAATTTCATTCTTGCTTTTGAAAGGTCAGGCGGAATCTAGACTCATTCTCAGTTCATAACATTTTCATCAATAAATGCCTTTATTTTTGTAAAGGTGAGATTAGGTCTAAAGTGATTTTCATCCTAATTTCAAGTAAACATAGCTCTAGGCCTACAAGCCTTTTCAGCATCTCCTCCCATCAGCGACCATGAGCCAAGACCCATCACTGAGAGGAGGAAGGAAGAACAATGGGAGATTTGGGAAAGAGGTTATTAAAATGGTTAGCCAAGCCATGGGACAGATTTTAAAAGCGATGTATATGAAAGTTTAGGATACTTAGAAAAGGACACCCCAAATCTACGAAAAAACAATTATGTGATTTTGTGTGTATATCCTTATTTATACCGAAAGTATTATACACCTTGTTTCAAAATAAGGCCCCTTTTTTAATTTCTGTATAACAAATAATTGTCTGATATTACCAATCTCACTGTCTGGGTATATAATAATAATAAAACTTGGCTCAAAAATAAGTCTCCGAGAAAGCATAATAAATATTCCTTTGCAAATTTTATTTATTCATTAGGATTTATTTACTGCTTTTTTGAATAAATTCACTCAAGTCAGTAGAGCAAGAATAAGTCAAACCTAAGCAATAGACAATTACAACAGTAAAAATATTCAAATAACAATACAAAGTACAGCATAGTATGCTACATTACAATGCCATCACAATAAGTGATAAAACATTTTAATGGACAGAAAAGGGTAGAGGCAAAGGAAAAGCATGTAGATAGAAAAAAGAATAACAAGAATTAGAAAATAAAGGGACTCATTTGAAGAAAGTTGCACATGAGGTCAGAATGGCGTTTGAAAGTTAATGGGAAAATACCGAGAGTGAGGCTGCAATAGAGGGGGCTATAGGGCAGAGCTCTAAGTGTTCTCTCTGTCTCCATCTGCTGGTAGATGGATATAACCTCTGCGTCTCTGGATTGATCTGTCGGACAACATGAAAACTAGTTTTACAAAGATTTTATTGTGCGCACTGTGGATGGAATTGTGAAAATCTGGATGGATTCAAATTTAACCTTTTTATAATTACATTTTGAATCAGGAAATATCACAAGACATTTTTATAGTTTATATAAGTACGCTATTGAGCCCATTGTAACACCACTAAATGTGGGCTTTAGCCACAGAAAGGCATAAAACAATGATAAATTACATTGCAATCAGTTTGTACCGGTATTAGGGGCCTTTTTACTTACTTGCGGTAAGTGCTGGTGCTCGCATACCACCTGATGTACTCAGGTATCCTGCAATAAGTTCCAAATTGGTGTGTGCTAAAAAATATTTTTCATTTTTTGTTGGAGGGGATGTGTCTGGAAACAAAGAATAAGCTTTCCTGGGCTAATCAGCACATCCATGTTAATGCAGGATTACTGCGCGAGTTCTTACCTCCTACAAAACAGGTGTCAGTGCTCATGCAATAATTCTTTTTAACCCTTTTAACTGGCAGATGGTGAAACAGCTACTTTACGTAACTTGATGTTGAACGAGAGCAGCAGTGCCAAGCCAGGCATTTGGAGATGCAGATTAGAGAATGACACGGTGAAAAAATTGGTCCCCGTCACCGCCCCGTCCCCGTCTCACCATCCCCGTCACCGCCCCGTCCCCGTCTCACCAACCCCGTCACCGCCCCGTCCCCGTCTCACCATCCTCTTCACCGCCCCGTCACCGCCACTGCCACCCCATTCACCGCCCCGTCACCGCCACTGCAATCCCATTCACTTTTCTTTATTTACGTATAAAGGAAACATTCTTTAAAACTTTAAAACTTAGTTAAATATTAGTTAATAACTATACAAAAACAAAACACGCAGAGAAAAAATTAATTAATAAAAATTCTCAAAACTGACACATTTTGATCACTAAATTTAAAATAGTTATTTTTCATACAGTTTTTCAATCACTAATCTTCCACCACCCTAGCAATGCAAAAACAAACACGACATGTACTTTAAATGCTGCCGTGATTAGCATAGTGACCGCGGCTACGGCTGCAAGTCTCCCCTCCCCCCAGCGATCACGGCAGGAGGGCACCCAACCCCTCCTGTAGACCCCCCCAACGGCCCTCCCGACAATCGCAGCAGAAGGGTACCCAACCCCTCCTGCCGGTCCTCCCAATGGCCTCCCCTAAGATCGCCGGCAGGAGGGTACCCAACCCCTCCTGCTGGACCCCCCCCCAACGAACCCTCCCACCCCGGAACCCCCTTAGTCTTACTTTTCAAGTTGGACCGGACAGCTCCTCGCTCGTCTGGCCAGCAGGCCTGCCTCCGTCCAAATGAGGCGGGCCCACCCCTCCCCTCCCCTCCCCTGCCTCCCAATGGCCTCCCCTAAGATCGCCGGCAGGAGGGTACCCAACCCCTCCTGCTGGACCCCCCCCCCCAACGAACCCTCCCACCCCGGAACCCCCTTAGTCTTACTTTTCAAGTTGGACCGGAAAGCTCCTCGCTCGTCTGGCCAGCAGGCCTGCCTCCGTCCAAATGAGGCGGGCCCGCCCCTACCCTGCCCAACCCACAGGATCCTAGGGCCTGATTGGTCTAGGCACCTAAAGCCACTCCCGCTATAGGAGGGGCCTTAGGTGCTTGGGCCAATCAGGCCCTAGGATCCTGTGGGTTAGGCAGGGGAGGGGAGGGGCGGGCCCGCCTCATTTGGACGGAGGCAGGCCTGCTGGCCAGACGAGCGAGGAGCTGTCCGGTCCAACTTGAAAAGTAAGACTAAGGGGGTTCCGGGGTGGGAGGGTTCGTTGGGGGGGGGTCCAGCAGGAGGGGTTGGGTACCCTCCTGCCGGCGATCTTAGGGGAGGCCATTGGGAGGCAGGGGAGGGGAGGGGAGGGGAGGGGCGGGCCCGCCTCATTTGGACGGAGGCAGGCCTGCTGGCCAGACGAGCGAGGAGCTGTCCGGTCCAACTTGAAAAGTAAGACTAAGGGGGTTCCGGGGTGGGAGGGTTCGTTGGGGGGGGTCCAGCAGGAGGGGTTGGGTACCCTCCTGCCGGCGATCTTAGGGGAGGCCATTGGGAGGACCGGCAGGAGGGGTTGGGTACCCTTCTGCTGCGATTGGCAGGAAGGGTTGAAATGACAAATGAGGAGCACGGTGAAATAGCGGTTCCTAGAAGGGGGTACATTGGCCCGCGGGGACAAACCTGTTCACCGTTTCCGCGGTCGGTGAATGGCCTTGTCCCCGTCACCGCAGCGACTGCTATTTTTCTTCCCCGTTTTCGGCGGTGACCCGCGGCTTAAATGCGGTGGCCGCGGGTAAACCGTCACCGTGTCATTCTCTAATGCAGATCTCCCATAAGAGCCATAGAAGACACATGTTGCTTCTAAGCAACAAAGCCAAATAAAGGGTTATTGGCCGCACATTAATGGCAACATTAACGCATGCAACCATCTACTGTAGCGTGGACCATCAGAAGCTCGCTTCTCACAAACAAAATTTTTTCATGAGATTTTCATCAGTCCTCTCAGTTTTCAATGCTTTCCATTTCTCAATTTTCTAAGTTTTTCCACTTCATTAATTCCAATTAAATGCATTACTTTGTGAATACAGTAAACTCAAAATACATTGTACTACTTATCTTTATGAAGAGTAGTTATGGGGACATTGCTGACACAAATTCATGTTTCGCAGGCTGCTATTTCAAGGCTTAAATCCTTTTCTATTAATGGTTGAAGATTGACTATTTGCCGGCTGTGGTAAAAATGGCCATAGCGCTTAGGAAAAACCCACATAAGTGCATGCTAAAGCCACTTAATAAAAGGACACAATATTTTAAATGGTTGCAATTGAAGCAGTCTATTCAGGTAGGGTTCCCTGAATGGAAAAACCTTACTAAATATCACAGTTTGGAATTCTTGTGTTTCCAGATGGACTCAATAGGACATAAAGCCGCACAGTGGTATAAAATAATATATGGATTTATAAATAAAAAACCAAAAAATGGTCTTAGAGACATTTGGAGCATTGAGATAAAGCATCAGATTAGTGCATCTCAATGGCCACGGCTTTGGTCTTGGAGGTTAAAATGTACAATGTCAGCATCTATGAGACAAACTTGGTTTTTTTTTCTACATAGAGCTTTTTGGACCCCTGTTCGTTTACAAAAAATAGATAGCTCAAGATCTAATAGATGCTGGCACTGTCATACTGAAGTTGGGACATTAGACCATCTTTTATTCTTTTGTCCATTTATCTTATCATTCTGGAAATCAATTTGGCCCCAAATTAATAGGATGTTAGAAAATCCGGTAGCCTTGACATATGATACTATATTATTTGGAACAACCATGAGAGCAAGAAGTCAAATTTCATCAAGTAATAACAAACTTCTATTTATTTTAACTGGAATAGCAATACAACAAATCACATTCAATTGGAAACAACATGACAGATTAAACTATATTTTCTGGTGGAATTCGGTATGCCACATATACAAAATGGAACTCGCTATTGCAACACAAAAAGGATATATGAATAAATTTCAAAAAATATGGGGACCATTAACAGATTTTTGTAAAGAATGATAAATTTTCCCATAATTAAAATATGTGATAGGAAGGGAAAAGGGAGGGGAGCATATTTCTGGTTATTACAAAATATTTCAATAATTTAAATTATTATACCAATAACAGAAGGGAATACAATAAAATAAAAATATGTATTATTGACTGGAAGGGAGGGGGGAGGGGATGGGAAACTATTATATTCAATATGTATTATATAATTTAGAATTCTTATATATTAATCTGTATTTTATACTTTGATTCAAAAAAAATTTTTTTTACTGATATTTATTATGAGTTTATCAAGTGTGTATATCCAAGTTTTAATTGAGCTTATGTAATCCACTTGCTGTAACATAAGAAAATGAATAAAGATTTATAAATGAAAAAAAATAAAAGGACCCCTTTAGTAGGCTAGACGCCATTTTCTCAAGAGACTCACAACTCTTTCCCCCTGGGCTATCTGATGGCTTCTGGATTCACTGATAAAAACTGACCCAGCAGAGCCTCTGCTTCTTATTTGTCTTTAGGATCCAGTCACATGATAAGTATTTGCTTGGCAGAGACGAATGGTTTCATAGAAGACTCCACAGCAACCTTATAATCCTCCAAGGGAACCTCTGAACAGAATGGAGCTGACAGCTTCCCTGCACGAATCAGGGCGCAAAGATCCAGGAACATCTGGTTCAGGTCTTCCCTATCTGCACAGAAATCACAGGACAAAAATTCTGATATTACCAATCCCACTAAACAGGAAAATTGTTCATGGTACAACATGAGAAAACAGAACAATATAGCCTCATAGCAACACATGCAGCAAAACTCGAACCCTCCATAACCAGATTGTTAACCTCAACATCTGACTTCAAAGCATTCCGTAAAGAAATCAAAACGCTACTTTTCAAAAAGCATATTCAAAACACCTAATCTCACTCTCCTCTTCCACGTACACCGACCAGGTTTACCCACTCCCTGGCACCATACCCTCAACCGACCAAAAAAAAAAAAATTAAAACTCAAACCCAATTCATCCTACCGAATCATATTACCTACCAACGCCTGGAAAAGATTTGATATGTAATGTAATATAACTGCTTTCATCCAATGTTACTAAGACTATACTCATTCTGTTACTATGTCTTACCCTAAATGTCATGTACCCTCCTGGAAATGTCCAGCTTCTTCTTATGTAATCCGCTTTGAACCGCAAGGTACAAGCGGAATAGAAATCACTAATGTAATGTAATGTAATAGCCAAGGTAGATATCGTCTGTTCGTTAGACTTTATATCCTGAGCTGTGTGTTCATCTCTCTAGGATGGTAGGAAACCAGTACAGGAGCCTACAGAAACCAGATTCAATAAGGACTCTTACCCCGTGGGCAATCAAATTGTAGTGCTGTGTGTTGAGAGATTAGCTTTAACAGCATGGATAGAATAGTTAGACAGACTGGATGATTTTACTATTTGTAATTTATTTCTTATATACCGCTACATCCGTTAAGTTCTAAGCGGTTTACAGAAAATATACATTAAAATTATAAGTAAGAAAGGTACTTAGAAATTCCCTTACTGTCCCGAAGGCTCACAATCTAACTAAAGTACCTAGAGAGTAATAAAGAAGTGAAAAGTAGAGATAGTCAATCTAGTCAAGATGGAGGAAGTCCCCTGCAAATATTTTCCACCATCGCCAAACACTACCTCTTGCAACTGCTCACAGTCCCCAAAAGCTACATCCTGCAACCATGGGTGCCAACATTTCAAAATAATCGGGGGTACCAAATCCAGCACAAATTATCCCTGCCTGGTGAGTGAAGGAAGTTGCTTAATACCTGACTGGCACCCACAGAGCTGGTCCTCTGCCTGCAAATGCTCCACTATCCTACTCCCCAAAACAACTCCCCTGTAATTATACCGCCAACACCCTGCAAATTACCCTCTCCCCTTACAAGGCATCTGGACTAAATTGCAATATCATAATTATTACTGCCAGCATTGACCTCTCATTTTGTGAATTTTTCTTCATCTGAACATGCCAATATAATCTTTGTTCATTTGACCTAGAATTTTTGACCCATTCATAAGGCCATAATAACATTTTATTTTTCATATCTTGGGGGCGTGGGGGGCATTGCCCTCCCATCACAATGAAATTGTATGTTTCATATCTTGGGGGGGGGGGGCATTGTCTTCCCATCACAACGAAATTTTATTTTTCATATCTTGGGCGGCGCATTCCCCTCCCCCCCTCAGAACCGGGAGGGGTGCTCTGGTAATGCTGCAATGGGGAGGGCAGGGAGGAGAATCAGATTCATTGTGGACCGTTCATCACGCTAAAACGGCCGATATAAGTGATAAAACTGACTCTGTATTTTTTACTTTTACAATTTTTACTTCATTTTAGACGTTTTGATGAAAAAAAAAATTTCATTGTGGGTCAAAAATGCTGCAAAAGATTTGAAATATGCACAATAAGAAAAAGCTGTAGCCATAAAAATGTACTTGAGTGGCATATTCAAATGAGCAAAGCCAGCAAAAATGGTAATGAGAATGCTTAATGATTATAATATTGCAATTTAGAACTGCAGTGATTGCTGGGGGCAAAATTTCCCAGGGGTGGGGGAACAAAATGTGTGGGGGTAAAAATTCCAGGGGCAAAAAGTACCTAGTGGTGAAAAAGGGGGAGGGGGCAAAACTTCCTACAACCCCCCTCCCAAACACAAAATCATAGATGGGTTAGACACAATTTCATGGCTCATACTCTGCATACTTGCCTCACTTCTGAAAACAAGGGATGGAACTGGATTCTAAACCTCAGAGATTCTACAGGGTAGATTCAGCAAACCTACTTTCTTTTTAGGTATTCCTTTCTAAACTTGACTTTTAAAATGCATGTTTGATTTTATAATGTTATTTAATTTGTGGGGCTGGAACTGTGGAAAACTATGCCATGAAAATATGGAAGGCGTAGAACCATTTGAAATTCTGGAAATTGCTTCAAACATAATTATTTGACGAGGGCGATACGCTAAATGATAATGCAAAGATCTACGATAGGAAGGATGCGGGTGGAAGGGAAAACTCTGTTTTTGTTAAATTAAAAAGAATTGGGGGGTTGAGGGGGATTTTTAGACTATGAGAGATGAAGAGGTTTACAGAAGTTTCTGTATTATCTTCTGGGAGTGATGGTTTTATGTCTCTGTATTAAGGGTTGAAATTCTAATTGGTTTTATTAATGTTTGTTTTTAATTTTATGTAAACCACACCAGGCAGCTTTTGCCTAGGGGAGCAGTATATAAGCAATAAATGAAATGGAATGATCACAGTGTTTTTGAGGCAATTAAGTCTTGGCAATGAATTTTTAAAAAGACCTAATCAGTGGGTGCGAGACTGTTCCTGATCCCCTCCCCCTCAGCAAGTGGCATCAAATGGCACCTGGCGTTCTAGCTTTTTTCAAGTGTGGCAGGGGAGAGCAGAAAACCTACTGGTAATCCCTGGGTGGCAGCATGTGTGAGAGACTGTTCCTGAGCCCCCACCAGTGTGTTTTTACCATCCTTCTTGTGTCTGGAAACTTGTTCCTACCCTCCAGCAAAGTGACATCAAACGGTGCCTGGCATTCTGGCTCTTTTAACAACATTGCGGGCAACCGGAAGAATAAAAGACATAATCCCTGTGAGGCAGCGTGTGAGAGACTGTTCCTGAGCCCCCTCCCCACCACCAGTGTGTTTTACCATCCTAATTGTGTCTGAAAACTGTTGGGACATGGAAACTTGTTCTCCCTCCCCCCCCCCCCCCGCAATGTGACATCAAACGGTGGCTGGCATTCTGGCTTAGTGATGTGACATCAAATAGTGCCTGGCATTCTGGCTTAACAGCATTGCAGGCAACCAGAAGAGAAGACGTAGTCCCTATGAGACATTGTGTATGAGAGACTGTTCCTGAGCCCCCCCCCCCCCCTACAACCATTATGTTTTACAATCCTCGTGTCGAGAAGCTGTCGGGGCCTGGGGGTGCTTGTTCCCCCCAGTGATGTAATATCAAATGGTGCCTGGCATCCTGGTCCTTTTCAACGGCATTTTAAACAAGGAAGTTAGACAAGTTCCTGAAGAACCAGAACGTATGCAGGTAGGGCTAGTCTCAGGGCGCTGGTCTTTGACCAGAGGGCCGCCGTGTGGACCACTGGTCTGACCCAGCAGCGGCAATTCTTATGTTCTTAAGAGCAACATCAATTTGATCCATCATGACTACCAAGAGTGTACCATTAGGTAGAAATGTTCCACTTTGCTCGCTATCACTGGATTTCTCATCAGCACTGAATTTGTTTGAAGCAGATGTGCTGCTTGATAGATGTTTTGCATTAGGGTTGTCAGGTCTGGTCTTGAAATGGTTAGCACCTTTTAAAGAAATATTTTAGACATGGAAGACACTGATCAAAACATTATTTCTGAAAATGTAGGCTAGCTGAGGGCTCCTCAGATCCCCACTCCTGCCAATATTTAAGCTTTTGACATCCAGCTGCTTTGTCCGTTGGAAGGCAACATGCCAGGTAGTGAATAAAGGTCTACTGGCACGAAACAACCAATGGAGGAGAACAAAAAGCCAGGTGGATTGCATGAACTCAAATATGCCGCTGTTCTTGCACAACACCCATTACAGCTGCAGTTGAAGGAAGGGAACTACCGTGTTTCCCCTAAAATAAGACACTGTCTTATATTAATTTGGGGCCCAAAAAAGGCACTAGGTCTTATTTTTTTCATGTACAATGATCATCTCTCCATTCCTCTCCTTCACCCCGATTCTTCCTATTTCCTTTCTCTCCCCCACATGTGCAGCATCTTTCCTCCCCTCTCACCCATCCCCTCTGCAGTACCTTTCTATCCTTCCCTCCTATCTCTTGTGCAGCAGAATCCTTGCAGGTTCTATCCCTCCCTCCCATCCCTTGCAGCTTCTATCCCTCCTTCCCTCCCCCCCCCGTAGCATCTTTCTATCCCCCCCGCCGACCCATCTCTCCTTCCCATCCAATCCGTGAGATCAAAATAAATACCTTATAACAAACCGGCAGCAGCAATCTAGACAGGCTGCTTCATGGCCTTCTATCGCCCGGGGTTCCTCTGCCGCGTTGCTGATGATGTCATCAGCAACGCGGCAGAGGAATGCCTGCAAGATAGAAGGCAGTGAAGCAGCCTATCTAGATTGCTGCCGATGCTGCTGGTTTGTTATAAAGTATTTATTTCAGTCTCACGGTTCAGATGGCAGGGAAAGATGAATGTGTGTGTGTGTGGGGGGGGGAAGTGCTGCTGCTGCCAGCGACTAAGGCTTATTTTCGGGGAAACACGGTAATAGTAAATGAAATCTCTCTCTTGCTCAGAACCAGAGGGAGGCTAGCTTCTTCAGCACGACTTTGAGAGAATGAGAGAATCGGAAGGAGCACCGATGTGCTTTTAAACTAGTTCTCATCACTGTAGCACGTGCACTGATCTAATGAGTGAAAGTGAGAGGGGAAATTATTTCTTGCTTTACAATATTAAGAGGGTGTCGTCTTCTATTCTGGTCTCCTGACACTGTTTAGTAGTTTAATATCATTTTGATTACTTTCTACAATCTTCTGTTGAACAGCTTCTGCTCTTTTTCTTTGAAAACTCTATATATTATATTACATTAGGGATTTCTATTCCACCATTACCTTGCGGTTCAAGGCGGATTACAAAAGAATTATCAAGGATGTATTACAAAAAGATCTTACCAAAAAGATATCCGGTCATTTTCAAAGAGAGCAAGAAATAAGTATGGCTATTTGTTTAGGGTAGTTGGCTTTAGTGAGAGGCAGTGTTTGATACTTGCGGTGTTATTTCTTTTTCAGGGATTTCTTGAAGAGTATGGTCTTTATTTTGTTTCTAAAAGTTTTGTAGTCTAGGGATGCCGTCAGTAGATTGGCGATTTAGTTGTCTAGTTTGGTTGCTTGAGTGGCCAGGAGGCCATCGTATAGTTTTTTTCCGTTTGACCTCCTTAAATGGGGGGTATGAGAATGGGGTGTGAGTTTTCCTATGTCTAGTTGAGGTGTTGTGGATGAGGCGGTTGCTCAGGTAGTTTAGGCTGTCTCCGTATAAAGTCTTAAATAGTAGACAGTAGAATTTAAATTCTATTCTTGCTGGAATTGGAAGCCAATGTGATTTGAGATATGCTTCTGTAATGTGGTCATGTTTCTTCAATGAGTAGATGAGTCTCAGTGCTGTGTTTTGGATTGTTTGTAGTGGTTTTGTTATTGTTGCAGGGGAGGTAGAGGATATTACAGTAGTCAAGAGTTAAATGAACAAACTGCTCCACTTGTGGTTCATGTATTCCAATAAAACAAAAGCAAAGGAGGTACTAAATCAAACACAAGGATACTCAATAAAGGATTGGTTGGATTTCCAGTATTTTCTAAAGACTGATGCAATTCACCTTTAGCTTTACATGCATGTTTGTGTTTATTTAAGAGTATGAATGTAAAGACTTTCTGAATAAAATATGTACTAGGAATTATATTTTATTATTATTATGGATCCTCTTTTGTAATTATTAATCATGTATTCCAGTACCATGCTGCTAACCCCTTCCCCCCCCCCCCGTTCCTGAAACACCTAAACAATTGACCCGCTCTCCCCTCTCTCTCCCCAAGAACGGTCTCCCTTACCCCCCCCTCTTACCTCTTCCCACCACCCCCTACCTTTATCCCCCCCCTCCTTAGTCCACCTGAATCACACGGAACTGTGATTCATATAATCTATTATCTTTATATTATCGTCATTTTTCGTTGTTATTTTCTAATCATACGGCTTATTCCAAACAGGTCCTCTCGGACATTACCTACCAAAATGTACATCTTATACTCTTGCTAAGCAAATTGTATTTCTATATTCTTACTTTCTTAATGATCAGGTACGCAGCCTAGGAGTAACTTTAGATGGACACTTATCCCTATCTGCCCACATATCCCAAGTAATCTCCACCTCCTTCTACTACCTCCGCCAACTGAAAAGGATCAAACCCTACATCTCCACACCTGACCTCGCCCAACTCCTCTACGCATATGTCCTCTCCAGAATGGATTACTGTAACTCCCTATTTAATGGACTAACCAAAAATAATCTCAAACGCCTCCAACGTGTCCAAAATGCAGCTATCCGCCTCCTACACAACCTCAACTACCATGATCCCGTCTCCCCAGCACTCCGCGCTGAACACTGGCTCCCAATTAGCCAGCGCTGTGCTTTCAAGGCCCTAGCAGTAGCCCACAAGAGAATTTATGCCACCACCCCCTCCTACATAAAATCTAAGCTTCCCATCTACACCCCCACTCGCTCCCTCCGCTCAAAATCAGAAATACGCCTATGCATTCCCCCTGGAAGGTCCCTCCTCTCAGAAACTGCCCGCAAACGATCCTACAGCCACTTCATCCCACATCTCTGGAATAAACTCCCCCCCCAACTCAGGCAACAGAACTCTTTATTGACATTCCGTAAAATGGTAAAGACCCTCCTCTTCAACTAAAGATCTCCCTCAGTCTACACCCCCCCTTAAACCCCACCTCTCTCTTCTCTCCCCTTTAACTTCTCCTAAATTTCAGTATAGTCCTCTCTTAGTCTGTACTCTGATAAATTGTCTGTACTCTGAAAAATTGTTTGTACCCTGATAAATATTGCACAATTTTGTATGTCCAAGCACCTAAACCTATTGTACATCTTATTTGCCTAATTACTTCTACTGTGTATGTTTACTTGTAGACCGTTCTGAGCTACTGGGAGAACGGGATATAAATCTAAATAAATAAATAAATAAATAAATAAATTAAAGTCTATGCTATCTGTATTTCATATGTAAATCTGCATATTGTGTTTCGCTGAATATCCAGCTCTCTTGATTGTAAACCGCCTAGAAGGCGCAAGATTGTGGCGGTATAGAAGAATAAAGTTATTATTATTATTCAAGTCTGCCACCCTAGATGGATGCTCAGTCTGCCTAGTGGGAGGGGCAACCCTGGATTTCTGCCTGTTCACCTCTTCATCTGTGGTGCGGAAAGCATGTCTCTGGTGCGCCCAGAAATAAGCGGATGCAAGGGGCTATTGCATTAATGGAGAGCGATGTCATCTGGCGATTCCAACACCACCACCAAAATCCAGTACATTGCAGATGAATTTCAAAAGGCCGAAGGGATAAAAGCGTTTGAAAATTTGTTTAGGAATGGACAACCTAAACCAGTGGCTCCCAACCTTGTCCTGAAGGACCGCTAGCCAGACGGGTTTTCGGGATAGTCCTAATGAATATGCATGCGAGAGATTTAGATATAATGGTGAAAGGCATGCAAATCTGCCCCTTGCATATTCATTAGGGCTATCCTGAAAACCTGAGTAGCTGGAGGTCAGGACAGGGTTGGGAACCCCTGGCCTAAACGAGATGAAGCTGATTCACTCACTTTGGTCATGATCTTGTTTCCACTGACTCATCCAGAAGCCCCGCACTTTAATATCTTTAAAGATTAATGAACTCTGAGGAAACAAGAAGGATAGTGTAGATATTATCATGCATGTTCTATACAAAACAGACTATGTGCACTAATTTTCTTTGGACCTTGGAACCATTTCAATTACAGTCAAACCTCTGTTTGCAAGTAACCCGGTTTGCGAGTGTTTTGCAAGATGAACAAAGCATTCTCACAAAACGTGTCTCGCAAACCGAATGTCGACTCGATTTTCGAGCACCCCCCGATAACCGGCATCGCTCCCCCCCACTCGCAAAGGGCCCCCTCCCGCTCGAATCGGCCCCCCCCCCCCCCTGCAAGAACAGGAACCCCTCGCCCGACCAACTTTAACTCACCCCCCCCTTTGGCACCGGCACGCAGCCCACAAGTGCCAATGCCGCTTGAAGATATTCTTCTCAGTCTCTGCCGGCTTTGAGCATACATCTGCGCATGCTCAAGCCCTTCTAATTCTCCCTCTCGCCGAGAATCTCGGCGAGAGGGAGAATTAGAAGGGCTTGAGCATGCGCAGATGTATGCTCAAAGCCGGCAGAGACTGAGAAGAAGAAGATCTTCAAGCGGCACCGGCACTTGTGGGCTGCGTGCCGGTGCCAAAGGGGGGGGGGTGAGTTAAAGTTGGTCGGGTGGGGGGTTCCTGTTCTCGCGGGGGGGGGGGGGGGAACGGTTCTCGTGCCGGTGCCAGACGGGGGGAGGGTGTGAGTTAAAGTTGGTCGGGCGGGGGGTGCTTGTTCTCACAGGGAGGGGGCACCAGATCACGCGGGGGGGGGGGAGCAGCGCCCTGGCCTCGAGGGTGAGGGGTGGGGGGGGGGAACGTATCAAAGCGAGTTTCCATTATTTCCTATGGGGAAACTCGCTTTGATAAACGAGCATTTTGGATTACGAGCATGCTCCTGGAACCGGATTATGCTCGTAATCCAAGGTACCACTGTATTCTGAAATCAACTTTCACTGGGGATGTACACTGCTCGGCATAAAGCGGCACGCAGCTCTTCGGGGGCCTCCTTTGCCACCTGCACATTGCAGACACTATGTAAACAAGCAAGAATGGAACAAATGATTTAACGTCAACGGCCGCTCCTGAGTCTTCTCACTGCAAAAGACAAGTTGCACATCACTGTGGTACCGACTCTACTGCTTTTCAAGAAAGCATGTTACTCTATCAGGAGTGTGGGTTTCTTTAATTTGGTTTAGATGCAGAAAAAAAATTCTCAAGTAAAACACACTTATGTAGGCCATTCTTCAGTTCACCTTGCTATAATGTAATTTGTTTTGCATATAAAATTAAGACGGTATAAAAATTCCCAAAGTAATTGTTTCCCAGCAGCACCTAGTCATGAGGGAAAGTCACACCAAGATGGCATTTGTTTACTGAAAAGGACCAGCAGCGGGAACTTAGAACTGAGCCCAGGGCAAGGACACAGTGCATGCAAATCGCATGCTAAAAACCTGACTGGCTAGGTGCGCCCTGAGGATGAGGTTGGTAAGCACTGCGGTAGGCAGTGGCATAGTAAGGGAGGGGAGAGCTGGCGCTCTGGGTGCCATCTTGGTGGGGGCGCAGGCAGCTCTCCACACCCCCACATCATGCTCTCACCCGCCCCTCCCAGGTACCTCGTTAGATCACCAGCACAAGCAACGGTGACGGGATAATCGCGCGCCGACAATTCGGCGGAAGACCGAAGCACGCGGGGGAAAAAATAATTTTTAAAGAGCTCCGACTGGGGGCTTGGGGTGGCAACTCCCCCACTTTATTGATTAGTGTTCGTGCTGCCGTTGCAGGAGAGTGTGGGGGTGAAACCCTCCACATTATAGAGAAAACGGAACTTTTCCCGAAAAAAATCAGAAAAAGTTCCGTTTTCGCTATAATGGAGGTTTCCAACCCCCCTCCAACAGCAGCGCGAACACTAACCAATAAAGTGGGGGGGTTGCCACCTCAAGCCCCCCGTCGGAGTTCTTTAAAAAAAAAATTTTTCCCCGCACGCTTCTGTCTTCCGCCGAATTGTCGGCGCTGGATTGTCAGCGCGCTGACGTCTTGCGCGCCACTGTCTATGAACCCAAGCAACTGCTCTGGCCTGCTGCTCGTGCCGGCCTGGCTTCCTCTTAAATCACTTCTGGGTCGCAGGGCTAGGAAGTGACATCAGAGGGAAAACCAATGCTGGCACAAGCAGCAGGCCGGAGAAGCTGCTCTCGCTGGCGAAGATTTATAGAGTGTGGCTTGGGGAGCACAGGAGCAGGGGGGCAGAGAGGAGGCTACACCACTGGCGGCAGGGGTTCCTCTTGTTCTGCATATGAGATGTTTCCAGCATATTTTTGTAATCCCTTCTTACCCATCTGTAGATGTGATCTTACAACTGCAACCCTCAGAAGACGACTCTGTTACTTAATGCGTGCTCCCGAGAGTGCCCTCTTAGGAGTTTTCAGATGCTGACATTTTATGGCAAAACAGGTGGCAGAGCTGGGGCTGTACCAAACTGCCAACAGGAAGAAAGATCTTTGGTGTTTCATCTGCACTATACTGATGGATCTGGGTTTGCTATACCGTGTTTAAGCCACACTACATTCTATACCCAAAATTTGCAACTTTTTCATGCCAGGCCAGGTTAGATGCAGCTTATTGGTGACCCTCATAGAGATATGTAGGGTTTATAAATTTTAGGAGCCTCCAAGATTACTCCAGATTGCTTTAGGCTCTGTTTTCTTTATGGAGTGGTTATTAATGTACCTGAATTTCAATAATACAGTAAGCATCATTTAGAAGGGTGGGCTAACAAGCCCCAGACTGTAATGACATGTTTCATATTTCCTCTGCAATTCCACTGAAATTTCTTACCACGGGAACTGTCACAGGTTGCTTAGCCATTCCTCCATAGGTAACCATTGTCCCTGCAAACCTGTGGGAATAATGGAGCATCCCAGTGAGCGATCGGTGTATATAAAGCTTTAGACCAGTGTCTCTCAAACTTTTTTTTTTTTAGCTCTGGCAAAACCAACAAAAATTAAATTTGAGTGTTATTTATTTAAAGTTCTTTAAGCTATATATGGGTAATTGTAACAACAATGAAACTAAAGTAGATAGAATTGAATTGATAATCAGTGCAATGCATGAGTTTGTTTTTGAGTGCAAATTAACTCAAAACACGGCTTGACAGTCAACAAGAAAACACGCATTTCATCATCCACCATCTGCAGTTCTTTTCTTTGTTTTTTCAATTTAATTTTGCCAGAGCTGAAAATCCAAGTTCAAAAAGAACCAAACGGTAACAAAGCCTTGAATGATGCTTGTCTGGGCAGTTCTATCTTTACGTACACAGACACTCATAACATTGAAAGAATCTTGCATATGCAGCGTACGTGTAATCTATCCTAGGATATACTTATGAAGGTAATTTATAAAAATAAAGTCAAATTCTGGAATCTCTTCAGGGCCCACCACTGAGAGACACTGCTTTAAAATTATAATGAAAGCAAAGAAACTTGATCACGTTTCACTGCTTCTCAAAAAACCTCACTGGCTTCCGGTTACACACCAAATAAACTATAAAATATATCTTTTAACTCTTAAATCACTGTTGTACAAAACCCCAGCCTTCATTGACAAGTTCCTGACACCCTATTTTCCCCACCAGAACACTTCGATCCAGTGATCAACACTTACTTACTGTTACGTCACTCAAAAATACGGGCTGCTTCGCGGCCTTCTCCGGTGGGGCTTTCCCTCTGCTGTATCACTAGGATGCGTTGCGACGTCAGAGAGAAGGCTTCCGGTTCAGGCGCGGGACGCGCGTAGGAGCCTCTGCCCACGGCTTTGTGCACTGCAGCACTGAGGAAGAGGGAGCCGGCCTGAAGACAATGCCGCATCGATCGCATCATGGACCGGCGGCTGAAGAGCACTGTCTGGGGCCTAATGCACGTGCCAGCCCTGCGGACCGGCATAAAATTTCTGCGGATTGGCACCGGTCCATGGACCGGAATTGAAGAATACTGCTTTAATTGGCAGATGGTGAAATGGCTGCTTTACGCAACCTGATGTTGAATGAGAGCAACAGTGCCAAGTAACAAGAATTTGGAGATTCAGATTAGAGAATGACACGGTGGATGTTACTCGCGGCTAGCCGCGAGTAGCTGCGGGTAACCTGCCAAAATGGTGGAGGGGGGAAAGGTTCTCACCACAGGTACGGGGACAAGGCCATCCACTGCCCCGTGGAGCAGTGAATGGCCTTGTCCCCGCAGTTAAGGGACCTACCTACCTACCTACCCGAATCTGTCTATCTCCCTCCCCCAAACCTTTGCAGCGCGTTTTAAGGTTTGAGACTTGTTGAAAGCTACCGGAGCGTTGCATCAGAGAAGCTTCTGCCCACACATGCATGCGACTGCACGAACACTCCGGCGGCTTTCAAGAAGCTACTCAAACCTTAAAACGTGATGCGAAGGTAAGGGGGAGGGAGGGAGATTCACGGACCGTGCGAGGGGTGCCGAAGGGCAGTGAGGTGACGAGAGGGAAGGGTGGATACGACGGGGACGGGGCAGTGAAGGGGATGGTGGTCCGGTGACGGGGCAGTGACAGGGACAGATTTGTTCCCCGTGTCATTCTCTAATTCAGAGCTCCCATAAGAGCCATAGAAAACACATGTTGCTTCTGTGCACCAATGCCAAATAAAGTGTTCATTTTTTTTTTTAAAGGCCCTCCAAGGTAATCCTTATAAAGCGTTAAATACTGCAACCTTGTTATCACTCATTTAAAATACAAAAGAAAATCAATTTTCCATCACACACTGGGATGTTTTTTGATCTATAAGCAATTAGTTTCCCAAAATCACATGCAGACAAATATTTAAGGCAGCTGTAAAACGTCTGTATCTTTTTCAATATGGCAAGTCTTTTTCACGAAGGATGGCTGGACATTTCCAGGGCAGGGGTGGGGGGGGGGGGGAAATACTTACGCCAAGTGCCGCAGCATTTCTGTCGTGCTTTTTCCTCCCACACAGTTAAGCGCCAATCGAGGTCGGGGGACTCTCTAAAATGAAAATAAAAGTTTTCTATCTCAGTATAATCCCCCTCCAAAAACAAGCATAAATACTCCAAAACGCAAAGGGCTTAGCAATTTTAGCGCGCGCTAACCCCGTGCATGCCAGCTCTATGGAGGCGTTAGCGTGTAGCGTGTGCTAAAATCGCTACCGCAGCTTAGAAAAAGGAGCCCAAAGACTTTTTTTCCCAGTAATTCTAAACTATTTTCCCACCTTCAAGCAAATAAAAATTCAGCAGAATGAAAATCACTAGTAATCGTCTATTTCTAATTTTTTTTTTTTTAATCTTTATTCATTTTTATCTTTCATCAAGTACACAATATTACATCATTTAAATTAATACACATCACTTGAATTTCTTTCTATTATTATCTTAAATACATGAATTTATTTCCTCACAGACCCACCCTTCCCACAAATATTTTAATCATAAATTTCACATATTACACTCATATCTATTAAGTAAACCTTAAACAGAATTTTATACCACCCCCCTCCCCTTATTGTAAATGTATTTTCAATGGAAAATGGCGTCTAATCATTGTAATAAATTGTCAATGGCCCCCAGATCTTCTTAAAATTATTATAATTTCCTCTTTTTGTATGGCAATTGTTCTCTCCATTTTGTAAATATGGCACAACAAGTTCCACCATAAAGTATAGTTAAGTCTACTATAGTTTTTCCAATTCCTGGTGATATGTTGTATGGCGACTTCTGTCATTATCAATAAAAGTTTATTATTGCTTGATGAAATTTGACTTTTTATTCTCATTGACGTCCCAAATAGAATTGTATCATATGATAGAGCTACATGGTTCTCTAATAGACAGTTAATTTGAGACCAAATTGATTTCCAAAAGGCCATGATACAGGGACAATAGAATATTAAATGATCCAGAGTCTCTGCTTCCAGATTACAATGCCAGCATCTATTAGACTTAGAGCTATCCAACTTTTGCAATCGAACTGGGATCCAAAATGCTCTATGCAACAAAAAAAAAACCAAGTTTGTCTCATGGATGCAGACATTGTACATCTCATTCTCCAAGACCAAATTCGTGGCCATTGAGATGCAGAAATTTGGTGCTTAATCTCAATGCTCCAAACGTCTCTGGTTTTTTATTCATAAAGCCAGATATCAATTTATACCACTGTGCGGCCTGGTGTCCCAAGAAATCTGCCTGAAAGCATAAGAATTCCAGACTATACTGATTATTAAGATTTTTCCATTCAGGGAACCCCTCCTGAATAGCCTGCTTCAGTTGCAACCATCTGAAACTTTGTGATTTGTTAAGACCATATTTATGTTGTAACTGAAAATTCAAGCAGTTTACCATTTGAAATAACATCATCTAATATCCGTATACCTGCAATAATCCAATGCTTCCAGACAACTTTTAATCCGCCAATTTGAAACTTGGAGTTTAGCCATATAGATTGATTTGTTGATTTATTTATTGGGTTAGGTATTAAATTACTGACATAACACAATGTTTTCCATGTATCCATCAATATTCTGTTCTCTTTATATTTTCTAGGCATCTTAATACTGAGAACATGAGATAAATTTAGAGGGAACAAGAGTCGCCATTCCAAATACAACCAATCTGGGATATTATCCATGAGCTCTGGGAGGACCCAATACATACCCTGGCATAAAATATAGGCTTGCTGATACCTATAAAATTTCTAATTGATAAAAAGCCCATCTCGTGGCCCTCCTGGTACAAACATCTCATTTGGAATACTGCTTCTCTATGTCATTCAGATGGCACCTGGCTTTCCTATAGTGAACTGATGGCAACATATTCCCTTTCTGACTCTCAATTTTATCAACGGTTACAGTTAAGATCATCCATTAAAAAGTCTGGCTTTGATCCTGTTGCCTCAAACCATCCCCCCCACGCTTTTCATCCTTTCTAATCAATAAACTGCATCTCAATTTTACAAACTTCTTAAATCCATTCTTGCATGCCCAGCTAATGCATTGAAACGATCATGGGAAGATGACTTTGGTTGTCCCGTTCCTGATACTGCCTGGTCCCATACATTAAAATCCACTTTCCACGCCTCCAGGTCAGCTTCTCTCGTGCAAAGTATGTTTTCCCTCTTACACAGAGCACTAAGGACCCCTTTAAAATCTCACAGAATCAATCCCATTTTTCCATAAACCTTTTGGACCTGTAAAAGTGAGACTGGCTCCTGGAAACACCTACTCTTTTACACAAATTTACTGGAAATCTGTATGGGATACGCTTTGCTCTTTATTTCATAATAATGTCTCCTGGTCATACCAAATGATATTGTTAAAACCTTCTGCAATCCCAGGTGAATTATTTTTGGATGACGCTCTATGATTGGATATATTGCTTACCTTAGCTTTAAAAATCTTATTCAGCTCTTTATAGTTTCTAAATCTTTCCTTTTAGTTAAGTCTTAATATTAATATTGTCATTTATAGCTAAAGAGACATATGATCAAGAAACTATTTTATTTTACTTTTGTGATTATGATAAACATACCGAGGGCCTCAAAATAGTACCTGGTGGGCTGCGAGTTTGAGACCACTGATATAGACCGAGTAGATTGTTAAGATCAGAAAATGGTTTGTTATTAGATGGAAGAAAAAGAGAACTATAAAATGTTCCTTGTCTGTTGCGGGGCCATTTTTGCAGAATCTTATTACTCCAGAGAGTAATAAGATTCTGTAAAAATGTGTTGCAATTTAGGAAATTACTTAAAACACATTTCTTTCTTCAAGTTTTTGGTTGATAAAAAAAACTTCTTGATAGTCAAGTGAGGCAGAGTAAGATCTTGGAGAATAAATTTTATTAATTTTTGCTTATTTTGATAGTTGTGTTTTGTTTTATTATTATTTATTCATTTAAAAAAAATAAAATTATATACCGCCTATACTCTAAGCGGTTTCCAATATCAAACATTCATAAAACAAAACCATAACAACATATAAACCCTGATACATATTCTCTACCTAATCATACAGGACACACTGTCTAAATACAACATATCATTTTTCAAGTTTCAAGTTTAATGGTTCTTTTGATTAATCGCTTAATCATAATTCTAAGCGATGAACATTTTAAAATACAATCAATGGGAAACAATACAGTACAAACTTTAAACAATAACATAGGGTTAAAAAATAACTCATCATATTCATAACATAAGGCATAAAGGGGATGTGAAATACAATTCAAGATAGAAAAGCAGAACAAAAAAGGAAAAGTACATGAGGGAAACAAATAAAAGCATAATATAATACAGTAAAATCATTTTTCTCTGCTGCCTTCTACATGTAGACGTCAACAAACAGCTGGGTTTTTAATAGTTTCTTAAAATGATGTAAAATTAATATGTATATTTTACTATAAGCCGCTTAGGCCTTTAAGCGGATTATAAATAAACTAGTCTTTAAGCCCGTTACATTAACGGGTGCTAGAATAGATGTGTCTGTCTGTCTGTGTTTCTTTATCTCTCTCTCCTTGGCTGCTGTCTGTATCCTTCTGTTTCCCCCTCCCCCCCAAATGTCTCTCCATGGCCCTCTTCTGTCTTGTCCCCCAGAGCAAAGCTGTCTGGCCCCAGCACACCTCCCCCCAAAGCAGCCCCCTTTCCCTATCTCTCCATGGCCCCTTCTGTCTCCCCCCAGCACACCCCTCCCCCCAAAGCAGCCCCCTTTCCCTCTCCCTGTCTCTTCATGGCCCCTTCTGTCTTCCCCCCAGAGAAAAGCTGTTTGCCCCAAGCACACCCCTCCCCCCAAAGCAGCCCCCTTTCCCTCTCCCACTGACTCTTTCTCTGGCCCCCTTTCTCTGTCTGTCTTCCTGTCCCTCTCCCTACCCCTGTGTCTTTCTTTCTTTCTGTCTCCCTCCCTCCCGCTGTCTGTCTGTCGTTTTTCCCCATTTCCCTGTGCAGCAGCATTTCCATCCCAGTTCCCTATGCAGCAGCAACAGCATTTCCCTCCTATCCCCCTTTCCTGTGTAGAAGCAGTAGCAGCATTTTCCCCCACTCCCCCTTTCCCTTCTCTTACCTTCTTTCCCCTGCTCCGTTCGGCCCCTCCCCCTTCTTTTACTGCCGTTGTCGATCCAGCCTGCTCCTGACCCTCCCACCGCCGACAAACCTCTGGGCTCCAGCCGCATAGGCAGCACTATAAACACACTGCTTCGCGGCCTTCTACTGGCGATTTCCTCTGCCGCGTCTGTCTCCGATGATGTCATCAGAGACGCGGCAGAGGAAATTGGCAGAGAAGGGCGCGAAGCAACGTGTTTATAGTGCTGCCTACGCCGCTGGAGCCGGGAGGCGACAGAGAGGGCAGGGGGTGCTAGCGGCCGGCAGCCGCCGCTCCGCAGGTGGAGAGCAGGGAAGGGCGCGCATGCGCTCTAGTCTTGCCTCGCGTGAGGCCAGACTGTAAGCCGCACATGCGCACTTCCTATGGGTCGCTACAGTTCACGGAAAACCGGCACACGCATAGGAAGTGCACATGCGCGGCTTACCGTTTTATTATATTAGCTATTGCCACTAAATAAATATAGAACCAGAATGATATGCAGGCTGTTGGTGCTACTATGTATCTATATTATTATGAAATAAAAATAAATCGAGAAGGGGGGATGACGGAAAAGGGTGTGCTGCCGAACTATTTATCATCGAGCTTCACTACCCAGATGTGTAAGCGCAGCCACAACGAGTAAAAATGGACTCTTGTTTACTAAGAAATAAAATGCACCATGCTGAATAAATATTGGAGGAATGCTAGAACAAGAGAGGACAAAACTAAGGGGTTGATATTAAAAATTATTTAACCAGGCAAGAAAGACTCTTGACCTCATAAAATCATTCAGACTGACCCTAGAACAAATACAGTCAAACCTTGGTTTGCGAGCATAATTCGTTCCAAAAGCATGCTTATAATCCAAAGCACTTGTATATCAAAGCGAATTTCCCCATACGAAATAATGGAAACTCGATGATTTGTTCCACAACCCAAAAACTTTAATACAAAATACTATACGAACTTGTATTGCAAGACCTCGCTCGTTTAGAACAGTCACTACACTCCCGCAGCATCAGGGAGAGAAGAACCATCGGCTCAGTTGTGATGATGTGACGCGTGTATACTGTATGTACTCGTATTGCAAGACCTCGCTCGTTTAGAACAGTCACTACACTCCCGCAGCGTCAGTGAGAGAAGAACCATCGGCTCAGTTGTGATGATGTGACGCGTGTATACTGTATGTATTCGTATTGCAAGACCTCGCTCGTTTAGAACAGTCACTACACTCCTGCAGTGCCAGAGAGAGAAGAACCATCGGCTGAGTTGTGATGATGTGACGTGTGTATACTGTATGTACTCGTATTACAAGACTTTGCTCATTTAGAACAGTCACTACACTCTTGCAGCATCAGAGAGAGAAAAACCATCGGCTTAGTTGTGACGTGTGTATACTGTATGTGCTTGTAGTGCAAGACATTGCTTGTATATCAAGTTAAAATTTAATAAAATGTTTTGCTTGTCTTGCAAAACACTTGAAACCAAGTTACTTGCAATCCAAGGTTTTACTGTATTCTTAATCATTATTTGCTCCGATCATCTGGGCACTGAACTTGAAAGTGGTGCTGAATTCTGAAGGTTCAACTTAATAAACAGGCCCATTTGGTATTTAACCCTCCCCACACACACACACACCTTTTATCAAGCTGCACTGCCGAGCTAAATGCCAAGCTGACCATAGGAATAGAATGAACGGCTCGCAGCTTGAGAAAAGAGGGGGGTCCCTGCCCAGTCTAAAGGCCAGATTTACTAACCTGTGTTAAAACGTTGAAACTATGTGAATTTGCGCTTAACATTAATTATTAGTAAATAGGTCCCTGCTGACAATGGGGTTTGTGTTAAATAATGCGCATTAATAAATCTAGCCATATGCCTATACTTGAGACAGCAGAGGGAGACTTAACTAATGTCATCAGGCACTTCAGGAGAAAAAGCAGCAATTTGAGGTTCTGTAACAGAAGCCTAGAATATGAAGACAGATACAAAATTACAAGGTTCATCTAACACAGTGGTCTCAAACTCGCAGCCCAGGGGCCACATGCAGCCTGCCAGGTCCTATTTTGAGGCCCTCGGTCTGTTTATCATAATCACAAAAGTAAAATAAAACCGTTTCTTGATCACATGTCTCTTTAGCTACAAATTGCAATATTATTATTAAGACTTAGCCAAAAGGAAAGATTTATAAGCTATAAAGAGTTTTACCTTATGCAAAATTGTCATTTCTTTAATAAGACATTAACTCTTTTTTTCTGAGGCCCTCCAAGGACCTACAAATCCAAAATGTGGCCCTGCAAAGGGTTGGAGTTGGAGACCGCTGCTCTAATCTGTCCACAAAGACTATATGAACATGTCACTGCTCCAAATCCACAATGCATTTGCAAGTTGCTGTGCTAGGAGTATACGTGAGAGGTACCTTAAATAAATCCTTCATCTCTGGCCTTCTCAGCATCTCTTCTGTGAGCACATGATCTGCACCCAGAGCCTTCAGCCTGTCCACAAGCTCCTGTAAATTGGGTCTGGATGGGGAAAGAAAAAAAAAAGAGGGGGGGCAGAGAAAATTAATAAAAATAATTTAGTTTAGGTATTTATATACCGCCTATCCAAGTTATCGAAGCGGTTTACAATCAGGTACTCTAGCATTTTTTCCTGTCTGTCCCAGTGGGCTCCCAATTTATCTAACGTTCCTAGAGCAATGGAGGCTTGAGTGCCTTGCCCAGGGTCACAAGGAGCAGTGTGGGATTTGCACCCACAACCACAGGGTGCCACTCCGTCAAGCCCTGCTGCCTTTTCTTCATTCGCTGAAATCATGGAGGAGGGAAGTGCACATTTTCTCTCCTCTTCCAAACTCACTACCTGAGATTGGACAGACGATTTCTGCATCTCAATGGCCACGATTTTGGTCCTGGAGATTAAGGTCTACAAAGTCAGCATCTATGAGTCAAACGTGGATGTTTTTGTTACATCGAGTTTTATGGACCCCTACGCGTTTACGAAAGATAGATAGCACTAGATCCAATAGATGCTGGCATTGTAGATTAGAAGTTGGGACGTTAGATCATCTGATTTACTTTTGTCCCTGTATAAATGCTTTCTGGCCCCAAATTAATAAATTATTAGAAAACCATGTAGGACTCTCATATGACACTATATTATTTGAACAGCAATGAGAACTCAGAGTCCGATTTCTGCAAATAATAACAAGTTATTATTAATATTGACAGGGGTCGCCATGCAACAAATTACTCAGAATTGGAAAGATTATACAAAATTAAATTATACATTTTGGTGGAATTCAGTTTGTCACATATATAAGATGGAAAAGATGATAGCGTTACAACAAGGGAATATTCATAATTTCAAGAAAATATGGGGGCCATTGACTAATTACTCTAATGATCAGATATCTTAGCACATGGGGAATATATGTGGGGTGGGGTTGGGACGGGAACATTTAGTTTATGAAGTAAGATTCTTGGAAAATAGGGGGTTACTTATTATATTATAATAGAATGTTTGAATGTATTTACAAGTGATACATGAAAAATGTTTGATTATGTGTAATTCACTTGTTATAAAAAGATAAAATGAATAAAGAATTTAAAAAAAAAAACCAAACTCACTACCTGTTCCTCTGATCCCATTCCTTCTCGACTACTTATCACCATCTCTCTTACTGTCATCCCATCTGCCATATCCTCAATCAGTCGCTCTCCACTGCGACTGTATCCGATCCCTCCAAACATGCTGTAGTTACACCGCTTCTCAGAAAACGAATCGTTGTCCCTACCTGTCCCTCCAACTATCACCCCGTCTCCCTCCTCCCCTTCTTAGTCAAGCTACTTGAATGTGCCTTTCACAACCGTTGTTTTCATTTTCTTTCATCTCAAGCTATCCTCGGCCCTCTTCAATCAGGCTTCCGCCCTCTTCATTCTAAAAAACTGCCCTTGCTAGAGTCTCCAATGACCTGCTCCTGGCCGAATCTAAAGGCCTCTAACTCTGTTCTTATCCTCCTGGATCTAGCTGCGGTGTTTGACACTGTAGATTCAAGGTTTTATGAAAATCTGATTTAATCGCACATCTAATTTCTAAGCGAGTTTACAATATAAAAAAAGAGACCATCAACATAATAACAATACCATTAACACTTACAAAAAGAAAACAATTACAAAGAAACATCAACTAACACTTGGCATATTAAAAGGGGATAAAGGAGACAGACGGGAGACAAAAGGGAATAGGGTTAGAAATGCAATTTGGATAGGAACGAAAGATAAATAAGGAAAAAAAAACAAATGGAAAGGGCTCGTTGCTGCTTAATTCCTTAACCCTTTCAGGACCAAGGGACATATTTGTCCCATAACTTTAAAATCCTATCAATTTTGATTGGGATAGTCTACAGTTCTAAATTTGATATGTACGGATTCCATATGATACTGCCTTTATGTAAACAAACTGGTTCCGACATTCATTCATTAGCGTCGTTGCTAGATTGACGAGAAGATTCACTTGCCACACTGTCCATAAGCCAGAAGTGTGATTTTTTTAAATAAAAATAATGATATTTCACAAAAAAAATCAATTTTTTGGCATCTGCAAGCCCTTTTTACCATAAAAATGTCGTCAAAACCACAAAAATTGGCCTACGATCCTTATGGTCCTGAAAGGGTTAAGGGAGTTAAAAGGATACTGTAAAATTTAAATCAAATGTTAAAAGCTTCTTTAAATAAATGACTCTTGAGTAGGCTTTTGAAACGTTCGAGATTAGCTTCTTCTCTAACAAGAACTGGTAGGGTATTCCAAAGTTGAGGGGCTACGACTGAGAAAATGCCATGCCTTTTGGTTCCTATTATATGAAGGGAAGGGACAGTCAGCAATTTACGATTAGATGATCTAGGAATATAGGGTGGGTCATATGGGATAACATATTTATCAATAAATTGGGGCAGTTTAGAATGAATTGTTTTAAATGTTATGAGAGAGATTTTGTAAGAAATTCTGTGATTAATTGGCAGCCAATGGGCATTTCGAAGTAGGAGGGTAACATGGTCGTATTTTCTAGATTTTGTTATTCATTTTATTGCGGCATTTTGAATTATTTGTAAACGTTTTAATTCTTTCTGGGGTACTCCTGTAAATAAGCTATTACAGTAATCTAATTTCGCAATGATTAATGAATGTACCAGAACGTTAATGGATTTTGGTTCTAAGAATTTAGAGATTGAGCGAATCAGTCGCAGCTTGAAAAAACATGATTTAATTACAGAACTTATATGGTTATTGGTAGGTTAGTTTTTTTTAATCAAATACAACCCCTAAGATTTTAATAGAGTCAACATGGTCCAGGGGGGAGGTATCGAGAAGAATTGAAAAGTTTAGCGCTATTCCCTCTTTCCAGGGGAAGAACATTACTTTGTTTTTGAAGCGTTTAAGGCTAGCATATTTTCTTTCAGCCATAATCTAATCTGATTGAGTTTATTGTTAATTTCAGTAATTTCATTGGTATTTTCCGGGTTTAGCGGGTGTAATAATTGGATATCATCTGCGTAAGCAAATGCTGAAAAACCAATTGATCGACATAAGGTAAGTAGAGAAACTGGTTGAGTGGAAGGCGACAGAGGGTGGTGATCAATGGAGATGGCTCTGAGGAAAGGGATGTTACCAGTGGTGTGCCTCAAGGTTTGGTTCTTAGGCCTTTTCTTTTTAACATTTTTGTAAGCGATATTGCTGAAGGGCTGTCCTAAGATTTGCCTCATTGCGGATGATACCAAAATCTGCAACAGAGCAGATACCCCTGATGGTGTGAACAACATGAGGAAGGACCTAGCAAAGCTTGAAGAATGGTCTGAAATTTGGCAGCGAAGATTTAATGCTAAGAAATGCAAGGGAGTGAAGAACCTTTTTGCACGAAAGAGGAGTGGGACTTGGGTGCGATAGTATGCGATGATCTTTAAGGTGGCCAAACAGGTTGAAAAGGTGACGACAAAAGCTAGAAGGATGTTAGGGTGCATAAGAAAAAGGAGTTATTGATGCTCGCGTAAAGACTCTGGCGAGACTTCATTTAGAACACTGTGTACAATTCTGGAGACCGCACCTTCAGAAAAAGATGTAAAAGCACCTCATGATCAATGAATGAAGCATAAAAACTGTAACATCAGAGGTTTCGTGACTTGTTCAATTTGCATTAAGAGTTGTATTTAAGTTAAAAATGTTTTTATTTGCTTATACACTTATTGTAAGTTCTAAAAATGAATAAAGAATTAAAAAAAAAAAAAAAGAAGAGGTTGGAACAGAATCTGAACCCATTTCTACAGTTCTATGCTCTAACAAGATAGTGTATATACGAGGGGTGGGCAACTCCGGTCCTCGAGGGCCGGAATCCAGTCGGGTTTTCAGGATTTCCCCAATGAATATGCATGAGATCTAATTGCATGCACTGCTTTCAATGCATATTCATTGGGGAAATCCTGAAAACCTGACTGAATACTGGCCCTTGAGGACCGGAGTTCCTCACCCCTGGAATATACTATATAGTATACCCTAGTGCAGGGGTAGGCAATTCCGGTCCTCGAGAGGTGGAGCCAGATCAGGTTTTCAGGATTTCCCCAATGAATATGCATTGAAAGCACTGCATGCACATAGATCTCATGCATATTCATTGGGGAAATCCTGAAAACCTGACTGGATTCGGCCCTCAAGGAGGGACTTTGAAAACCCCTGCTCTAACTGCTAGGGTCGATTAAAAGTTGAAATACACTATTTTGCTGTGGTCTTGAATCGATTTTCTACAACTGCAAATTAGACCAGAACCAAAGGAAAGGTGATCATGAAACTATTTGAAATGCTTAAGAAGAGACAATAAAATTATTTTCTTATGAAGGCCCCTGGCTCACCTGTCCCTGACCACATTGATCGTTCTGAATCCCAGGGCTGCCGCTAATTGAATCACTGCCTGACCCACTCCACTGTTTGCTGCATTCTGGATAATGGAATCCCCTATGGAGAGAAGAGAAAGAGCACACTAGAATGAGCAAAATCTGAATGCCAATACAAACTGTGCACCATAGAGAACGGTTCCTCCAACCGCTGCCACCACTTTGAAGTGTTACTCATCTCACAACATACCAGCAGAAGAAACCACTTCCGGGAAAATTATTTTGGTTACTGCCAGTCTATTATGGAAAATCCTCTTTGTAGGCTGAATGCACCATTTCGGTACCCCTACACATAAGGAAGTGGGAGAGGGGAAGAGTCCTCTGTAGAGGTGTATCATAATAAATGATACCCCCCAAAATGAGAGAAAGCTAATATACTATTGGTGCTTTACATTTACCAAAAACCAAGGAAAAGGGCCTCAAACACTCAACCCTCACCCTCCAAGGAGAGTCTTACTGGGGTATGATTTTTAATTATATTATTATATAAGTGGTGTGCAACAAATAAGTAATTGGAGGAGACTTAACTATAGTTTTTGGTGGAATTTGTTGTGTCACATATATAAAATGGAAAAAACAATAGCTATACAGAAAGGGTTTTTTAAAAAATTTCAAGAGGTGTGGGGGCCATTAACAAATTATTGCAATGGATAGATTTCATTTTCCCTTAATAGTATAAGTTTAAGATAGGGGAAGGGAGGATAAATTATGAGTTTTTATTAATGGGAACGAAAATAGGAAAGTATTTATTAAAAGATATAAATATGTAATATATAAAATGAAAGGGGTGGGAGGGAGGGAGATAAAATATATAATTTGATTTATTGCTAAATATTAAGTGTTTTATTAAGTCCATTTGATTGTACCTGTTGATGCACTTATTGCAAGTTTGAAAAAAGATATATATAAAATCAAGTGAATTTTTTCACCAGAATTAAAAGCTATATCCACATATTCATGGAGATCCAAAAAAGCACCTAACTTATAGTGGTGGATATAGTTTTTAATTCTGGTGAAAAAATTCACTTGCTTTTTGCAATAAATAAATTAAATAAATAATATAATTAAAAATCATACCCCAGTAAGACTCTCCTTGGAGGGTGAGGGTTGGGAGTTTGAGGTCCTTTTCCTTGTTTTTTGGTAAATGTAAAACACCAATAGTATATATGAGCTTTCTCTCATTTTGGGGGGTAACATTTTTGTTTGAGTCAGTTATTTTTTTCTCTCCTCTCAGTGTTGTCCTCATAATAAATGATGGCAGATAAAGACCTGCATACAAGGCAGCCAGAGTTCTACCTGCACCCTTCTATGCTATATTTAAAGTGCAAAGGTCATTTAAGTTTTAGCTTTGATTCCAAGTAGCTGGAGAGAAAAGGGGTAAATCTCTTCTACCCTGAGGCAGCACCAGGGTGAACAGGGCACCTCCTCCTCCAAGGGGCAACCTTGCCTTTCTCTCTCTGTATTTTTAAGGGGCTGGGTCTGTTCCTCAGGATGAGTGACACTTAGAAGAAAGTCTACTGAGATACAGAAGGTATCTCCCTTTCACTGTAGTACCCTTAAGTAGCTGCTTGGTCTGTCCAGTGAGAATTCTGAGCCTGGGAACAAGTGATAATCATAAAGTGTTAGGATCAAGCTTTGAGAAATCATCATTTTCCAGGAATGTACCTGTTTTTGTTCCGGTCATTGCTTGACAGTGACACCTAGTGGCTGAATTTAGTGTGCATATTAACCAAATTTCACGAGACAGTTTGTTGCCTGTGACCAAGGACCCGACACTGCAAAGACTAGGCTGAGATGGAAAGCTGGTTTAAAAATAGGGGAAAAATTGGCAAGTTGGGTGCGAGTGAAGGCTCATGGCCCCACAGCCCAATTGAGCAGGAAACCTAAAGAAACAGGAGGAAATTACCAGGCTTCCCCCCAAAATAAGTTCTCGTTTCCCTAGGGACTGCTATCTGCATTCATCAAAAATACTAGACTCGAATATTTGATTCTATCTTAGCTTTAATAAATGCATTCCCCGGAAATTTATAAGACAGCATAGTACTACAGCAAACCCTAAAAATACTAGGAGTCACCCTAGACAAACACCTTTCCCTTGAGAAGCACACCGATCTTACCGTCAGGAAATGCTTCTCGGCGCTCTGGAAACTCCGCACCATAAAAAAATACTTTGATGACAACTCATTCCGACTGTTAGTACAATCCTCCATTCTCAGCATCCTCGATTATTGCAACATCATTTACCTAGGCTCCATGAAGAAAACCACCAGGAGACTAAAACTGATTCAGAACACAGCCGTCCGCCTCATATATGGCCTAAACAAATGGGAACATATCACCCCTTACTACCATAAACTGCACTGGCTACCATTTGAATCCAGAGTACTATTCAAGTTCGCATGCCTCAGCTACAAAACGGTGTTTGGTCTATCCCCAAGCTACCTCATCCCCCACTTTAAATTAGATCACAATAATAAGAACTCTCGCAGAATTCATCTATTCGCCTTCCCCTCCCTAAAACTATGTCAACTTAAACGATTCGTCGACAAAACCTTCTCCTTCCAGGCGGCCAAACTAAACTCATGGCTTGCCCAATTTATACTTGATGCCCCCCATTTACCTGGACTTCAGAAAAAAACTCAAAACTCACTTATTCCATAGACAGAATCCCTAACTCTCCCACTCGCTCCTTCTACTCCCTTCAATACACATGAACCTCCACCTTCCCCCCCTAATGTACCCTCCAAACCAACTAACTTCACTGACCGGTTTTTTTCCCTCCTATTGTACACTCTTGTATTTTCCTATTGTACTCCATTGGATATTCTGTCAACTTCATTGACCTGTACACCCCAAAAAATGTTAATTCTTGTCAACTTAAATGACATGTTCATTCCAAAAATGTTAATTCCCAATGGTATCTTCTTTTGTAACATTATTAATTGCTGTGAACCGCCTAGAACTCTCTGGGTATGGCGGTATACAAAATAAAGTTATTATTATTAAAGTTATTATTATTACACTGAGAAAGATCCTAGTGCATTTTTATTAACTGTACTCCTGAGATGATTTTGGAAAGCATTTATTTTAAATCTAGTCCATTTTGTGATGCAAGCTACTGCCACAATGGGAAAGAGTGTTAATGTTTCTGTGAGAACACAGTGGTTTCAGAAGCCAAGTTTTCACACCAATCCTTAAAAGAAAAATAAATGCATCAGATATTTTGCATTTATCATGAAAACTGAACCCAGAATGTTGCTATAAGGGCTATAAGAATTCAAGCCCCCCTATGTCTGCTATCATGTTGTGGAAAAATTGTCTGTAGTGGGAGAGGGGGCTGTTGTTATGCCATATACAAAATGAATGTTATACAATGATAAGAAATAATAATAATAAGAAATGTTTAAACATAAAATTTAAAAAAAAAAATCTGTTAAACCAACACTCTACAAAATCAATAACCTCCTTTTGATTACAGGATTCATTAAGCCAAACGTAATACCACAAAATTGCTTCCGATTGGACACGATTACTCCATTACATTAGAGCATACTGTACCTGGCTTCAGTGTCTCAAAGTCATGCAGCATTCTGTAAGCTGTGCAAGGGTTAACACTTAGCGTGGCAGCACATAGTAACGGGATATCGCGAGGTACTTTGACTAAAGTTTCCTCACTGACCACAGCTTCTGTTCGCCATGTTCCTGCAACAAGAAGAGATATTTAGAGTAACTGTTTTATTTGTTCCATTGCTTTTCTGAAAGATTGGTATGTTGGAGAGTTCAGGAGGAAGTCCTTAGGGTGTTGTTCCAGATTCCTGCTTGGAAGGATAGTGTCCTATCAAGGAATCTTTTGTACTGGCATCCCTTGGCGTTTGGGAACGCGAATAGTAATGGTTTGCGAGAGAGGCGGGGGTTTGTCCTGTAGGACAGAGTGTCTTAGAAGATAGGTGGGTGAAGTGCCGAAAAGTGTCTTGTAGCATAGGCACCTGAATTTGAAGATAATTCTCACCTCGATCGGTAGCCAATGGAGTTTTTTTGAAATATGGGGTGATGTGGTCTGATTTTTTTAGTCCAAAGATTAACCGTACTGCCGTGTTTTGGATAGTTCTCAGTCTTTTCATGGTTTTCTTGTAGGATCCTAGGTAGATAATGTTGCAGTAGTCCAGTGAGCTGAGAATTAATGATTGCACTAACAATCTAAACGATGCAAAGTCAAAAATAGGGTTTAATCATGCGTAGTTTCCATAGAAGGCTGAAACATTTTTTGATAGGGTCGTTTGGGAAGTTTCTTCCATTTAGGTTGATTGATGAATCGTTAGATTTTTTTGTTGGAGTGGCCATAAAGAATTTGGTTTTTCCTGGGTTTAGTTTAAGTTTGAAGTTTTTTGTCCAGAGTGTTACCTGATCGATGACTGATGAGATGAAGAGTCTGGTTTCTGCCGACAGGGAAGAGATTGGGATGATGATTGTGTAAGATTTGAGGTTCAGTTTTGAAAGTTTATGGCCTAGTGAAGACATGTATACATTGAAGAGAGTGGGGGAAAGAGGGGAGCCTTGGGGAACGCCATAGGGATTGATCCATGATTGTGAGTAGACTTGTTCACAGATGACTTGGTAGAAGCAGATTTTTAGGAAGTCTTTGAACCAGTTTAGTACTTGACCCGAAATACTTAGGGCATCTAGACAGCTGAGGAGTATGTCGTGATCCACCAGGTCAAAGCATTGCTCAGGTTGAATTGTAGAATCAGTGCTTGGTTCCCTGAGCTGAGAATGATCCACGATGGAGGCTAAGGCGGTTTTGGTACTGTGGTGAGAACGGAATCCTGATTGATATTTATGTAGAGATGAGAATTTATCCAAACAGTTTGTTAGTGCCATGTTGATCAGTCCTTCCATCAATTTGGTGAAGAAGGGAATGTTGGCAACTGGTTGAGGAGATGGGATCTTTGTGGTTCTTCATGATGGGTGTGATGAGGATGTGGCCAAGTTCAGTCGGGAACTCGCCCTTGGCCATCTGTTGTGAGATCCAGTTGTAAAGCAGAGCTTTAAAGGGAGGAGTGGCTGCTTTCATGATGATGGGCGGACAGGTAACTAGGTGGCAGTAGGAGTTGGCATATTTGTTGTAGAGTTGGAGGAACTGGAACCAATTGGGGGTTTCAAAGTGGTTCTATAAAAGCATTTCCATGGCAGTATCACAGGAAAAGGGAAGGGGTCGGTGGGTTACAAAATATACTGCTTTAAGATTGCAGCAGGTTTCCGGGTCTTGCTGCGTCTATGTAGAAAGAACCAACCTTTCAGCCAACGTGCTATGGCTTTCTTCAAGGTATGCTGAGGTCTGCAGTGTATCTTTATATATACAGTGGGTTCATGGACCTGATTGAGAACAGGGCAGTCTGTGGATCGCAAAATTTGAATTTTTGGCAGGAAAGTTTGTGGGCTGACCTGATTAAGAACAGGGAAGTCCATTGGTCATGAATTTAAATTTTGGCAGGAAAGTTCGTTGGAAGTCCAAGTTTTAATTTGAATTTTGGCAGGAAAGTTCATTGGAAATCCAGGTTTGAATGTTGGATATTGGCGGGAGCAATCGCAACCCAATTTTTAATGGCTGGAGAGAGAGTCTGAGGTCTCGCTTTTAAATTCTGTCAGAAAAGAGGCTGGAACATACTGCTTTAAGTTAGCCCAATTAAAAAGTATCACCTTCTCTCATTTAGGCTTTATTTCTATATATTACTAAAATACATCATAACGGGTCTCTTCCCACTTACCAAATTTCACACCAGCTGGTATCACCCAATCACCAGGCTTTAAGGTCACATGACTGCCAACCTCCAACACTTCTCCAACCCCTTCGTTACCACCCACTGCTGGTAGGTCAGGCAGGATGGCATATGTACCTGAAAACACAAAATTCACAAAACTTTCTCAACTTCTTTACATTTTTTAAAGGGATTCTGTTTACATTTTTTGCTCCCAGGTTTGAAAAGGTTCAAAGAAAAAAAGCAAACTCCTCCCCCCCTTCAAAAACAAATCCCAACAGGGACATCATTATAAGGTTTGACACATACTTTGCCTAATTGCTCATTTAGATGTCATGCAGCTATTAATCAAGAGAAATTCTGAACCAGCTCTCCTTTAGAGGAATGAAAATTAGGTTGTTATTTTATAAGCTGAAACAAAAAAAAAAAGAGGCAAATTAGCATACAGCAGAGAAGTCAAGGTTACCTTGCACCATATTGATGTCAGATGGATTGATGGGGGCTGCTAACATCTTAACACGCACTCCAGAGTTCCTCAGGTCCGCCAACTCCAGGCTTTTGAGCCTAATATCCCCAACCACCCCAAAATCACACGTTTAGAACATGAGCCAGAACCAGAGGACTTGCACACCATAGCTGTCTGTCTCTAAGAAAACTAATTTGTACTGACTGGTAAGGCATCTCCATTGTTTCTTAGAAAATACATGAACACAACCCAAATTTTTTTTAAAAAAACCCAAACTATGTCGGGATCTGGTCTACTCCTTGGTACTGTCTCTCCAACAAGGAAAAGCTTATGCATGCATAGTTCCCCAGATTATATCCTGACCATTCTGCATGCCCCAACCAATCTTATTACCTCCAGTTATTATGAGACCTCTCTAGACATGGACCCACGATGACCACACCATCTACCCATCCCTCTTAATCCATTGCCACCTCCATTAGGACATATACAGCAAGGTGTTAGCACAGGTCCCACTTTATGCAATGAGACACATTTTAGTGGTAGCCCATGTTAGTAACTTATTCCCCTAAATCCGGGAAACTGGTCTTTAGCAAGAACCAAAGTGGAAGACTTCATATACCAAAACTCACTAATAGCAACCTACAACCTACTCCTAGGAGACCTAAATCTACACCTAGATGATCAATCATCCAAACAAGTAGACAACTTTCTCTCATTTCTCAAAGCCTTATCCTTCCAAATGCTAAATCCACAAACAACTCATGAATGGCTAGCGTGCCTTAGTAAAAGAACCCCTTTATTACTTAAATCTATTTGTGGCTAAACTCAATTGTAGGGTCAGAGACACGGGTGGAAGATGACCCTTTCTTGGGCTTTTGACGAAGAACAAATCCAATATGGAGGGGTTAACTATTGTTTGGGTCCTGGCCAACAGGACTAGAAAACGTTTCAGAAAATTTGGGCGCCAAAAGGTTTTTAGGAGGCAGGGAAATATTTTCCCCTTTCTATTCCTTTGTCTTCATACTCTGCTCAAAACTCCATGCACTCCCCTCCCAGCTTTCCCTTGTCCCACATTCCCTTCCAACAGGCTTTGCCTTCCTTTCCCCTCAACCCCCTTTTGCTCTTCTTCCCTAACAGTGCGGATGCTAAGTCTTAGACTAGAAGCACCTTAGCACAAGGGTTCGGCAGTTCATCAAAATATTATTAGCAGCATCACGAGGACATTAAAAATCAGGAAGCTCGAAATCTTAGAAATAAATGAAGAGAATACACAAAAGAAGAATGACCTGCATTTCCTAAAGCACTTTATCTCGACTCTCCCCAGGCTTTCACTTCAAATGCACACAGTATTTATTAGAAAATCCTCCCCAAACTAGTTTGCACCTGTCGATTTTATAAGCAGAAGTGGAACAATGAAGTGGCATCACGCTGTAATTATTCCCCTCAAGTAGCCAAAGCTATTTGGAAGATGGATTTTATACTACAAAATACAGTCGACCCTACATTTATCAGCTCGAAAGTAAGGTGGAATTTGCCCATTCATGGCTTCAGACAAGCACTTGATTTCCCTTTGGGTCAGCAAAAGCTGTTGGAGGTTTTTGTTACGACAGAGGCAGCCGTGGCATAATCCGGTTTCCATAACCTTTCTGTTCAGCAGTCTAAAATGATTTACATTATGTCAGTCAAATACAGCCAATAGCCAAAAACACACCCTCAAAAACACAAAAAGGAGAAAAGACCTCAGTGTCCAATAGGGGCTCTAAAAAGCTACCCACATAGACAAGCTGGTTTCAAACATAATTTGAGACCAGCAGACACATCCTTGGTCAAAAACTCCCAAATACGTGAGATATAGTGTCTAAGGCTCTTTCAAAAAACACACTCTCTTTCAAATTCAATTTTTTTCAATAAAAGTCACTTTCACTTTCCAATATACTTTTTTTTAGTTTTTTCAATGAAAGTCACTTATCTGAACGTTGCTGTTTGAATGTAGTCCTGGGGTTAGAAAGCAGGAAAAACTGCTCCGTGTAGAGCAGGGGTGTCCAATGTCGGTCCTCGAGGGCCGCAATCCAGTCGGGTTTTCAGGATTTCCCCAATGAATATGCATGAGATCTATTTGCATGCACTGCTTTCAATGCATATTCATTGGGGAAATCCTGAAAACCCGACTGGATTGCGGCCCTCGAGGACCGACATTGGACACCCCTGGTGTAGAGTAAGCTGAAAGTTATTCAAGCACGATCATTACCACACTTCCACACAATCCAACAGGGCTCCCTGTTTCGCTATCATGCTTCTTCAGGGATTTGAGCGATCATTCACCCGCTTGTGGAAGCATGATAGCGAAACAGGGAGCCCTGTTGGATTGTGTGGAAGTGTGGTAATGATCGTGCTTGAATAACTTTCAGCTTACTCTCTACGGAGCAGTTTTTCCTGCTTTCTAATCCCAGGACTACATTCAAACAGCAACGTTCAGATAAGTGACTTTCATTGAAAAAACTAAAAAAAAGTATATTGGAAAGTGAAAGTGACTTTTATTGAAAAAATTGAATTTGAAAGAGAGTGTGTTTTTTGAAAGAGATACACTATATCTCTCGTATTTGGGAGTTTTTGACCAAGGATGTGTCTGCTGGTCTCAAATTATGTTTGAAACCAGCTTGTCTATGTGGGTAGCTTTTTAGAGCCCCTATTGGACACTGAGGTCTTTTCTCCTTTTTAGATATCATTTGATATGTAGACCTGTGTTTTTGAGGGTGTTTTCTTGGCTATTGATTTTTTGGGACATCCTTTTCTTGTTTATTTGGATTTTAGTCAAATACAGCCAACAGATTCAAGGAAAACTGCATGCCCAAAGCTCAGGAACGTCCATAATCAGGAGGATTCTATATATAGGGCTTTGAGCTATGCGGGCAACTTAACTGAATAACAAGGCAATTAGTGTTGGTAAATGGCATTCTAACAAGCAATTACAGTATTAACACTAACTGGATTTAATTAAAAGTTATGCACACAAATTTAGATGCAAGTCCAAAAAGGAGGGGGGGGGGGTATTCCTGCAATTTATATGAGTAATTGTAGAATTAGGGGGCACTGCAGTAATGATTTGCCATCAATTTCTGTATGGAACCATACCCGAATTGTTAAAGAATATAGCATGTCTAATTAATTTACCAAATAGATCATTACGTTCTGAGAATTTAGTTCTACTGAAAACAAATGCTAACCGGAAGCTTTGTGGAGACTGGTAAAATGACCTTCTGTTGTGCAGAAATATGGAACTCCCTTGTGGGCCAAATCTGAAAATGCCATGAAAAGGGTCGTTTCAGAAAATGACTCAAGACGCAATTATTTGTAGACGCCTTTTTCTAGTCAATCATTTTTTTAGGGCTCCTTTTATGAAGCCTCATTAGCGGCTTTAACGCACGCATCTTTTTTTGTGCGCGCTAACCCCTGCGTTAGCCGAAAAACTACCGCCCGCTCGAGGAGGCGGTAGCGGCTAGCGTGGCCGGCAAATTAGCGCGCGCTATTACGCTAACGTGGCTTCGTAAAAGGAGCCCTTAGTGTTGTGGATGAATCATTCATGACCCTTTATAGAAGCCTTTGGTGTTACTTTGTAGATATGTTCTCTGAGGATTATTTGTTTGTCTAATTTTGTTTTTTTACAATTTTATGTATATTATATGTATATTTTATGTATATTACAATTGTATGTAAATTATATAAACCGTTTCAAGTTTCAAGTTTATTATATTGTTTGATTAAACGCTTTTAAAATTTCAAAGCGTTTTACATAAATAAAATAAAGTGGACTTACTTATACAATTACTATTCATATAAACAAACTGGGAAACAACTTTAGACAAGAAGACAGCTAATAACAATGGGAAATACAATATTTATTAAAAGATTACATAAAAGGGAAACACATTGGGGAGATAAGGGGAAAAATGAGAGACCGAAAGGATGTCTAGAAAAATGAGAATTTGTAATCTGTCAATTAAAAGCTTCTTTAAAAAGAAGACATTTAAGGTTCTTTTTAAATATTTTTAAATCCTGTTCTAATCTTAAATACAAAGGAAGAGAGTTCCATAACATTGGTGCCGTAACGGAGAAAATTGAAGCACGGCAGGTTCCAATAATTTTTAAAGAGGGGACATTTAAAGTACATTGTGAAGATGATCTGAGAGTTCTAGATGAACTGTATGGGATCAAGAGCCTATCTATGAAAGCCGGAGTATTGGATTTTAATGTCTTAAAGACTAAAAGAGCTATTTTGAAAGTAATCCTATAAGATATTGGCAACCAATGAGCACTTTGAAGTAAGGGTGTGACGTGATCAAATTTTTTGGAACCTGAGATAATCTTTATTGCAGTATTTTGAACGAGTTGAAGACGCCTTATATCCTTTTGGTAAACCCCTTTTAATAAGGAGTTACAATAATCCAATTTTGAGATAACTAATGAGTGGATCAGTGTATTAAGAGAAAATGAATCAAGAAGGGGAGCAAGTGAACGGATCATTCTTAATCTGTAAAAACAATTTTTAACCGTTGCACTGATATGTCCTCGGAAAGTAAGATTGTTATCTATTAAAACCCCCAAGATTTTTGTATTAGTGGTCTGAATGAGGGGTTTATTATCAATTATAATTGGACTTGTAAGTTTTAAACGGTATAGAAATTTTAAAAATAAATAAATAAAATAATTTAGGTGCACCGACTTGCACCACATTTCAGTTGGCATGATTCCCAGGCGCTTAAGTGCTATTTTATAAACCATGCCAAACTCTAAGCCAGGGGTGTCCAATGTCGGTCCTCGAGGGCCGCAGTCCAGTCGGGTTTTCAGGATTTCCCCAATGAATATGCATTGAAAGCAGTGCATGCACATAGATCTCATGCATATTCATTGGGGAAATCCTGAAAACCCGACTGGATTGCGGCCCTCGAGGACCGACATTGGACACCCCTGCTCTAAGCACTGGTCATTTCCCACATTGACTACTGTAATTCTCCATACCATGGCATCACAAAAAAAGACCCGCAGACTTCAACTCATTCAAAATACGGCCATCAAACTCATAGAACATAGGGCAAGAAAATATGATCACGTCACCCCTTTGCTCCGCGAAGCACCCTGGTTCCTCATATCACATCGAACAACATACACAATTCTCCTACTTGTCTCGAAGATTAAACAAACAAATTCTCCAGCCTTTCTCGACAAACTCCTTATCCTTTGTGCCTCATCGCGAGCCTTACGACCCAATAATCAAAAATTACTTAATATCCCATCCATAAGAGAACTATTCTACACGTGCAACACTATATTCTCTGTCACAGACCCCTCCCTATGGAATGCACTACCATCAGATATTAGACTTGAAGAATCCCTTGACAAATTAAAATGCAAACTAAAGACCTTCCTATTTAGGGATGCCTACCAGAGTTGAAAAAAGGAATATGCCATCAGCTCATGTAACTAAGAACCGCTTTTACGACGCGATATCACCACCTTTATTGTTCTCTCCATCCTCTCTTATCTCCCTTTTATTTTATCTCGATGTAATAGAAACATAGAAATAGACGGTAGATAAGGGCCACGGCCCATCTAGTCTGCCCACCCCAATGACCCTCCCCTACCTTTCTCTGTGAATAGATCCCACGTGTCTATCCCATTTGGCCTTAAAATCAGGCACGCTACTGGCCTCAATAACCTGAAGTGGAAGATTATTCCAGCGATCAACCACCCTTTCAGTGAAGGAGAACTGCCTGGTGTCCCCGTGCAGTTTCCCGCCCCTGATTTTCCACGGATGCCCCCTTGTTGCCGCGGGACCCTTGAAAAAGAAGATATCTTCGTCCACCTCGATGCGGCCCGTGAGATACTTGAATGTCTCGATCATGTCACCCCTCTCTCTGCGTTCCTCGAGTGAGTGCAGCTGCAACTCATCCAGCCGGTCCTCGTACGGGAGATACTTGAGTCCCGAGACCATCCGGGTGGCCATTCTCTGGATGTACTTCTCTCCTCCTTACCCACGGACCCCTCTATTACCATATGTCTCTGTCTGATCTGCCCTCGATCTTTTAACTATGAAATGCACCCCCCCTTTTTTTTCTCTCTCTTTTAAAATTTAGTATTGTAAACCATCTAGGTAACCATTTATAGATGGTATATTAAGTATGTGGTAAGAGCGGATAGCGTAGCTGGTTTTAAGAAAGGTTTGGACAAGTTTCTGGAGGAAAAGTCCATAGTCTATTATTGAGAAAGACATGGGGGAAGCCACTGCTTGCCCTGGATCGGTAGCATGGAATGTTACTAGTTTGGGTTTTGACCTGGATTGGCCACCATGAGAACGGGCTACTGGGCTTGATGGAGCCATTATTTAAGGCAAAACGGGTCCCGTTGGGGATAAGACAAACCTTGACTGGGTTTATAATGCAGAGGGAATCTGTGCACCACACTAAAGATAAGTTTGGATTTAAGGGGTCCTTTTACAAAGGCGCGGTAGCGGTTTAACGTGCGGAATACCGCACATTATACCGCCTGCCGCGCTAGTACCTAACGCCTCCATTGACGAGGCGCTAGGATTTTAGGCTGCTGTGGGGATTAGTGCGTGATGAACTGTCCGACGTGCTAACCCCCGTAGCGTGTCTTGATAAAAGGAGCCTTAAGTTTTTGGTTTTTTAAAAAGTTTATTCCTAACTTATCACATAACTAAAAAACTATTACGCTGCAATAGCATTTTTAGCGCGCGCTAAACCCACACTTCGCGGCTAGAACCAATGCCAGCTCAATGCTGGCATTAAGGTCTAGTGGGCGGGGAAATTCAGTGCACGCTAAAACCGCTATCACAGCTTAGTAAAAGCAGCCCTGAATTAAAAAGAAAAACTAAGAAAAGTTAAATTTACGGAGAGGTTTTTTTCAGGTCAATGAAAGATACTGGAACCCTGCTACTGCAAACTAATTTATCCCAATTGGATCGTTTGCCGGGTTACTGAGACCTTTTCCTCTCCGTTATCTGTGCATTTTGGACTTTGTTTGAGATCATTTATTGGTGCTGGATGTATAGAATTTACCCCAATACTTCAACAGCAATAAGAACAGATTTCAGCAAACGGAGCTATTTTGTTCTCTAAGAAGGTTCTTTACATCCACTACGAACATTCATCTAACAAAAGTGATGGTGCAGAGATCTTTTATTTCCTACAATACAAAAGACTTTCTGATATCTTTGCTTGGGGCCAGCAGCAATTAATCTTTTAAGGTGTTTTTGGATAGGGGCTCAACAAGTTTCTTCAATTTTAAAATTAATACAGTACCCCAAACCAGTGTTTCCCCAAGTCAGTCCTCCTTGCCAATCAGGTTTTCAGGATTTCCACACTGAATCTGTATGAATTGGTGTGCATAACCTCCATTATATGCAGTTAGGCACAAGTCTTTGACCAGTATAAACAATCACACCGAATGTTAAAATGAAATGCACCCCAAATTAGTATACTATAAAAGATACACAGAGTGCCCTTTACAGAATATTAGCCTTGTGCAGATCATGCCAATGCCTAACTTTGAATTTTGACACTTTTCATTTCAATGATATGAAACAAAAAGTATCAAGAAAAGTATAGAATAACTTGTAAGTTTCAAGGCTCCACATCATTCTCTTCTTGGCTGGGCTGAGAACTTTTCAGTGGCCCCTTGTATGTATATCTGTGATCTGCCTAGAAAGCGACTGATGGTGCAGAATAGAAACGAAACAGAATAAATTCATGTAAACCATTCTCAGCTCCCCTGCATGAATGGTATTAAAAAAATGAATAAATGAAATTCAGCTGGGACATTTTATTCTGAGAATAAGCAAAACTTGTGCATATCTTTTGATTTTTCCACCTAAATCAAGGGTGTCAAGGTCCCTCCTCGAGGGCAGCAATCCAGTCAGGTTTTCAGGATTTCCCCATGAATATGCATGAGATCTATTAGCATACAATGAAAGCAGTTCATGCAAACAGATCTCATGCATATTCATTGGGGAAATCCTGAAAACCCAACTGGATTGCAGCCTTCGAGGAGAGACTTTGACACCCCTGACCTAAATCAAGGGTGTCAAGGTCCCTCATTGAGGGCAGCAATCCAGTCAGGTTTTCAGGATTTCCCCATGAATATGCATGAGATCTATTAGCATACAATGAAAGCAGTACATGCAAACAGATCTCATGCATATTCATTGGGGAAATCCTGAAAACCCAACTGGATTGCAGCCTTCGAGGAGGGACTTTGACACCCTTGACCTAAATGATGATGCATGTACTGGAAGCAGCATCTATAATAAATGCAATTTTTTTTTTAAAACTTATGGAGCATTCCGGTTTATTAAAAGCATGGCTATACAGTTGACCTATTTTAGTTAACAGATTATACAGAATACTGGTAAATTTCAGTTGATTATGGCAATGTTTCCTTTCATAGGTAAACCAGCGTTCTTGGCCTTTCACCAGAGGATCCAGCTTTTACCCAGACCCGGAAAGTGCAGGTAACAAGAGGATCTGGTGGATTTGGCTGTCAGGATTTCCCTCAATGCATATGCACGAGCTCTATCTGCACACTGCCTGCAAATCAATCTCATGCATGTTCGTCATGGGGGGGGGGGGTTGGAAACTGGACATTGCCTAGAAGTCTCCTGCCTGGCGCTTACTAATTTGGTATCTCCGCGGCACAAAATGTTTACGGATTTTTGCTTTGTGGAGGAAAGAAGAGGCAATGCACCATCGCGTTAGCTAACCACATCCAGGTGGTTCTGCAAACTCAACACCCAGGACCAGGTGGCTGCCCGTCTTCTAATAAGCAACGCCGCCGCCCCCCTCCCTAGTTCCCTCTCTTACTGCAGGACCTGCTCCGGCTCCCCGTGCCTCTCGTAGACCAGCGCCCGGCACGGGCCGCCCCGCCACGTCCCGGAGCGCCTAACCCACGCCGCCGCCACCCCCCCGACCCGCTCGGCTACTGCAGCTACCAAGCTCCGCATCGCCGTCGCAGTGGAGACGCAGCCGCGGCCAGGGAAAGGGCGCGGGGAGATGACGTCACGCGCACCCACGGTGACGCCCCGCGCGGCTTCCACGTGCCCACCGGCCCTGCTTCAGTGGTCTCCAACTCCAACCCTTTGCAGGGCCACATTTGGGAT